>NC_092392.1:16779723-17085834 GCF_030028105.1 Mobula birostris | reverse complement strand
TTTAATTCCACAACTTCAGATTAATTTCATTCCTGAAATGATTGAAACATTTCAGGAAATGGAAGCAAGTCGGATCCATTTCTGACAAGTATCCGCCGCAACTACTCATTTCGACAATACACTGGTGCAGTGTTGGAAACCTCGTCCATAAAGACCGGCACTGTTTGGTGACAGCTGAACAACACATTCATCCTGCTCTTTAGGGGAAGGCAGAACTATCATTCTGAATAGCTTCCACAAGACCGCATTTACATCTTGTTGGAGATTTATGTGGCCTGTCAGGTCTGTGAAAGAGAATTGTAAATGCATCAAAATTACTTGCTGAGAATGTGAACACGCTGCAGCTGGATTTTAAATGGTGTCTGAAAATATTAATTACATAGATATTTCTCCCTGCTCTTTCCCTGCTAGAGCAGGGTTCCCTTGGTTAATGATGGGGGTCCAAGGCATAAAAAAGTTTGGGGACCCCTGCACTGGAGTTTCATTTCAAGACCTAGTACTTCATGTGAAGATTTTAGTTTTAAATACTTCTGTTCATTTCTTTTCGTATTTTTGAGCAAATGAATGCTGATGTGATCGTGAGTCATAAACTCAGAGACATGTTAAGACCCTGTGTAATGAGAGGGACTGGACCATTGAAATAACAGTGTTGCTTAAGTCCTTAAAATTAATAGATGCATAGGTATGAATTAGTCTCCTTGCTCAGTTCGGGCCAGTCACTTTGTTCAGCTGGATCCTTTGAGAAAAATGAGCAAATAGATGGAAGTCTTCTCACAATATAATTAGAGTCTTAGTGAGGAATATTCCATTTTTGCAATAATTTAAATGTAACTACAGTCTGATTTCAGATACTGAACCAAAGTAGGAATTTCCTAAGGAAAAACTTCAAATCAATGTACTTTAATCGGTTCAGCTCTCAACTGGTTTGTTAGTTTACCATTGACAACAGCCAAAAGCCATCAAACTCGTGACTTCTTAAAGACCACTTGCACGGGAGAGTAAAAACATGACTTGAAGTGCACACGGTTTATTGTGGAATCTTAACCAAGTAAAAGCTCGTAAAGTTCATGGAATCTCAAAAATCCTCCAGTGATCTGATGCCAAGCCACCTAAGTTGATATTAGATCAACTTTTTCATAGAGGCGATTTTAAGGATCATCTTGAGAAGAATAATGAAGTGGAGACAGAAACCATTCAATGAATGAAACATTGTAAGGCTGGAAGTGATAAAATCAGCAAATGGAAAGACATTGGGTGGACATGAAAACAGATGAAAGTCTTTAAAATCAAATCCATATAATTACAGGATGGTCTGTCTAAATTTGATAATAGATGAGGGGTAGGAACAATAGGAAGTGAAAAAAATTAACAGGCATGAGTTAATTGAGGAGAGTGAGCAGGGGAGTTGTATAAGTTCAAAGTAGATTTTATTATCAAAGTACATATATGTCACCAAATACAACCCTGAGATTCATTTTCCTGTGGGCATACTCAGCAAATCTATAGGATAGTAACTATAACAGGAACAATGAAAGATCAACCAGAGTGCAGAAGACAGCAAACTGTGCAAATGCATATATAAGGAATTAGCAATAAATAATGAGAGCATGAGATAATGAGATAAAGAGTCATTAAAGTGAGATATCTGAACGTTTCAATGACTGTAGTTATCCCTTTTTATTCAAGCATCTGATGATTAAGGGGTAGTGACTGGTATTGAATCTGGTGGTGCGAGTCCTGAGGCTCCCGTACCTCCCAGCTGACGGCAGAAGCAAGAAGGTAGCATAACCTGTGTGCCAGAGATCTCTGATGGTGGATGCTGCTTTCCTATGACAGCGTTTCTTGTGGATGTGCTCAATGATTGGTAGATCACATTGGCCTAATCAAGCTGAGTTTTTTTTTCTGACAAAGTAGCAGTGAAGCTTGAAGAATGAAATACAGTGGATTTTAGGGAACCACTTAACAAAGTACAACAAAAAGGTGATGAACAAAATGAAGACCCAGAGAATTAGAGTGTTAGTGTCCTTTGTAGAATTGGTTAAAAAGTCAGCTTAAGAATGGAAAGCAATAAATTGTGGTAAATTTATTGGCAGCCCCCAAGATTCTACAGTAGTGTTGTGATTTGGCTTACACATACATAATTGTTTGGATATCGGAATTTGGAATAAAATAAAAAAATCAATGTAGCAAATAATCTCTTTCAGTGCATCAGACTGTACGTAGTCAAAGGTCGCAGAGGAGTCCAGAAGAACAAGCAAAGACTGTTTAACACAGGCTCAATTGCAGGCATCAGTTGTGACTTTAATAAGGGCCATTTTACTAATTGAACAGGAAATGGGTATCAGGTTGGTGTAATTTAAGACTTTGATTCTGAAAAAGCGAACAGTGGATTTGGAAGTGTAGTACATTCATAAATTTTGAAGGAGTAAATGGGTTTGAAGAAGATTATGAAAACTGGAGGGTCATGGCATGGTACGTTGAGGAGAATGATGCTGGAATACTTGCAACACACACAAAATGCTATAGGAACTCAGCAGACCAAGTAGCATCAATGGAAAAGAGTACAGTCGGCGTTTCAGGGCAAGACCCTTCAGCAAGACTGGAGAAAAAAAGATTAGTAGATTTAAAAGGTGGGGGAGGGGAAGGAGGAACACAAGGTGATAGGTGAAACTGGGAGGGGAGAGGTGAAGTAAAGAGCTGGGAAGATTATTAGTGAAAGAGATGCAGGGTTAGAGAAGGGGGAATCTAATAGGAGAGGACAGAAGGCCATGGAAGAAAGAAAAGGGGGGAGGAGCACCAGAGAGGCAATGGGCAGGTAAGGAGATAAAGCAGAGAGGGAAAAGGGGATGGGAAATGGTGAAGAAGAGGGGGAGAGGGAGGCATTACCAGAAGTTCGAGAAATCGATGTTCACGCCATCAGGTTGGAGGCTACCCAAGGCGAATACAAGGTGTTGTTCCTCCAACCTGAGAATGGCCTCATTGTGACAGGATGGGCAGGAGAAACAAAAACAATGAAAAGGACAACTTATCAATTTCAGTCCAAAGGAGAGTCATGAAAGGAAGTAGGGCTGTCAATATCTTAGTGGAGGCAAAATTTGGATCTCATGGACAAAGAGAACTTGGCAAAGGCAGAAGGGGAGAAAGTAGAGAATGTTGATTGTTCAGGTCAAGTTGTACAGGGGCAGGAGTCGTGGATGAGAGAGTACTTTTGAAGAAGCTTGGCTGCAGGAAGGGAGTGAGGTGACAGAGTCAGCTAAATTGATGCAGTTTGAAAGAAAGTACAAGCCTTCAGCACAAGTTAACCACAAAATTATAGATCATGTTATTCTGGGTATTCCTTTAAAGAGGAATATTTCACAAGAAGTGTTTAAATTATAGTGGGGTCCCTGGTAGTTGTTGCTCTTGAAGTTAGTGTTACCATATTGAGAGACCATGTACAGCTTGTAATTTCTCTTATTGCTGCAAGGTCTCAGGAATAAGTTCTCATTATCCTCAAAGACTAGCCTATTTTATTTAACTGAACTAAATTCATATCCGATAAAAATACAGTACATAAAATAACAGTTGCAGTTTCTATAATAAAAGTGACACACATGGTTCAGTAAAACCCGATAATGTAACAGACTGAAGCAGTTAGATTGCAGCATGTCAAATGGACATGTATAACTTGCCAGTTTAGAGCGTGTGAGATAGAAACAGGCCCTTTGGTCCAAATCGTTCATACCAACCAAGATGCCCATTTAACTTATTCCCATTTGCCTATTTTTGGACTACATCCTTCCAAACATTTCCTATCCAAGTACATGTCCAAATGACTTTTATATTTTGTTATTTTATCTGCCCCAACTTCTTCCTCTGGTAGCTCTTTCCAGGTAAGTGGAAAGGGTTGCTTCTCAGGTTCCTATAACATATGACCCCTCTCGCCTTACAGCAATGTCCTCTAGTTCTTGGTTCCCCAAATCTGGAAATAGTCTATGTGCATTCTATTTATGCCCCTCATGATTTTAAACACCTCTATAGCATCTTCTTTCTGTCTCCTACGCTCCAAAGAATAAAGACATAGCCTGCCCAACCTCTCCCAAATAACTCCACCTTTCGAGTCCTAACAACGTCACTGTAAATTATTTCTGCACTCTGTCCAACTTTATAGCATCTTTTCTGTAACGGGGTAACCAGAACTAAGCACAATACTCCAAGTGCAGCCTCACATACAGGATGTTTTCCTTGTCGATTATTACAGGACTATAATTTTCTTCTGTTTATGAACAATAAAGTTAACTGACCAGAATCCTAGAGGTATGGGTGACTTCAGATACATTATGTCTGTTGTCATTTGTTGGTGATCAGCTGCTATGTTGCTTGAAAATTAAAATAAAAGCAATCAGTTATTCCTGAGAGTGATATACCATTGCTGAAATTTTTAGCAAAGCTCAAACCTCTGCATAACATATTTTATCACATGTTAGAGTTGTTGACCAAGTTGGTCAGAATAGAAGGGAGCACTGAAACAGCACGTGAAACATTACAGTGCCCTAACCAAACATCACCACACTTTCTACACGCTGTCCGTAGGGATGGGTATTCCCCCGGACTTGATCAACACAGCCATTCATTAGGCTCCTCCACAATAAGTTCAGAGATGCTCTGTCGTCTTGGTAAAGTTGATTTTGTTGATTGTATTAGTAAAGCATTGTACTCTGATCTTGAAAGTCATAGGACATGAGATTCAACTAAAAGCACTTACTTTGAATATCAAACGATGTGAACTGGGAAGATCTGGAACATGTTCAGTTTAATAAAAATAGGTTAGCCTTTGAGAACCATGGTAATAACTTTTCCAAATGCTTAAAACTGAATTTTGGTTTGTAATTTGTTTTCAAACCAGTACAGACATCCACCAAAGTACAATATTTTGGTTCATAATAGGTTTATTTAGTTGAGTCAGTTTCGTGTTTACGAGATAATAGTTGCTGAACTATCACAATGTATTATTTTTAACATTGAGATGCCAGTATTTAAAACAATACATACTGTCCCTGGGTTATGTAAAAGCTCTGTTCTTGAGAACAGTCAGAAAACCAATTTTTCAAGATGTCAGAAATGAACAATTTCTATAAGGATTGTTTGAAATGAACAAATATTTATTGTTTTCTCCTGCAGATTAGTTACAATGGTATATTGTCTGAATGTCCCACATCTAATAGTTTGTTCTGATGGCTTCAAAGTATCAATGGAAGTTACATTATTTGATAAAGTATTTTACAAGTATTTTAGAACAGATTTGCTGTGTCAGTTTCCAAGGTAAATCTTTTAAGTGGACTCCTTCTGTGAACCAGCAGCTATGTTCTTAAAGACAATGCTTCTATTGGATTACTGTGGGAAGGTTTCACATAAGCAGTTTTGTTTTGAAGATTGTTTGTCTTTGAATTAACAAGTTCCATAACTCCTGAAGCTGTTTACACATCTGTAACTAAATTTCTTGTCTTGAAAAATGTTTTAAGAGTTTAATGGAAGAATCTGTGTAGTTAGATGTTTTTCCAATCAGGCCTTTCATGAGCTGGAAAACCTTATTAGGATGGTGGTGAATATTGGTAGCTCAGGTTGAGGTATTTGATGTTGCGGTGCTCGCTGAGCTTGGCAATTAGCTTGCAGGCGTTTCTTCACCAGTCGAAGTGACATCCTCAGTGTAAAGTTGCTGGTGTTTCCCTCTGGAAATGCTTGCGTTTATATCGCCCCCCATTCACTTGCTTCAGTCCTGATTGGCTACCTTCTCAGTTGACCTTTGAATTCTATTGGCTTGCGTTTCTTTCACACTTAGATGCTTGTAGATGGTGAATATTTTGATGTGTTTGTTTTACAGAGTTATTGGAAGATAACCATGCTTCTAAAAATCCTTGTATCTGCTTCAAAGAAAATCTTGTATTCAAGAAGTGTTAATTAGTCTCTGGTCAATCGTATTTTCAGAAATGTTTTTAAACAAAATGGAATTTTCATATCACAGTCATGATAATAGTGGAAGCGAAGCATGAGTTTGTATAATTGAGTTGCAGAGAGATGTATATTTGTTGTAACTCCATAGAATGAGAAACTAAGAGCTACTCAATAGAGAAGGTACAAGCACCTATCTTTCACTAAAGTAATAGCAAAAAAAACCCAAAGAAACCTTGGGAAAGTGCCTTTGGAAAATTTTTGAGATGGAGGTGACAAAGTGCAATAGTTTAATGGCAGAAATCCTTATGGAAGAATTTACTGATTGAAGATTCAGCTGATAGAATGAAAGATGCAACATTATGCCGGAGTATAGGAGTGATAGGCTGTTGTGCTCCTGTGTCTTATGGTCTTATCGAATCATGGAATCATTTTACCACTAAACAACGAATCAATGAACATCTAGGTGCACAGAGTGGTTACTGTATGCAAGTTACTGTTTGCATTGGATAGATTTGCCAACCAGGGAGGTCTGAAAGTCTGTCACTGAACTGTTAAATTTCTATGATTAGACTGTTGAGCTTGAAGTCAATGAAGATGGATGGCAGGACAGTTCTGAAAGTTTGCCAAGGCTGGGTAGCCAAATTCAGCTACATAGCCTTGGTGATCTTTTCCTAACGTTGGCCTGAATGAAATTTTACCTCATCCAAAGTTTCAGGTTGGGCCAGCGGATGGAAATTGTTGCAACATCCCTGATAATGAAGTGGTGGTATCCAGAGCTGACATGTAACATTTAACTTTTTATTAACATGTCCTAGTTCATATTTTATTTCACTACAAAGAATCCATAAAAGTAATTATATTCAACTAATAACAATATTACCTGTCTTGTTTTTATAGAACTGAAGGCCACCCGTACATCTCAGTTCTACAGTCTGTCCTTGAATCCTTTGGATTATAGAATCCTACTCATGGATGAAGATCAAGACCGCCTGTATGTAGGCTCTAAAGATCACATTCTGTCTCTCAATGTAAACAACATCAGCCAGAACCCTCTTTCTGTAAGTTTAATCTCTCGAGTTTGTTTTGGATGATGGAAGTGACTTTGATTCACACTGTTATTAAAAGGTTTCCATTCGCTGTTTCATCCAAATATTGTATGGACCACCCAGTAATGTGTCAGCCATCCTGGTCTCCAGAACTGCGACAGGAAGCTGTCTCTCATATTTTCCCATTGGTTCAAGAGGTGCAGTCAGATTAAGGAATTCAGAAGCAGCTCTTGAAGAGATTCTATCCATTAATTTTCTCAGTACATCTAAACTATGTGTCAAAAAGGCTTTCAATATAAACTGAAAATAAAAAAACTGATTTACATAAGGTACCAGAAATGATTGATTCTAACAGCTGTACATGCTACCATTTTATTTTCAAATTGTCCTATTCGTCTAACTATTTTTCCATTGCCATAAGACAAAAAACAGTCCACAATAAGCAGACTGTGGTGCTGGGTCCACATTAGTTGCAATGCTTATTTACTGTGTCCTAGATTGTTTTAATGGTGTGTTGAAGTCTTGCAATATCTTTCATCAGGTTCACTGGCCAGCGTCAAGCAATAAAGTAGATGAATGCAAAATGGCTGGCAAAGATCCAAGTGTAAGTAGCAAATGTTTCGATCCTCCCTGTGGTGATGAATTTTTTTTTGACAGACGTGGAATTACTTAGAATTACAACATGGAATTGGTCTATTTAGCCCAACCAGTCCATGTCAATATTTGTCCTCCACATGGGCAGTAATTCTGATCCCATGTATCTATTCCCATATTTTATTATTCCACTTTCCTTCAATGACCTATCAAATGCTTAAATGTCAGCATGGTCTCTACTTCAGTCAGTAAATCTAGTAATGAATTCCACAGTCTGTTAGTCTTCTGTGTAAATATAATTTCCCTGCTCCTTTCCTTAAATCTCTTCCACTTCATATAATATAGCATAACATGTCCCTTGTTCTATGCTCCTCAACCATGAGACGCAATCAGTTTCATTTCATGTGTCCTATCTGTTCTTAGTTTGAAACACATTGGTCACCCATACACTGTTCAAATGAAAATGGGCCCATTTTCTGACCATTTTTTGTATTTTAGTATATTGCTTCTTACCAGCAATACCCTCACAAATATTTTCTGTACCCTCATAATTTGCATTAAAGCTATTTGTCTATTGCAGAATACTGCTTCATAATTGATGTAGATTCACCATTACATATTAACTTTTATTTTCAATGCCCATTGCCATTAAACACTATATTTGCTTGAATGGCTTTTAACAATCCTTTCTCCCTGCAGAATTAGTTTCGGCATCTTACGAAGCTAATTCTGCAAATCCTGCTCTTGCACATCATTGCAACAGATGTTAAACTGACTGGCCTGTAATTATCTGGATTAGCTTGATCTGCAAAATCATTTCAATCTTCAATCACATTTCCATTCTTCATGGAAACATCTGTATTTTCTCCCCCCCCCCCCACCCTTTCCCTGAGGATATCTCCCCTCTTTCAAGTTAACTAATCTCTCTAACATCTCTTTAAATCTACTATAATATTGAGCTTTAGCTGGTTATGGAATTCTGTCCTTCCCAGATTGTTCCCTGAAACAAAACACCTGTTAAATGTAATTGACAAAAGTAACTTGGCAGAGATGAGGTAAGCAGCTCACCTGAAGTGAAACAACTAAACTGTGAAGACTTTGAATGCAATATGCATGAAGTTAATGGAATTAAACAAATTAAGTGAACAATGAGAACAATCAATTTTCAGCTGCCACTAGAAGGAGGATGTTGAAGGTGCAGAAGAGGATTACTAGGATGCTGCCTGGCTCAGAGGGCATATGCTGAATTAATTTGGGCTGTTGTCTCTGGAATGCCAGAGGCTGAGGGGAAGATCTGACAAAGGTTTACAAGATTATTACTCAGAGAGTGGTGGATGCCTGGTATGATGGTTGAGGCAAATGCATTAAAGGCTTTTAAGAGATTTTTAGATAGCCTCGTTGATGTAAGGAAGATGGAGGGATATGGATATTGTGTAGGTAGGAGGGATTATTTTTTGGGTGTGTTGGATTTGCTGTTCAGCTGGTTCAGCACAATATTGTGGACCAAATGGCCTGTTCCTGTGCTGTGCTGTTCTATGTTCAATATGTTTTTTAAAAAAATCTCTTGTCTTTCTCACAGAATCATTTAGTTCAATTGTGATCATCTATTAGTAAAAATAGCTTTTTATTCATATGTAAATTATAGATTGCCTGCTCATGGCTAATTCTTTTATTTGTTTCTATGTTTTTTGACAGACTGGATGTGGTAATTTTGTTCGTGTCATACAAGTTTATAACCGGACTCATCTCTTTGTTTGTGGAAGTGGTGCATTTAGCCCCGTCTGCACGTACATCAACAGAGGTCGCAAATCTGAGGTTTGTGTTAAACCATTAATAAATTGGCAATAGCTGCCAAAGAAATGCTGCATTCAAATCCCTGTAATTACTGCTATGGATTCAATTTCCTGTACATTTCCAGTAGCTCTGAAAGACTTTCTCTTATGCATTGTCTTGTCTTCCAGAAATAACTCAAACATTTCAAGTGGTTGATTAGTGAATTGTACAGTTACTGTTTAATGTAGCAGAAAGCTATTTGCTTACATCTGTGCAATCCATTTTAGAATTTGAGGGATATAGAAGAAATTTATAGTCTGATGAAAACTGCATAAAATGTAGAATTGGATCATCTTGTGTTGATTAATGTAGAGTCATATTTGTGCGGCATAGGCACGTGCCCTTTAGGCCAACTTGTTTATGTTGACATTTGTACTTAACATCCTGTTCCTAATTGCTCTGTAGCCTTTTATGTCAATGATATTTCATTGCCCCTCATTTTCCTTCTAGTTCCTTCCTGAAGTTTCTCCTATACTCTTCAAGGATCTCCTCTATTTTCAGCCACTATACCTGCCTTATGCTTCCTTATTTCTCTGCTTCAGACTCTTGATATCCCCTGTCAGCCAAGATACCCGAATCTTGTCATCCTTAGCTCTCCCACTAAGGGAACAAACCCACTCAGATCTCTCACTGTCTCACTTTAAAAGACTGACTTATTGGATATATTACAGAAATTGTTAAAAGAAACCCTTATTCATGTACCTGTCAATTTAGTACCATTATTCTAGGAAATTCCACCTGTGGCGAAAACAAAATTCAATTTATTTAGTTCATTTAATTTATCCTTTTTTTTCCAAAATTCAATTTATTTCGTTAATTGAAATTAGCCTTTTGGGTTCTAATGTTTCTTCAATCATTCATTCTTTCGAGTTTTTCTTCTGTTTCATGGATGTCTGTGAAAAGTAAGGCAGTGTTAGCTGTGAGGAGGATGCTAAGAGGATGCAGGGTGACTTGGATAGGTTAGGTGAGTAGGCAAATTCATGGCAAATGCAATTTAATGTGGATAAATATGAGGTTATCCACTTTGGTGGCAAAAAGAGGAAAACAGATTATTATCTGAATGGTGGCCGATTAGGAAAAGGGGAGGTGCAATGAGACCTGGGTGTCATTGTACACCAGTCACTGAAAGTGGGCATGCAGGTACAGCAGGCGGTGAAAAAGGCGCACGATATGCTGGCATTCATAGCAAGAGGATTCCAGTACAGGAGCAGGGAGGTTCTACTGCAATTGTACAAGGCCTTGGTGAGACCACACCTGGAGTACTGTGTGCTGTTTTGGTCCCCTAATCTGAGGAAAGGCATTCTTGCCATAGAGAGTACAAAGAAGGTTCACCAGATTGATTCCTGGGATGGCAGGACTTTCATATGATGAAAAACTGGATCGACTAGGCTTATACTCTTTGGAATTTAGAAGATTGAGGGGGGATCTTATTGAAACGTATAAAATCCTAAAGGGATTGGACAGGCTAGATGCAGGAAGATTGTTCCCGATGTTGGGGAAGTCCAGAACGAGGGGTCACAGTTTGAGGATAGAGGGGAAGCCTTTTAGGACCGAGATTAGGAAAAACTTCTTCACACAGAGAGTGGTGAATCTGTGGAATTCTCTGCCACAGGAAACAGTTGAGGCCAGTTCATTGGCTATATTTAAGAGGGAGTTAGATATGGCCCTTGTGGCTACGGGGGTCAGGGGGTATGGAGGGAAGGCTGGGGCGGGGTTCTGAGTTGGATGATCAGCCATGATCATAAATGGTGGTGCAGGCTCGAAGGGCCGAATGGCCTACTCCTGCACCTATTTTCTATGTTTCTATGTTTCTATAGAGGGAGTTAGATATGGCCCATGTAGCTAAAAGGATCAGGGGGTATGGAGGGAAGGCTGGTACAGGGTTCTGAGTTGGATATTAGCCATGATCATACTGAATGGCGGTGCAGGCTCGAAGGGCTGAATAGCCTACTCCTGTACCTATTTTCTATGTAAGAATTTCAATTTGTATACTGTATACATTCTCTGATATTAAGTGGACTGTTATATCACTACTTAAAATCTTGGAATTTTGCTTTTTACCACTGGCAACCAACCTACGATGCTTTCCAATCATGCAGTGATGCTGATTATACAAGATATTCAGTTGTCCATCCAATCATGCCTAGAATTCACTTGAAGTACTGTCCACAGCTTTGTATAATTTATTTCTTCTCCTTTCACACTGTTCCAATTGAGGCAGGAAACAGAAAATTGAGCAATGCCTGACCAATCTTATTATTTAATAGAACACGGAAACATAAAACATTTGGTGCAAAAGATAAAATTGACGTTTTTATTTACTTAAGTGCCTAAGTAGCCAATGTTATCAACTAAAACTGTCAAAGAGATAATGCTAAAGAGATGGAGTGCCAGGCACCCCAGGGTCAAATTTCAACAGAAACTTATTGTGTGCAGTAACAGTGGGATGAAACATTTTAAGTTTACTAAATGCCTTCACGTCTCCAGCCCAGAACCACAATACTTTTGGATAGTTAGATTATGAAGACACACAGTCCTCTTTTATCGTCATTTAGTAACGCATGCATTAAGAAATGATACAATATTTCCTCCGGTGTGATATCACAAAACACAGGACAGACCAAGACTGAAAAAACTAACAAAACCACATAATTATAACATATAGTTACAACAGTGCCACAATACCATAACTTAATGAAGAACAGTCCATGAGCTCAGTAAAAAATTCAAAGTCTCTCAAATGTCCCACGTCTCACGCAGACGGGAGAAGGAAGAAAAACTCTCCCTGCCGTGCCCGACCACAGTCTGACTCTGAGCCGTCCGAAAACTTCGAGCCTCCGATCAGCTCTCTGACATCAAGTACCGAGCACCATCTGTATCCAAGCGATTCGACCTCAATCTCGGTCGCCAACAGCAGGCAAAGTCGGGGATTTTGAGGCCTTCCCTCCAAAAGATTCCTGATCGCGCAGTAATGACAGCAGCGAATGAGCGTTTCAGAAATTTCTCCAGATGTTCCTCTGTGCTTTCACATCTGTCTCCATCAAATCAGTATTGTCCACGGCCCCTAGTTAACGGATACGATATCATTTTTCACTGGAGGGCTGCGCACACCCGGCGCACGGCACTCTCTCCTCCCGCCGAAGTTATTCTTGCTGGCTTGTGAAGACTATGGAAGTTAACTCTACTAAATGATTTGATACAGCTGAAGTTTGCGATAAATTGCTGAGGCACCAGAATTGTTGATTTTTTTTTTCTTATCTCTTATGTTATCTGTCCACTAATACAACATTGAGTTTTCCCACATATAAAATTCTCATCTTCCACTTAGAAAAGTAAAGGTGGCTTTTAGCAGCTTCAGGTGTCTTTACCTAGTCCATATACAGTTGGTCTTCAAAGCAGTGAACCGAACACTGAATACACGTGCCATCACACTCCTACAATGGCATTTAAGTCTAACTTTAGAGGCTAATATTGTGATAGAAATTGATCTACCATGCTGTAGATGTGGACAAATTAAGGGAACTGTTCCCAAAAGTCATCTGGTCAAATATTATGTTAAACTATGTTGACGTGTTCCAAAAACAGACATTAAACCATTTCCAAATCTAAATATAGGGCCACTTCCCGACTTATTGGGGTTCCTGGTAGAAACTAGCTTTGGATGGATAGAGCAAATGCTGGACTGCGTCATCCTGGATCCTTCTGTGATAATTGAAGTCACCAGCCCAAGATGGGGAATTCTTTTTTGCTTTCATTTCTGTGGAACATAAAAGATCAGGAGTGCCGTCCTATGATTCTCATCTACATCTGGTCACCTGAACCAAACTACAGCAGTTCCTGCCAGCTGTATCTGCACCACTCTATACCCAACAGAGACTTAACTGTGTGCTGCCTTCTTGGGGAGAAAACAGTGCAAAGTTCACCTGTACCAAGAGGACCCAATAGGAAGCTCCCTATCTACTGACAATGAGACCTGAGTTTAACAATAGTTAAGATGACATGATGAAGGGTCTCAGCCCAAAATGTTGACTATTTATTCCCCTCCATAAATGCTGCCGACCTCCTGAGATCCCCCAGCATTTTGTATGTGTAACCTTTAGTTTGTATTTTCTTTCTACTTGAACCCAATAATAACTAACTGCAGGTTGTACTTGTCTTAAATTATAATAATACATCTTATTCCCCTTCCACTTTCTTCTTCAGGATCAAATATTCATGATAGAGTCAAAAAATGAATCGGGAAAGGGCCGCTGCTCATTTAACCCTCAGGTTGACACAGTGTCCTTCATGATCAGTGAGTAGAGCAGAGAAATAGAAAAATAGTCCTTTTTGAAAATGGAGTACAATGTAAATATATTTATAATGGTATCATGTTCTCTTCAGATGAGGAGCTATTTTCAGGAGTGTACATTGACTTCATGGGAACTGATGCAGCAATATTTCGCAGTCTAACAAAAAGAAACAGTATAAGGACAGACCAGCACAACTCCAAGTGGTTAAGTGGTAGGTATGCTTAATTAGAGCTCATTATATACAAGTTACACATGGGACATATGGTGGTTGCAAAGGATAGGGTAAGTTGCACCTAATGGCATCAATCTAATAAAAGGTAACTTTAACAGACCTATATGAATGAACTCTTCTTGGACTTCCAGCCGGGTACAGGTATCAATTTTAACCAACGTTTCGATGACCGACTCTGTCATCTTTATCAGGGATCCCAAAAGCTATTGGCACGGCACAGTAGAAATCAGTGGTAGCAGAACGTTACATTCGTAATGGCCAAAAGACCGACTTAGACAGCACAAAACTACTGAGCCGTGCCAGTGGCTTTAGGGACCACCTGGTGAGGGAAGTCTTTGAAATAAAACTAGAACAAAGGAATTTTAACAAAGACAAAGGTCTTGCTCTAAGTAAGCACTAGAATTCGATTGTAAACAAGGTGGGACAGTGGAAACCTGATTAATGAACACTAACCAATTAGGAGAGATGGACTACAGTGGTATAAATACCAGCAGACTAGACATGCCCAGGCATCATTCCTGATGAAAATGGCAGAGTTAGTCATCAAAACATTGGTTAAAATCAATACTTCTACTTGGCTGGAAGCCCAAGAAGCGTTCACTTGTCATGTATGCCAGGAAAGCATGAGATCCTTTATAATAGACCTTTTATAGGTAGGAACTTCGTTACCTTCTATTTGAATTTTCACATTATGCATATGGTTACAGGTCTGCAAACACGATTGTTTCCCCTATTGTTCATAATACAAAATTTTACCTAGAGATCAGGGATATTACGTGGTTAAAGTGTCCAATTTAGTTAAAATTGCATTTTAAAGAAAATAACAGTGGTTGACTGTGAGCTAAGTGTGTTATTATTTTATTCTACTTTGTTTCTGCTTTCTACAAATGAAAAGAAATTATACTCTGATTATTGTCATGCATTTTATGAAATACTTCTGCTTAGCCTCTTCTCTAACACTTCTCACATTTGAGACAAAAGGTTGTCGGTGAAAGTCCTACCACTGTTAAGCTTTCACAATGTCATTTGAACCATTCAGACTATTTTGTGAATTCCTGTACAGAAATTCACAGATATTGCCATTCAGAAATAAGCCAACTAACTTATGATGGGGTTGATGCCAAAGACACCCCTCATCTCATCCTATCAATGTATCCATTTCTGCATTTTTCATCATTTTCTCATTCCATGTTCCCTACAATGGACTCGTGCTCGTCCCACCCTGTTAACCTTACTCAGTGAAAGCCTCTTTTCCTCAGGTTTTTAACAGTCAATCAAATCTCATTTCTGAATTCTGCTTTAAGTTAGCTACAAGCTGCTAATCTTCTATTTTCTGCTGTCTCTGTCTGTTGTTAGAACCTGTATTTGTGGATGCACAGTTCATTCCTGATGGCACAGACCCAAATGATGCTAAACTCTACTTTTTCCTCCGGGAGAAGGTGACAGATGGCAACGGTAATACCAAGCAAATTCACTCCAGGATCGCCAGAATATGTCCAGTAAGTAAATCACCTCGCTGTAGATTTAAATCTCATTAGGTTGCCAGGTGCGATATTTCATGTTTGCATTGAGAATTTGGCTGCTCAATTAGCTAAACGTGTCTTGGAAATTTGAATCATAAACCAAATTAAATATTTCAATTGAAATCAATACAAATTTAACACAGATCCAGGAGAACTAGATATCAAGAATTTTTTTTAAAAAATCTATCATTCATTTGCATAGAAGATTGAGTGATATAAGCTTACGTATAGAGTGTGATGCTTAAATGCTCTGTGGTGCAATTGTAATGAAGGAAGTTGTTGACTGAAAAGAACGTTGGGGGGGAAAGTAATAAATGTGGAAATAGCTATTATCTGAAGTTCCGTTCAATTGTTTTTGAGGATCTGCAGGTATTAATGAAGAAAGTTCCGCTGAGATTAAATGCGTAAGTAGTAAGAACCCATCTGTCCACAATCCTCCCCTCCCAAGCACTGTGCACAATCTTTTGTCATCGCCACTGTGAAAATTCCTCAGACATCTGGACATCTGAGCACCCCCACTCTGGTAACCACACCCAGAGCTCTTCAACCTTGTGCTTCTCGTTTAGATGATTTGTTGTGTGTGTGTGTGTGTGTGTGTGTGTGTGTGTGTGTGTGTGTGTGTGTGTGTCTTGTAAATATCTAAACCAAGCTCCTCCTGCACAGATGGACTCATGTAACGATTGCTGCCTTGAATTACTCGTGCCTGGGAAGCCTGGTAAAGAATTGGAAATGGGAGTTGCTGGCTCTTTACATTCTGACGGAAAACCAGTTGTTAATGGTAGAAGTATTTCACACGACCCTCTTAAATAAACACTTTTCGCTAACCGTGTACTGTTCATCCATTCACCAAAATTTCTAATCCACCTTCCTTCCCGTACCAAACTCTAGCCTGCCATCTGCTGGGGGTCACTGGCCACGTTCTGAAGTGCACTGCTTGCCCAGCCCATGACTGATAGCCTCTCCTCTGTACCCAGGCCAGGTTGGGTTTCAACCTTGCCATCCCTCTTCCCTGTACCCTTCCCTCCTCTTCATAATTATTGGTGCCTGTTTCTACCACAGATGAAGGTGATATCTGCAAAGCAGGTCTGTCTTTGAGAGGAAGTTCTTAATGCTTAAGCAAATCTGAAAGGGTACACATATTCCATGGTGCAGCTTGTATTGAAATAAAAATGTATTATTTAAGATTTTCCACTGCCAGATGTATAAAATATTTCTAAATCACTCAGGATCCTGTTTCTATGTGGTTTGGATGTTGTCTTACAGATATGAGTCATTGGACACAGAGTCAGTGTTGAGTCTATTTCCCTCCACATGTTTAAAGTCTTTCTTCTCTTCATACAAGCTATAAATTTCGTTTATTGTCTAGAATGACATCGGAGGTCAGCGCAGTCTTGTTAACAAATGGACAACATTCTTAAAGGCCCGTTTGGTATGTTCGGTAATAGATGATGATGGCACAGAAACTCACTTTGATGAACTGCGTAAGTAAACAATTTTATAAATTTATTTTATCTTTGACATCTTTTATTACCAAATCTATAAATAGTCCTCCTTTATGAAGTTCCAGTGAGAGAAATAGAGTGGCTGTCTTCTTGTGCCAGAACAGGTTAGTGATGACCTTGGTTAAGAGTTCAAGAAAAGCCATTACAGTCCATCTTGTAGCAATAAACTTTTTTTAAAATGGAAGTTTGCCTCCTGTATTCCTCAGTTAC
The DNA here is from genome assembly GCF_030028105.1 of Mobula birostris. Taxonomy (NCBI): domain Eukaryota; kingdom Metazoa; phylum Chordata; class Chondrichthyes; order Myliobatiformes; family Myliobatidae; genus Mobula; species Mobula birostris. Next base: position 17,068,671 of record NC_092392.1, on the reverse strand, counting down.
TTGTTTTAACAAAGGGCTAACCAAATCCCTTGTGGTTCCATTGTAATGTTACTCTGACCCTTTCATCCTTTGAGTAGTTACTACCTAATAATGCCTTACCTGACAAACCTTTCTGTGAGGACATATCAGAAAGCAAAAGAAAAATGTACTTGGCTGTACTAAGCTAACTTCTGAAACATTATTGCTTGTGGGTGACCTCATCAGTTTCTGTATTTCAAAACAGGCCATCAGAATTTGACAACAATCCTTCAGGCAGGATGTAACTGCGATATGGGTTCAACACACATTGCTTCAGGTTGCTTTAAGGAATCTTTCCCTAAAACAACCTTGAATGCACCATTTCTACTTGCAATAATCACCCTTTGTCAGATCAATCTTGTCAATTTATGCTTCTCTCTTTCAGGAGTCAATTTAGTTAGATGATGAAAATTATTGAATCAAGGAAACTCTTTTATTCCCATAAAATTACTGTAAGAGGTTTCACCATATAGTATAACTCAGCACGTTTAATAACAAGAACCTTGTATTCTATGGAAAAACAATCCAACTATTCAGACTCTTTGGTTCCACTTCAGCCTGGGATTTATCATTTTGAACACCGGATTATTTTCAGAATCTACAAATGACTAAAAATGTTTTTTTTCCTCCCTCTCAGAGGATGTCTTTTTATTAGAAACAGAATATCCCAAGAGCTTGCTCGTCTATGGACTGTTCACGTCCTCAAGGTAAGGCACAGCTCCAAAGGACTTTTCTTACTTTCTATAAATTGGTTTCAATCTGAAAAGCTTCTTAATAGCTTTATTATTTCAATGAATAAATAAAAAATGTATTTCATTATTTTAAATGGCTCACTCATGATATATTACTTTGTAAGGCAACGTTTGTAAATGAAGCTGAACATAGCAAAGCGTTTTTGGCATAAGTTCTCCAAATTATTCTAGATAAACAATAGAAATGGGAATGACATCAATTCCTATTGGTCGGTACCCTCCAACCTGATGGTACGAATATTGATTTCCCCTTCCTCTGTTCCCCACTCTGGTCTTTCATTTCTTCTCACCTGCCTATTGCTTCCCCCTGGGTCCCCTCCTCCTCTTTCTCCTGTTGTCCACTCTCCTCTCCTATCAGGTTCTTTCTTCTCCAGCCCTTGACCTTTTCCACCTAACTGGCCTTACCTATCACCTTCCTGCTAGCCTCTTTTACCTCCCCCAACTTTTTATTCTGGCATCTTCCCCACATCCTTCTCAGTCCTGATGAAGGATCTCAGCCCAAAGGGTTAACTGTTTACCTTTTTCTATAGATGCTGCCTGACTTGCTGAGTTCCTCCAGCAATTTGTGTGTGTTGCTTTAGATTTACAGCATCTACAGATTTTTTTCATGCTTGGAAACTATATCAAGTTATTGAATATTGATGACAACAAATCTCGTTCACACATTATTATTGATTGAAAGCTTTCATGAGAGAGTTATTTTGCAATTAATCTAAACAAGTCTACTAGTGCTGTGGATTCCTATTACTATATCTGATGCTCATTGTAGTAACTGCTTTTTCAACATGTTATCATACCAATGGCTGGATTTCCTGTCTTCCATTTGCTAATTATTTTCTGTATATCTATGGTTGCAATATACATCATCCCTTTACCTCACTGCCCTTGGAAACTCCCAGTGGAGTTGAGCATTCAGCTGCTGTGACGGGAGGGTGGGTCAGATCAGAAGGCAATCCCTTCAGCTTTGTTCTGTAGAGTTGAGTATAAGGCATATGCTTCAGTGAAAGGGACAACAATAATTCAGAACTTAACATCAGTAATCTTCTTTTAGCTTTTACTGCCTCTAGCTAAACCTACCTCCGTCTTTATTATAAAATGCTTTCAATATTTGGATGAAATCCCCTAAGACTCAGTCTGCGTGCGATGTTGAATATGTGCCGAGCAAGTAAGAATTTTTCTCTTATTGTTCATAAATCTGCTTGTTTTTGCAGCTCAGTTTTTAAAGGGTCAGCTGTGTGTGTCTATAACATGCTTGATATTCACACGGTATTCAATGGACCATTTGCACACAAGGAGGGACCAAACCATCAGTATGTTCCGTACCAAGGCAGGATTCCATATCCCCGGCCAGGCACTGTGAGTGTTCAAAACTCCATGTACTGTTTAATAATTCACTCATTTTTAGAAGTTTTACTGAAGACTCCAGGTTTGATACAGTGACTTCACTCTTCCCTCCAAGACAAGGATTATGGCTCCAAACCTCACCATAGATGTTTGAAATTTATAATTTATGCTGGAACTTCAGTAGAATTCTGGGGGGTTGGCAATATTGTTGAAGATACTACCTTTTAGATGGATATTATATTTTTCAGAGCAGAACATTTGGAATTCTATTTGATGTGAGCAATCCAAGACTTGCAATAGAGTGAACAATGTGATTCACTTATGAAGATTATGTGTTCAGATATTTCTTTTGCAGGAAACTAGCTGTCAAATTCACTTTCATCTCAGCAAATTTAATTTTCTTAGTCTGCCTGGATTTCACATCAATCTCCTCCCATAATGATAGGAACTATTGTTATCCAAACTCCAAACCAAACATCTCAGCCCCTTAGGGTCAGTTTGAACTTCGATTGAGTCCCTGATACATCATTTCATTAATTGACACAGGCAAACTCAAAAGGCTAAATGAAAAGCAAAAATATACTGAGAACTAGAAGAGAAAATATATTCCATTCAAAATTTATAACAGTATTTCCATTCTCTTTAAGGATACATTTGATATTTTTATTCAAAAACAAACTTTGAATCAGAAAAATATGTGTTTTATCTATGACTGAATTTTGACTTCTATAACGATGAGTAGCAAAATGATTTGGATCTGGTAAAATCAGTCCAAGTCAAGTGATCCTAAATTTTCCACGGGGACAGCCTCTATGAACCATCTCCGTCATTTACAAGACAGCCTTGCTTCAGCAAGTCGACATTACTCAGAAAGCAGGGACAAAAGTAAGCTAGTCAATATTCTCACCATTTATTCTGATCATAACTATTCACCCATTTTCAATGTGGATTCAAAGGTGATGGAAATTGCAGTAATAGAAACATAGCCAGCAGTTCCCTCCAAAACAAAATTTAGACCAATAGTTATAAACTGAAATCACTAAATTCAGGTCTAAATACAGTTATTTCTTCATCATTCTGTCTTGTTTTGAATCAATATGTCATAAATTAAATCTTGGAGCATCAGTTTGACAAACTCACAGGTTTAAAAAATAAATTTTAAAATATCAGGATTTCAATTAAATTTTAAACATTCAAGCCTAATGTTTTCCACAGCATTTTATGTACTGAAGTCCATTGCCTATTTAAATGTTTTATGCGCCACTTTGAACTCCCAAATTGTCACTGATGTTTTATCACAGCTCTTCATTGTTAAATGGTGTAAAATATGATGCAGTTTGAACCGAACAATCATTTGTAATTTACTTTCTAAAATTATCTAGTTGAAAGCAGGAGAAGCGGATAGTTACATGGATAATAAATCAATACATACTGCTAAAGGAATGTTAAAGTCCAGAAGAATAATGTAAATTAAACTGACATGATAAAGTACGTGATTAAGTAAAGGCCAAGAGATTTCACTGAGACCTGTTTGTACTTACTTTGCCTTCATTATTCATTATTAGTGTCCTGGAGGAGCATTTACACCAAACATACTGTCAACAAAGGAGTTTCCCGATGAAGTAGTTACATTTATCCGGAACCATCCCATGATGTACAATTCTATTTATCCAATCAATAAGCAGCCACTGATCGTAAGGATTAATACTGATTACAAGTACAGGAAGATAGTGGTGGACCAAGTGAAGGCTACGGATGGAAGGTATCATGTCCTCTTTCTTGGTACAGGTAAGATACTAAAAAAAATCTAAATTCCAGTAGAGTGACAATGAAGGCCTACGATTTTGGATTACAAGAGGAAAACATTTTCTTTGTTGGACTGAGGAGAATGTTCTAGCTGTTCCTTTATTACTAAAGAGTTGTAGTATTAGGGATCCTACCAACCAACATAAACTTATTGAGCATACCAAGGTGATACTAACCAAATATAAAGATTGTAACATAATAATGCCATAAGGATATCATGAGAAAGCTTGAAGCAGGTTGCTAGGACACCTACTCTGTGTCCTTCCTCCAACTTCCCACAGGCATGCTGCAGACATCCCACCTCTCCCTGAAGTTCCAGGAGTCTCAAGCATATTGATAACAACTCCCTGATGCCCGCAAATTATATACAATATCCCAGAAATTGATTTTTTGGGAGAGAGGGGGAGAAGGAGAGAGAGTATGAATGAGAGTGAATCCTGATAGGTCTACTTAGCACAAAGAGAGACCAATCAGTTTTCTCTGTGGGCGGGCTTTATGGTCGACCTCTCTCTCTCTTTCATCGTCCATCAGTTCAGTTTAGTGTCCTGCAGCGCCATGGCAGAGTGCTCCAAAAACAGAAAATATAAAATGTACCTCACCCCAGACTACACTAAAGTGTACCCCTGCCTAATAGGGGTCAAAAATAATGACAGTGTCGCTCACTGCACTGTTTGCAACAGTGACTTTTCTATTGCCCATGGTGGGTTAAGACTGTAAAAGACATATTGAGGTGAGTTTAACAGGTGTCATTCGTTCACTAGCATAGCTAATGTTATTTAAACTAGCTGGCTAGCTGCTACGGTGCTACTCTATTGATGTCCTACGTGATGAAGCCAAACCTCTTGTAGACTTGCTTAAAGTTGTAATAGAATGAAAAAGCAACTCCATTATAATATAAGTACACATTTTAATGTCACATTTTCTGCATAAGACAATATGATAAGGATACACCTTATGCTTTTGTTTATGCTTTTAAATTTTGCCAGTTGATGAGTTCTGGGGGAAGCTGTCCAAAGTAAAATCTGTGAGCACAGGGCAGTTGAGATTCAAAGAGCTCTGAAAGTGAAGACTTTCCAGATGCAGATCCATGGTCTCACCAAATTCTAATTGTGATGTAGAAAGGGCATTCAGCATGGTGCATCACATTAAGACAGAATTCAGAAGTCAGCTGTCTCACAAAACACTTGTGAATCTGATGTCTTGCTAAATTAACAAATTCATTGACGCAGACTGCTATGAGGTTGAGACTTCTGACAAAATGCTCAAATCTGCCAAGCAAGCCACATCACAGTACAAGGAAAGTTTGCAAAAGAAATAGAAAAGCTATTTGTATTAGCATTGAGACCGCCAACAAAATACTCAACAAGGAATATATAAAAATGTGTGTAAATAGTTTCAATATGTGATCAAATAAATCGTTGTGTTCTTTCATAATTAGAAGTCCTGTATACAGTACATACACCCTTGGAGGTTGACGGGGGGGAGGGGGATATGGGGTTGAGGGAGGTGGGGGTGGTGGTCCTGACGAAGGGTCTCGGCCTGAAACGTCGACTGCACCTCTTCCTAGAGATGCTGCTTGGCCTGAGTCCTGACGAAGAGTCTCGGCCTGAAATGTCGACTGCACCTCTTCCTAGAGATGCTGCCTGGCCTGCTGAGTTCACCAGCAGCTTTGATGTGTGTTGCTTGAATTTCCAGCATCTGCAGAATTCCTGTTGTTTGCGTGTTGAAAAGGAAGGTGGATGGGATGAAGAGATGGGGACGAAGGGTAAATTAAGAAGCTAGGTGATAGGTGGAGGGGCTAAAGGGGTGAAGAATAGGGAATCTAATAGGAGAGGACAGTGGACCATGGAATACAGGGAAGAAGGAGGGGAACCAGAGGGAAGTGAAGAGAGTAGAAGGGGTAAGAGGGCAACCAGAATGGGGAATGGAAAAGGGGAGAATGAGTGAGGGGCAGAAGTTACCAGAAGTTGGAGAAATCAATATTCATTCCATCAGGTTGGAGGCTGCCTGGAGAGAATATGGGATGTTGCTCCTAGAACCTGAGTTTGGCCTCATCATGGAGGGCATGAACAGTCATATTAGAATGAAAGTGGGAAGTTGAATTGAAATGTGTAGTCCCTGGGAAATGCTGCCTTTTGCAGCAAACAGAGTGAAGGTGCTTCTCCTGCAGTTATTGTTCTATATCCCACAATGGAAAGGGTGGGATTTTACTGATTTTGCACTATCACCAAAAGTTTAAAAAAAACAAACCACACCCAACACAGAAACTTAATGGGGTTATCCAAACAGAATTGCGTGCTAAACAAAATGATTTAGATAATTTAAGGTTCCATTAAGCCAGCCTCTTTTAGGTGAACTGATTTGTGTCTAATGTCTTTCAGATAAGGGAACTATCCAGAAAATTGTGGTTTTGTCAAAAAATGCATCGAACAAAGAAGAGCTTATCTTGGAAGAAATGGAAGTATTTGAGGTCTGACGCAATTCTTTTTATCAGGTTAAGCAACGTGTGGTCATAATGTTGGAATTTGTAAGGAGCCTTTCCAAATTTCAGGACAGTTTCATAAGTAAAAAGCTGTTAGTTGAAATCATAAACAGCTCAGTTAGATGCTACATCACAGAAAAATGTGGAAACAATCAGCCCTTTTTTTATATTCAGGTTGCTGCTTTGGGTTCAAACCAGAAGACATAGAGAGTGTGCTCCTAACAATACAAGTCCCCAAAGATCTGTAATGTGTTCAAGGCAGCCAAGCCATACACACTTTGCGGTGTTATTCCATGAGTTTACTGGTAGACTTTTGAAGTGGACATGTGTTGAGATAAATGGTGGCTCTTTATTTATTGCAGTCACTTATTTTCATCTTTTCTCAACGCTAATTATAAATTTAAGCTAACTGAAGCTGGTCTGTGCAGTGAATCATATATAAATATATTTTGCTACTATCTATTAATTTCTTGAAATTCTTGTAAACAGTTCAAAGGGTGAACTCCCAGCTTGATTTTTCTTTGAGTAGTTCTGACGTTTGAGTCAACTGTTGGAATTCTTGGAAGAAACCATCTTGGGTAATAATTTGTGCAGTGCAAGTAGTTCAGAGGGAAAGTACTGGATAGAGGAGAGGAATTTTAATGTTTATTAACTCAAACATAAACCAGCTTTCCTTGATTTGGCAGGCTAGGCTGTGAAGTAGCAAGATCTTGTTGAATAATTTTTGATATTGCTTTGGGTTAATTATCGTCACATCTACCAAGATACAATGAATACTGCACACGGTTTATACAGATTAAATAACTACACAGTGCATTGAACTAGACCAAGTTTAAAAAAAGAACAATAAAGGTTCAAAGGTTCATTTTTATTGTCAAAGTATGCATGTACAATACAACTCTGATATTCGTCTTCTCCAGGTAGCCATGAAATGCCGAAAAACTGTGAAAGCCGCTGAAAGAAAATATATCAACTCCCCCCACACACCCCCCCCCCCACCGGCACAAAAAAGAAAAAAGAAACAAAACTTTCAAACCACCACCCCTCCCCCCCACCCCAACCTTGCACAAGAAAACTAACAGATCATCCATATGGAAAGACAGCAGCTGGAACATCATAAAATCTGAAAGGCCCCAACCCACTCCCCCGCAAAAAAAACACCCATGGTAACATCAAACACCCAGCCCCATCCCTCACAAAAAAACTGACAATAACAATGCAAAATAAAGTGTAAAAGCTACCCACTGCTGGTTAACGTTAAAGTGCAGGACTCTAACAAGGTAGATCGTGAGGTTAATCATCCTACTTTTTGGTGTGGGAATGAGTTTTAGTTAGTACTTCTAATTTGTATCACTCATCAGACTGCATGGAACAGACCACAGAAGATCATAACTTGTCTGGAGGGATATCCTGCAAGCTGGGGCTACAATTGGGTTCTTTTGGCAAGAGGTTGCCAAGGAGGCCACTGTATTAATAATACTGGAAGAATACAGAATCGAAATATCTATATTATGGAATTGAGGCAAATCCCTGTGATCATTATGCCTACTCCTGTGGCTAAAGAGGAACTATGTTTGACAATGGTGCTTAGGGAAACCTCTATTATGGAGCAATGAGCAGAGAACTATGGCGAGTGATCTACGAGGGAAGTCTGGAGTGATCCCATGACCAGGAAGCATGAAGCAGGCCGGTTACAAAATGAGCCCCTGTTTGATCTCACAGATCTCACTGAGGACAGAAGACGCACCTTGAGTACTGGCTCTTTCATTAACACGGGCTTCAGCAGAGCAAGGTTTGGAGATCCTGCTTGTTCTGTGCTGTTGCTGTTCAGACCAGGGGGAGGCTCAAATTTTTACTGCAGATGAACTTTGTGTGTTCCACTGTTATTGATGGCATCTGTGGAAGCTTTGCAATAGAAAGTGTTTTCTGGTGTTAATGGAAATCCTGCACAACGTCAGGGTTGAATTACCCACTAGGGGCAAAGAGGCCTGGAAATGGGTGGAGTTTTACTTTGCTCCAGCTGAAGCCCATTTCCAGCTGCTTTCCCACGGTTGTGGGAAGGGATTTATAGCCCATGATTTATAATTGCTCACGCATCTAAAATTTACAACAGAAAATGAGCAGATCACTGTAGAGTTGGAGAATAGTGTGGTGTCCTTTCTCATCCCCACTGTCTTTGTGTTATTGGTTCTCTGTCTCCCTCCTAACTTTCTTTATACCGTTCCTGTGTTCTATCCTACTTAGCTGCTAATTTTTGCTCCGTTGTTTCCTGTTTGGAAGGTGTTGTGGTCTCTCTTTTCACCTCCTTACTACCAGCATGTGCCTTGTACTTTTCCTGTTTACGTTATCCACTATCCCTCCACATCACCCTCCTCATCACCCTCCTCCTGCCACCTTGCTGCCTCGTTCCCTTTAATCTGCCTTCTCAATCTCTCTACTGTTCCTGTCCCCTTCCTCTTCAGTCATTCTCAAAATATTTCTACTCAAATTAGACCAAGAGATAGGGGCAAGAAGGACCTTGTCACATCAACTTGTTATCTCCTCCATTTCTTTCTCCCTTCTTTCTCTTCAGTATCTCTACCTGCCTTCATCCAAGATTTTTGCACTTAATTATTTAAATTCCGTCAAATAATAATTTATGTTTTTAGTTGACAAGAAGCTCCAGAGCAGAAAGTTCTGGAATATCAAGAAAAAACTTGGATGCATTTGGTTAACTGGCATCATTGTTACATGCAGAAGATCCCTAAACAGGACTTAAATATGTGCAGTAAGGTAATTCCAATTTACAACTGGAATTTACGTGTAGCTCTCCCTTTCAATGCATAAGAACAAAAGAAATAGGAGCAGGTGTGAAGGCCATTGGTCTCTTAGTCTGCTCTGCTATTCAAAAAGATTAAAGTTGATCTTCTTCATTTTCATTCTCCTTCCCCACATACTTTGATTCCTTGAATATCCAAACTTTTATTGATCTCAGTTGTGCATGAAATCAGTAACCAAGCCTCCACGGCCCTCCAGCGATTCATCACCTTCCAAGAGAAGCATTTCTCCCAAATAGCATATCCCTTATTTCAAGATTGCATCCACCTCAAGGGGATAAGTGTCCTCCAATGAAATACTGAGAAGGCAGATATCATTGCCATTGGCGTCCACCAAAATCTCTGCTCCCTGTCACCAATCTGACCTGTACACCTGCCTTTAATAGTGGTTCATCAGTTGTTGCCTGTGGTCACATTTGTACCTGACTGCTCCTATTTGGAGCCACGTTACCTGCCCCCCCCCCCCCCCCCCCACCTCATCCACATGGGACGAATGTTAGTTCAGTACCAGCTCAGTCAACACCATTGTTACAGTCCTCTTAACCTGGGCTGTGAACCCAGCCACTGCCCAGACTCATGACATCCGTTGCCTGGCTGCCTGGACTTCCTCTTCCAGATACATGAGCTGAAGGACTTGCCCCTGCTGGTTAACTAGGCTTCTCATGAAGAAGTGCTGTCCCCGAAATGGGTGTGAACATTGTACCACTGGTCACAGCACTCTGAGCGCCTTTGACATCGCATCATTGTTGAAGTGGATCCAAGTAGATTTCAGTAGTTTTTAAAAAGATATTAAATGAGTGCAAATAAAATGCATCCAATTATAGATGCTGCCTGGCCTGCTGACTTAGTAGTCATAGTCATACTTTATTAATCCCGGGGGAAATTGGTTTTCGTTACAGTTGCTCCATAAATAATAAATAGTAATAGAACCATAAATAGTTAAATTGTAATATGTAAATTATGCCAGTAAATTATGAAATAAGTCCAGGACCAGCCTATTGGCTCAGGGTGTCTGACTCTCCAAGGGAGGAGTTGTAAAGTTTGATGGCCACAGGCAGGAATGACTTCCTATGACGCTCAGTGCTGCATCTCGGTGGAATGAGTCTCTGGCTGAATGTACTCCTGTGCCCACCCAGTACATTATGTAGTGGATGGGAAACATTGACCAAGATGGCATGCAACTTGGACAGCATCCTCTTTTCAGACACCACCGTCAGAGAGTCCAGTTCCATCCCTACAACATCACTGGCCTTACGAATGAGTTTGTTGATTCTGTTGGCGTCTGCCACCCTCAGCCTGCTGCCCCAGCACACAACAGCAAACATGATAGCACTGGCCACCACAGACTCGTAGAACATCCTCAGCATCGTCCAGCAGATGTTAAAGGACCTCAGTCTCCTCAGGAAATAGAGATGGCTCTGACCCTTCTTGTAGACAGCCTCAGTGTTCTTTGACCAGTCCAGTTTATTGTCAATTCGTATCCCCAGGTATTTGTAATCCTCCACCATGTCCACACTGACCCCCTGGATGGAAACAGGGGTCACCGGTACCTTAGCTCTCCTCAGGTCTACCACCAGCTCCTTAGTCCTTTTCACATTAAGCTGCAGATAATTCTGCTCACACCATGTGAAAAAGTTTCCTACCGTAGCCCTGTACTCAGTCTCATCTCCCTTGCTGATGCATCCTCCAGCATTTTGTGTGTGTTGCTCGGATTTCCAGCTTCCGCAGATTTTCTCTTGTTTGTGATTCGATTAGAAAGTCATAGACTCATAGAAAAGTACAGCACAGAAGCAGGCCCTTCTGCCCACCTAGTCCATACTGAAACCATTTAAACTGCCTACTCTCATTAACTTGCACTGGGACCATAGCCCTCCATATCCCTACTATCCAGGTACCTATCCAAGCTTCTCTCAAACATTAAAATTGAGCTCACATACACCACTTGTGCTGGCAGTTTGTTCCACACTCTCATGACCTTCTGACTGAAGAAGATTCTCCTCATGTTCCCCTTAAACTTTTCACCTTTCACTCTTAACCCATGACCTCTGGTTGTAGTCCCACCCAACCTCAGTGGAAAAAGCCTGCTTGCATTTACCTTATCTGTACCCTTCATAATTTTGTATACCTCTATCAAAACTCCTCTCAATCATCTATGTCCTAAAGAATAAAGTCCTAACTATTCATCTTTCCTTAAAACTCAGGTCCTCCAGACCCAGCAACACACTTGTAAATATTCTCTGCTCTTTCAACCTTATTTACATCTTTCCTGCAGATAGGTGGGTTGCTGATTGATGATTTTGTAGGGGAATTAAGAGTTATGGGGAAAAGGCAGGTAGGTGGAGATGAGTCCATGGCCAGATCAGCCATGATCTTATTGAAGGGCGGAGCAGGCTCGACGGGCCAGATGGCCTACTCCTGCTCCTATTTCTTATTCCTTATTAAAAGTGTGAAGACACCTAATCCTTTAGGGGAAATGGCCATATTCAAATACAGTCACCATCCATATACCCTGTAGTACTGGTGTAAAACTTTGCATCTGGCCTCTCTGCAGCACATTAGTACTCCATCGCCGAACCCTCTGGGGAACTCAGCTGCAGAGCAGGAGAATGGGCATGACAGAATCTACAAACATTATAGCCAGTGGTCAATCACGTTAATGGACCCGTAATCTTTCTGCTACCACACCAGTGGGCCACAACCTCTGAACCTCATGAATCAGAAGCACTTTTGACGAAACCAGTGTTTATGGTCCATTCTGTATTCTCCTTGAATGTTTAAGATTCCATCATATTTTGAGTCTGGAGTCATATGAAAGCCACAGCAGGGTAAAGGCGGGGAATGTTGCTTCTCTTAAGGCCAGCAGTGAACAAGATGGCATTTAACATAGTTTACTGATACTATCTTGGCATTCTTCATTTAACTATCCTAATTACATTACTTGAATTTAAATTCCACAGCTGTGGTGTAAGCATTTGGGTTTGTGATTAGTTTGCATTTGGGTTTGTGATTCTGGATGAATAGTTGAAGCGTCTGGCTATCAGCCTTAATCACCATACCACTCTGCCTGTGAATCTTTCTATTTTTATGTAAACAAATCTTTGTATAGGACAGTGCCAGGTGCGAGTCCTTTTCTGATAATTAAATCAAAATGGCTCTTTGTATTCCTCTATATGCCTCTAGTATATTTTGACACCTCAACTTCAAACTGTTTTGATACCCTTTTGTTTTTAGGCAGTGTTTTAAGCACATTGTGAACAAGAGTTTAAAAAGGAAAGGAATTTTCCATAACTTGCTCTCGCTAATGAAAATTTTTATCATCTGCTGGGAGACATTTTTCGGTCATGACATTTCCTGTTGTTTCACTGATCCCTTTAATTATATAAATTCAATCAAAAGGAGATAATTTTTAGTCAAGTATGTATTTTTTTTCTCTCTGAGGAAGGTAGCAGCAATGTAGGAACTATTTAAAGGTTGATTAGAGTCGTCAAAGAGGCTTCAGGTGTGATAGTCAAAAGAGAACACAGAATATTTTTTCTCTTTTCCTAGAAGGAGTCTGATTTTTCAGTTGCTTCACCCTTGATCTGACAATGTGTCAGGGGAAAAAACTATAGGCCTCAACCAAATGAGTGCAAACAGGAGGCAGTGGGTGGTGTCTCTGCTTTTATGAGTAGGAGCCAAGAGCTTACCCACTGGGAGCAAGCAGACCACCAGAACATCACTGACAAGTTTACATGCAACTGACGTCCAAATTAAAGGCACAGAAACATTTCAGAATATTGGACGCTATTTCTTAACAAATGCAATTAACAGACGCTTCAACTATTCGTCCAGAATCACAAACCCAAATGCAATCCATGATGTTGACTTTGAATTAAGCTTTTTCCTTAATGGATTAAAATGGCATTTTTTTTAGAAGAAGAAATCTGCTTATTTTGTGTTTGGTTTTCTATCACCAGCAAGTTCAGCATCACTGGTAAAGCATTGAAGTTGATGGAGCATTTATTGACAAGTTCACATGAGCCAATAACTTGGAGGTGGTCAAGACATGTCAATCAAAGCAAGCAGTTGACTGTATAGCAAAGTTAATTACCCAAGAAATGAACTCTAGACAGTAGATTAAGCAAACTACAATAACTTCTCGTGATACAGATAGGGTATAATGAGTAGAAGATAGTTGTGTATTAGTTACATGCATGAAATTACACCAGTACCGTCACCGAGCTGGCCCTTTTTTTTTTCCTCATTCCTCACCTCCCTCTACAACTTAAGACATGCTTGCTTATCCATTATCTGTATTTCTGATTAAAGGTTTGCCAGCTAAAGCGGTAATTCTATTTCTATTTACAGAAGCTTCGTGAGATGCTGAGTATCTCCAGCTTTTTCTGCTTTTGTTTCTGTTTTTAATCATCAAGCCCAATTGACAGTGGAATTACCCAAATCATCTCCACTCTGTTCAGCTACAGTGCAGGCATTAATCAAGTACTGATAAAATAAAGCAAACCTATGGGATTAAGCATTCTCTAATGAGATCCATTGAATTATATTTTTCAGAAGCCTGACAATTGGGTCATCCGGGGGAAATAATTCTCTCAATGAAAAGGGATATATCCCAGTCTCTCAAAATTCTGATATACCACACATAGCCCTACTTGCCAGCAAATGGATTTCAATTAAACTTTTACTGTGTTCTATTACATAGTTGTTTGAACCACAACTCCTGTTGTTGTTAAGTGAACAATAATCTTGTAGCATTGGCGTTGGTGCGTGGCCAAGTGGTTAAGGCGTCAGTCTAGTGATCTGAAGGTCGCTAGTTCGAGCCTCAGCTGAGGCAACGTGTTGTGTCCTTGAGCAAGGCACCTAACCACACGTTGCTCTGCAATGACACGGGTGCCAAGCTGTATTGGCCCTAGTGCCCTTCTCTTGGACAACATCGATGGTGTGGAGAGGGGAGACTTGCAGCATAGGCAACTGCTGGTCTTCCATACCACCTCGCCCAGGCCTGCACCCTGGAAAACTTCCATGGTCTCACGAGACTAACGGATGCCTAATCTTGCAGCATTGTACCAGGCAAATGTGTTTAATGTGTCAAAACTAGAAAAGGTTTTCGATCAAGCAGCATCTGTAGAAATGGGAACAGTCAATATTTCAAACCTGTGACCCATAATCAGAACATTTCCTGGTTCTGTGAGACCTTAAACATTGACTTTCACTTCCCACACATGCTGTTTGATCAGCTGATGTTTTTTCAATATTTTCTGATTTTGTTTCAGATTTCTATTATTTGCAATACTTTGACTTTCAGGTTTGGTTTTAGTAATGCCTGGGTTTTTCCACAAAGTGCAAATCTCATGAATGGGGTTCCACGGTAATGTAGTGGCTAGCATTGAAGTTCAGAGTTCAATCCTGGCATCCTTCCCAGGGAATGCATGTTTTTCGCTGGGTGCTCCGGTTTCGTCCCACAGTCCAAGGACCTACCCAGTGGGTTAATTGGTCATTAAAAAATTGTCCCATGATTAGGTTCGGGTTAAGTTGGGGTTGTCAGGGATTGCTGGAGCGGTGTTGCTTGAAGGGCTGGAGGGGCCAGAAGAGCTTACCTGTGCTTTATCATTAAATAGAACATAGAATAGTACAGCACAGTACAGGCCCTTCAGCCCACAATGTTGTGCCGACCCTTAAACCCTACCTCCCATATACCCCCCCCACCTTAAATAAATAAACGTCAGGTTCACAGCAAAGGGAAAACTGTTGTTTCCACAACCCTCCAGTCTGAATCAATAAGATTTGGAAGTCCTAAGATTTAGCCCCAGTCACAAAATACTGCATACAAGACGTGTCATCCTGCCTGTGAAATCAAACCTAAGGAATCTGAGGTGGTCTGTCTGAAAATATTGAAACAATTAAATAACAATGCTGTGTGCTTACCTTCAACAATATGTTTCAATTTAATTAATTTCTGATTAATTTTTCATTTAATTTTTTTTGAAGTCATCCAGATAATATGAAATGATTGCTTGTTTTCACTTGGGCAATAGGTAATTGCAAATGAATTTAGCCATCTGAATTTGTAATATGACCTTCATGAGCCACTTCAAGGCATTCACAAATCAGTAGATTTGTGCAGGAAAGGAAAATCGGCCTGTTGTGCTCAATACAGGCATTCTTTTGCTGCATTCAAATTTGGGGCTGCCTTCAAAATTCTATTAGTCCATTAGCTGACTATCAGGAACATTATGTTTGAGGCCAAGATAGTGAAAAATCTAAAGTCTAAACAATATATAATTATCCCTGCTATTTTATGGCCAATTGACCTCAGCAATGTATAAACCAAAATTCAGAGTAAATTTATTATCAAAGTTCATATATGTCACCATATACCACCCTGAGATTCATCTTCTTGCAAGCATACTCAATAAATCCATAATAGAATTAATGAAAGACCACATCAAGCTTTAAAGAGTAGTTCACATAAAGAAAAACATAACTTCAATAACAAACAAGAAAATTTGTATCTAGTCTATGTGGTGTTCGCTCTCTGCAGAGTTAATAAAACGTTTGGAGATTTGCCAGAATGCTGACTTGGTGATATGCCAAGAATACATGAATAATTATGATTATTTTCCTTTTTATAGAATCGATCAGCCATCACAACAATGAAGATTTCATCCAAAAAGGTAGATATTTATTTTATCTTCAATCATCTCATTAAATGTATTATATGGATTTTAAGATCAATTGTTCTTAGTAAAACAGTTTAGCTGTGATGTAGCACAAATATAATGTTGTTTCTGAACAGGCACAAAATGCTTATATTACTTAGTATTGACTCTAGAACTGCAAAAAATGGAAAGATGAGATGGCAGCTCATGTTTATACATCAAATTCTACCAAGCAGAGTGAAATCACTTTTTTCAATAATGTAATACAAAGGGGGATTTATGTTATTTCATATTAAAAAATTACAACATAATGATGCAAGTGATTACCATCAATTTTAATGTAGAAAAATTGAGATTGTCAATTTCTGGCAAGCAGTGTAACCTACTCTATAATTTCAGGTCAGAAATGAGATTGCTAAAATAAATATTTTAGTCTTCAGCTTAATTTGGCACACTGATGAAAGAACTATATTTTTCAAGACAACGGAATTGAGTTGCACAGCGCAGAGCCATTAGTTCGATGGAAAAGTTGAAAGAATTTGAGATTAAATTGCTTAACTTTATTAGTAGACAAGATACAGGAATTCTTACTTGAAGTAGTAAGAGATAAAAATCAGAAATTCAAAATATAATATTGTTCAGAGTTATTTGCAATGTGGGATGCTATATTTGACTAATATTGATTTATTTGAAGAAGTAGAGAGGCATTGATTGAGTCATGCATTAGATAAATATATTGCTAAGAGCCTTTAATAAGGTGGACATTACTAAAATAACAACATCTGGAGTTAGGTTAATAACAGAAGACTGGAAAACAAGCTGAATACAAAAGATTGTGGGTAAATCAAAGAATTGTTCAAACGGAATTGGGAGAAGTATTCCATGAGTTTCATTATGCAGCCTGATGTTTCATTTGGATTGAGAATCAGATATGTAATTTCAGCAATATTGTGAAGTTATAAAGGGAGATTAACGACAATATACAGGAAAGCCTGTAGAATCAAAGTTCAAAAGTTCAAAGTAAATTTACTATCAAAGTACATATAAGCCACCATATACAATCCTAAAATTCCTTTTCTTGCGAGCGTTCACGTTAGGTACAAGAAACACACTAAAGACAAAGAAAGACCATGACCAACGGAACAGGCAACGGCCAATGTGTGGAAAAAAAACAACAAACAACAAAAAGAGAAGAGAAAAAAATAATAAATAAATAAACAAACAATAAATATCGAGAACATGAAATGAAGAGTCCTTGAAAGTGAATCCATAGGTTATAGGAACAGTTCAATGATGGGGCAAGTGAAGTTTTGTGAAGATATCCCCACTGATTCAAGAGCCTAATGGCTGAGGGGTAATAATAACTGTCCCTGAACCTGGTGATGTGGGTCCTGTGGCTCCTGCGGCTTCTGTACCTTCTTCCTGATGGCAGCAGCGAAAAGAGAGCATGGCCCAGATGGTGGGCTTGTTGATGATAGATGCTACTTTCCTGAAATTAACTGGAAATTAATTCCATTATGGATAAGAATGATGTAGTAGATTTTGGAAGAACAAATCAGGATGAAACAGATTCATTGGAAAATAACTATCTGAAGGTGGAAAACAGCAACATACGGGTTACGTGCAAATATCACTAAAATTAGTGAGATAGGATAATATCCAAAGGCTTGCATTCTTCCTAAAACAATAAAATTTAATTGCAAAAAGCTTAAATATGACATCTTGCTTAGGCAATATCTGTATTACTGTGAACAATACTAGTCTCCATATTATCAAAGGAGAGACAATGGAGAAGGTACAAAATAATTTACTGAAGTGAAACTAATATTCAGTAACTATATCAATCAAAAGAGATTACAGCTCATTGTTTTTGAAAATAGAGGCCAAAATCGAAACTGTATCGGTTGGATCGGAAAGAATTTTCCAATTGCACATGTGACCAGGACAGATGGTGTCTTTATAGGACGGCATCAATAAATCCAATAAGGAGTTTTGGGGAGCCTTTCACCCTGAAAGTGCTTATAAAATAGAACCCACTATAACAAGATTAGCTGACTTTAATAAACAGTACTATGCAAATGTCCTGGGCATATATTTACAGCTAGGGTTTCTAAGAATTTTGCTCAATACTGTAGTAATTTTATGTACTGTGCTATACTGCTGCCACAAAAAAAAATCATGACTTGTGAGTGATGATAAACCTGATTCTGATATGAGTCTCGACTGTGGACGGAGAGAGGGAAAGGGGCAGGGAGAGGTGAATCATTGTTGGGAAAAGGAAAAGGGAGAAGGAAGGGGATGGGAAGTACTGGAGAGACAGACATTCTGTAATGATCAATTAACCAGTTGTTTGGAATCAAATAACCTTGCCTGATGTCTCAGGGCTGGGTGTGTCTGCACCCACACCAGCTCCTGCCCCTGGCATTTCTTCCCTGATACCCGCCCCACACCGCCCCCCATGGCCATTCACCCTTGCCATTCCCAGTATCCTTTGCTCCCACCAGATTTACAAACTCGCTTTCTGCTACAAGTGGTCAAATACAGTTCCGTGTAAGCGTGTTAGGCACCCTGCCTATATACAGTATATATAAATGTGCCTAAGCCTTTTGCACAGTACTGTAGATGCATTTAAGAAGAGATTGGATGAATGAGAAGGGCAAAACTATGGAAACACGAAGGTCCATCTCGATTCTGCTTGTTGAATTGTGTCAGAAGTGGGTTCTTTTCAGCCAACAAAATAAAAACTTACCGGCTGTATTAACCACCATCATCTCTTTGTTTCAGCAACAACTATATGTTAGCTCTGATGAAGGAATTACTCAGGTGTCCTTTCATCGCTGCCATGTCTACGGTGCAGCTTGTGCTGACTGCTGCTTGGCCAGAGACCCCTACTGTGCTTGGGATGGCAAATCATGCTCCAGGTTTTATCTGTCTGGCAAAAGGTCAGTGAAACAGCAAATGTTGCGTGGTCCTAATAAAAGAGGTATACATTCATTATGCATTCAACAATCAAATGACTTGAAAATTACTCGAGTAGATCCTTCAGTTAAAGCATAGAAACGTAGAAAACCTACAGCACAATACAGGCGCTTTGGCCCACAAAGCTATGCCGAACGTGTCCTTACCTTAGAAATTACCTAGGGTTACCTATAGCCCTCTATTTTTCTAAGCTCCATGTACCTATCCAGAAGTCTCTTAAAAGACCCTATCATATCCTTCTCCACCACTGCTGCCAGCAGCCCTTTCCATGCACTCACCACGCTCCGCATAAAAAAGTTATCCCTGACATCTCCTCTGTACCTACTTCCAAGAACCTTAAAACTGTGCCTTCTCATGTTAGCCATTTCAGCCCCGGGAAAAAGTATCTGACTATCCACACGATCAATGCCTCTCATCACCTTAAACACCTCTATCAGGTCACCTGTCATCCTCTGTCACTCCAAGGGAAAAGGTCAAGTTCACTCAACCTATTCTCATAAGGCATGCTCCCCAATCCAAGCAACATCCTTGTAAATCTCCTCTGAACCCTTTCTATGGTTTCCACATCCGTCCCATAGTGAGGTGACCAGAACTGAGCACATTACTCCAAGTGAGGTCTGAGCAGGGTCCTATATAGCTGCAATATTGCCTCTCTGCTCCTAAACTCAATCTCACGGTTGATGAAGGCCAATGCACCGTATGCTTTCTTAACCACAGAGTCAACCTGCGCAGCAGCTTTGAGTGTCCTATGGACTCAGACCTCAAGATCCCACTGATCTTCCACACTGTCAAGAGTCTTACCATTAATACTATATTTGACCTACCAAAATGAACCACCTCACACTTATCTGGGTTGGACTCCATCTGCCACTTCTCAGCCCAGTTTTGCATCCTATCAATGCCCCACTGTAACCACTAACAGCCCTCCACACTATCCACAACACACCCAACCTTTGTGTCATCAGCAAACTTACTAGCCCATCCCTCCACTTCTTCATCCAGGTCATTTATAAAAATCACGAAGATTAGGGGCCCTAGAACAGATCCCTGAGGCACACCACTGGTGACCGACCTCCATGCAGAATATGACCACTCTTTGCCTTCTGTGGGCAAGCCAGTTCTGGAACCACAAAGCAATGTCCCCTTGGATCTCATGCCTCCTTACTTTCTCAATAAGCCTTGCATGGGGTACCTTATCAAATGCCTTGCTGAAATCCATATGCACTACATCTACTGCTCTACCTTCATCAAATGTTCAGTCACATCCTCAAAAAATTCAATCGGGCTCTTACAGCATGACCTACCTTTGACAAAGCTATGCTGACTATTCCTAATCATGTTATGCCTCTCCAAATGTTCATAAATCCTGCCTCTCAGGATCTTCTCCATCAACTTACCAACCAATGAAGTAAGAATTTTAGTATTTTTATATTCATGTATATATATTTAATATTTATATTTGTGTCCTGTGTGAGGTTTCGAAGATTATGTTAAGCCATTGAGTTAAAGAGGTTTGCAGCTCAGAAAGAAATCTGTAAGACAATTGCCCTGTCCCTTCTCCATAGGCCAAATGATACTGAAACCACCAAACCCTGCTAGGCCGGTTTCTCTGGATACCTTGTCTGTAAAACCAAAGGGCCTTCAGGTCAACCACATGAATCCTCATGATTGAGCATCCATGGTCTCAGTTCAGCCACTCAAGTAAACAAGCAGTGTCCCTGTTGAAAGCAATTCTGTAACGCTGAAATTGCAGAGGGAGGGACAAACTCATAATTAGTATTTTAAGTGTAGAGTATTTGTCACATTCTCTAGGGCCAGCGCCGATCTGAATAGCGCTTTCATCCCCATGAAAGGCGATGTATTCACCAGCCTGAGGAGAATGGCTCTGTTTTTAATGAGAGTTTCTGAATAGGTGTGCAATTTGGAGCTGTAAGGGAAATATCAAACACTGAACCAGCACATTACACCCATGAATGATTCTTTTCAAGTTTTACTTTTGATTAAACTAATCACTGATTCAAACTCGACTCATAATCACCATTGCACACATTTGTGGGGCAGATGAGATTGGAATGTTTTCCAGTGAGGATGGCAGCAGCAGTCGAAGTGGAGAGGTAATAAGATATTTAAATTGAGGATTCAACTCCAGATTCAAATGACACCACCAATCTGCTCAGTTTAACACTGATGAATTCTCAGTTGGGCTGTTAAGTAAGAAGTTCAACATTTAAAGGAAGGAGACAAACAAACTATTCTTTGCAGTCTTCCCTGTAGATGGATTGAAGTTTCCTAATAGCCTACTTATAACAAGACAGCTTGACTTTTCACGTGTCAAATTGCCTGTTGACTGACTTTGTGCTCACGCCAAAATGAAAACTTCCTCATGAGCCAAGAAGTTCTGGATTATTAGGCAACAGTAGTTTCTTTCCTGAAATTCAGCTGTATTGAACAAAGCTAGATAGTTTCAAAGAAAACTTCACCTTTTAATGAACAATTTTCTTGAAGCACAGCAAGGTAAATTTTGACCTTAATGCCGAGGCTGGAATCTGCGGCGGAAACCTGCAAATTTCTGCAGAACCTATCCTGAATAAACCAAATATGCAGATGGAAGATCTCTTCTGTCACCTTTGTGCTCATGAGGTGGTCAGAAGTACCCGCAGAGCAAGCCTTATCATTATTCTCTTTTATGTCCTGATCACAGGAGGAGTCGTAGACAGGATGTGAGACATGGCAACCCCATGACTCAGTGCAGAGGCTTTAATCTGAAAGGTAAGCATTACACTCTGCTATTGGTGATGGGACAGTTATTTACACTGCAAAGTTAGGTATGGAATACCCCAAATTCCTTATCAACACAAAGTAGCAGGAAGGAAGTTAGATGTTCCAAACTAACATTTGTTTTAAATAATATGGAAAATACAGTAGCAGTGGTTGTATCGATGGGGATATTGGCCAGCTGTTGGTTTTCACTTCATGTGAGCTTCTTCACACTTAGCTTCCAGCCCCATCCACATATTCTTCTGCTCTGTTATTTCCCCTTGTATTCATTTGACATTTTCTTATCTGCAGCAGTTACTTTCTGCAGAGGTGACTTCCACACTCTCACTACTCTGCGGATAGAGAAATTTCTCCTAAATTCCCTGTGATATGTGTGAGTCACAATCTCATACCTATGGACCCTCGTTCCTGTCTTGCCTGAAGGAGAAAATATTTTCTTTCTATCAACAAACCCTTAAGCAATCTTGAAGGTATCCATCACATTTACTGGAAAAATGACCCAAACTGTTAAGTTACTTTTTTTAATCATCTTCAGTGTCAGTCCAGTGTTTTTTTTCTTAAAAGACCTCTTAACTTTCTCTTTCTCCTATTTATGGATTAGAGATGGAACTATTCACTGCAGTCCCAAATATAAGTAATGCATAAGTGAACATTAGACAAATTTATTTGTGTAATTTATCCTTAGTTCCTGACTGTCAGTTAAAATTTAGTTCATTAGTATATTGTGGCATCAGAACATTTTGAGTCTGGGTAAATTCTGGGAACATTGCATCTTAAAATACTTTTTGTTTGTTCATTATAACCTGGAGATAACTGTTGGCAATATTAATGGACAAGTATTAGTCACAGACATTCCTTTGTCTGCTATGGTAGTGAAGGGAGTGACCCAGTTCAAATGCTGGATAAACAAACGCCACATGAATAAGGTAGATACTTGTCCAATGGTCACTTAGGATGATTTTGTTCAAGACAGCATAAGTTATTTTTTTTAATTTTTATTTTGGAGTGACTTCTTGTCCTCAAATGTGCTCAGTGTTTGCATTTGTACCTGTTGACTAGACCTAATACAATTCATTGGCTCAGTGTTTGCATAGTAGTGAGTTAATAACATCAGTGCAATATGGTAAATTTTCACAATCGTTCATCACACTTTCTGTCTGAGTACATTTCTGTCATTCTCCCAACCACCCAGATGTGAATATCCTGCAATTGTGCTTGCTTGGGGCTTTTTCACAAGACTGAATAAACTCAGTCTCTTGGTATTATTACTGCATACCTTACAAGCTCACTACATTTTACAAGTTCACCCTCACTGGTCCCCGAGTATTTTTACTATATTTCTGTGGCATGGCTGGAAGTCCTTATGCAAAGTAGATTCCATTTTGACTCATCTTCTAATTTGGGAGCCAAGAAATATAAATGTTATTTTGACAAAGTATCGTCAGAAAAAGGTCAAAGAATTACCCACCTAATAAACAATAAGCAAATATTTTTTACATGCCATACCAAAATTATAGGTATTTATAAAACTATAAATAAGGAAGAATCCCCCTGGATTGAACTTTATGTTATCACGAAGAAGAACTGAAATTTCCATCCTCTTCTGGAATCCCATTCCTTTAAAAACGAGAGCAGCTATTTGGACATTTTATAAAGTACGTTTGGAAGCTGCTGCCTGTCTGTACTTCCACACCGACATTTGTAGACAGTATGGAGCAGTCAGTAGACCCTAGTTACATTGCCGGGCATGCTGTGTTGTGCTGCAGACCAAGAGATGAATGTTAAGAGTTGTCTCCCTGCATGTGCTAGTATGCCTGCTGGGCTCCACCCCAGACTGCATATTTTCAATGTTATCAGAGCTGATGGGAGTGCCTGCTTCTTATCATTACATAAACCTGAAAAACAGAAAAATGCATTCTATGAAACATTTTCTCCTGGGCCTTAACCACACTATTGAACTGTATTTCAGACTTTCAACTCTGGATATTTTTCTTCGCAGCTGGCAAATTCTTTACCTGCCTTCAGAAGCCTTTTTAATAACATTAGTTTATTTTTCGTCTTTCTCACCCTCCCAAAATGACCTTTCTCCTCCATTATAAACTGTCCTGAAAGTATAAATAATTTCCTGATAATGTAACGTCGTGTCAGCTGCTGGAAAATGCTTGGTCAAAAAAGACCCTTTCGAGTCTGCCTATTCCCACTGTTGCTTGCATTGGTGATGTGCACTGGCATACTGAAAAATCATACATAACACATGCCAAATGGTTGACTGTATAAAAATAACTAATATAACCAAGCCATTTTATAGGAAGGTAATTATTGCAGCCGAAAGTTTTCAGAGCGTCTATCTCACTTTCATTCACCATTTGCTATAAAAAATTTATTCATTATCAACTTCCCTTCACAAATCACAAGTTTGAAAGCTCAAGCTGTAAATGAGACACTCTTTGTGATGTTTGCCTGAGTTATCATGTGCGGAATATCAGTTCAATTTGCTCCAAGAAAAATACAAAAACGTTAACTTATTATTGTGTATCAGTGGGAGGAAAAATTGAATTACAATTTTGAATTGGAATGTATTTAAAGCATTTTTAGTTATGCAAGATGCACTTAAATTTGTGCAAAATGTCCCCTCAGTTTGTTTCTTTCTATTTACTAGGCTTATTTGCAAACCTTAATTTCCATAAACCCATCATCTGTTTTGATACAAAATCAAAATCCATCCAAATATTATAGATTATTTGCAAATATGCCTTTTTCTGAAATTGTATGCAACCAAAGAGAAGTTACAGTATTGGGGAAAAAAAATTCTGGGAGACAGGATTAATTGGCACATTGAGATCCAGGGATGGCTTGCATAGGACAAAGTAAAAGACTTGCCTGGCTAATCTAATGGTCACCGCCTTGAAAAATTCTGAATAATTTGATAACTGAGCGTGTTTGTCATGTCATAGTCCACATAGACTTCAGTCGGCTTTTCATGTCCCACTGGTGCAAAAGAACAGAACCCATGGCATCCAGGAATATTTTGCATTGTGGTCGACAATTCCAGCTCCTTGAATCTTAATTTGTAATGTAATACATGTGTCTGAAGTATAATTAAAATGTGTATTAATCTCAGCATACAGAAATGCTGCTGAGTCTGTGCAATACGGAGTCAAAAACAGCACTGCCTTCCTCGAGTGCACACCAAAGTCACCCCAAGCATCCATCAAATGGTTGATGCAGAAAGCAAATGACAGAAGAAAGGAGGTGAGTATTTTTACAGTTTTGTTTTAATCAACATTTCCAATTTCGCATCTCATATTTCAAGTATTCACCTTTGTTTTACTTCATCTTCTAGAATCTTCAGAATCTGTTTGTTATTTCCAAATTAAAATGCTCCAGACGGATCTATTTTCATTCACCCTCCTTTATTAGACTCCATTGATCTTTTTATCTCTCCACCTTTCCTTTAGTTCCCCTATCCCTTCATCCTTTCCCTGCACCTTAAACCTAGTTTTTCATTTAAATCTACGTTCTGTGTTCTGAAGGGTCATCGACCAGATACGTTAACTCTCTCTCTCCTGCTCGCCATCCCAGGTACTACCTGACCATCTGGCTATTTCCGCGATTTTGTCCTCCCAAATGTCCTCCCAAATCTCATCACTTCACCATTTCCCACCTCCTTGGTAAACGTTCAGTCAACCCTTCTCATGTCGCTGTGTTCTAGCAGACTGCCTTTTTGTCAAGCACATTAAGCTGCTTTTCCAACATTAAAGCTAACAACTGGATGAAGGTTGCTGCTGTCTGCTGAGAAAGGTTGCTGAATAATCTGTTCGGGGGTCCATTCATTAACAAGATTGTGTGTGTCTGAACTTTGAATTGTGTCAAGATTTTGATATTTTTTTTATTTCTTTAATCTTATGGATTTACTGATAACTTTAATTTACAGGTTGAGTCTGCAGTAAAGAAGGCAAATGCAATGTTGGCATTTATTTCAAGGGGAATAGAATATAAAAGCAAGCAGATAATGCTGAAGCTTTATAAGACACTTGTCAGGTCACACTTGGAGTATTGTCAACAGTTTTGGGCCCCATATCTCAGAAGGGATGCGTTGTCATTGGAGAGAGTCCAGAGGAGGTTCACGAGGATGATTCTGGGAATGAAAGGGTTAATGTATGAGGAGTGTTTGGCAGCTTTGGGCCTGTACTCACTGGAATTTAGATAGGACTAGATAGGGTGGGTGTGAAGCAGATGTTTCCTATGGTGGGGGTATCCAGAACTAAAGGACACAACCTCAAAATTGAGGGGCAACCTTTTAGAACAGAAGTAAGGAGGATTTCTTTAGCCAGAAAGTAGTGAATCTGTAGAATGCTCTGCCACAGACTGCGGTGGAGGCCAAGTCTGTGGGTATATTTAAGGTGGAAGTTGATCATTTCCTGATCAGTCAGGGCATCAAAGGATATGGCAAGTAGACAGGTGTATGGGGTTGATTGGGATCCGGGATCAACCATGATGGAATGGCGGAGCAGACTTGAGGGGCTGAATAATCTCATTCTGCTCCTCTGTCTTATGGTCTTACGGACTTAATATATTTATTGGCTTTCTTCCTTTGTTGTGTTATTGTCACTTCATATTGGTAGCGTTGTCCGGTTGCTTGGGAGATTGGTTCCCAGGAATGCAAAGAGAACTAGCCAGGGCTTTCTCTTAACTTACTCTCAGTAGCTATCTATCAGTTTAGCCCTTTACAATGCGATTCAAGATTAGCCATGATTTGTTCAGACTTGCCTTTCTCCCCTAAGCTGCACAGCATCTTAAAATGAGTGTCTCTTTGCATACAGGTAAAACAAGATGACAGAATTCTAGTGACTGAATATGGCCTCTTGATTCGTTCAGTACAAAACAATGACAGAGGGATTTATCACTGTGTGGCCACTGAGAACAACTTTAAAAGCACCGTGACCAAGGTCAAGCTGAAGGTTGTTGATACAGATTTGCTTTCCTCCAAAATTAACAAAGGAACACCATGGCCTTGGAGCACTGCCAACGACTTGAGGGGCATGCAGGTCCTTCACAAGGATCTGGTAGGACTATTTAGTTACTCTGAAATGCAGGCAATCAATAAGTACTGTAAAGAGAGCTGGCACAAGCAGAGACAGAGTGGGGAGGGACTATCAATTAGAATAGATCATTCAAAATTAAAGGCCCTCATGGACAGAAGAAAAAGTCGGAATAGAAGAAACCATTTGCCTGTTACTTAAAGGACTGCCTACAAAGAATGTCTTTGTCAGTATGAACCTATTTAATATAAATTGTACAGAACACATCTGTAGTCATTTTCTTCTATTTTTATCTTTTCAAAATACAAATAAATTCTTACTGTCTGCATGCCATAATTAACAGAACAGTTCGGTTTAATACTTTTTTGTATGTAATGTCCAAATGTACATTTAGTTTTAAAGTTTTTGTCTAGTTAGAATAACTTGGAAGGCAGTTTTACTCTGCTGAAGCATTTAAACTTAATTCAGAGCTCTGCCTTCAATCTGTAATCTAATGCTGCTCTATCCCCTTGACTTCCAACCACTTTAGTCTAGGCTAAAGAGCCAAACGTAGGACCAGTTCATCACAATTTAGTGGTCAGGCTGGCTGAAACATTCAATTCATTTTCATGAGAACATCTATGATTAGTTTGGTATGGTACTAGTCATGACTTTGTGCTATAAGGAGTGTCAGGAATGCTGAAGACATAATAGGACTTGTGCTTTAATGTTATAATTATGTGAAATATGAGGGGGTTGGTATCTTAAGAACAAAACCTAGAGGGAAATTATCTTAAGAAATCAATTCACCAAGTATTAAATATACTTCAATTTATTGAAAATAACTATTATACTGTAGAAAATAATGTTACTTTGAAAATGTAAAGCTGCTGTATATCAGAAATATTGACAGGACGTATTGGAAGGACACAACAATTCCAGTCACCTCGTGCAAAGAAATTAAGGTTAGCATTATGCATAAAAATTTTAGGTTCTAAAGACCCGTTAATTGTTTTGCTGTGTGTTTGTAATAGTTGCTGTTCCTATTTCAAACTTTAGCATTTGCTTTGTAATTGCATTTCCCCTTATCCAGTTTGAGATGCAACAAATAAAAAAAATCACTATTGTCCTTTGTGAAACAAATATTCCACAATGAAAATAGAACAATATCCGGTCATTTAATAAAAGTGAATCTTCATTAGGTAAACGACTATAATCTCCTGAGTCTGCACGTTGCCAAACTTAACGACATATAGATTAACGTTGTGGAACATAAACTGTAAACCAGAAAAAAAACCACAAATGATATCAAATGTCTCTAGCATTCCTGCTAGGATAAACCTGTAAAAATAAATGTGTTATGTGTCTTTATTGTGAATGTTTAAGATATTATTTAGTATGTTTAAATGTTTTGGTATATTTAAGTGTTGTTTGGTATGCTGTAATGTGTAGATTGAGGGCAAGAAGTATTTCTGTCTGCCAGTGTAAGCTGCAAGCTCAAATATCTTTGTACAGTTTTTATGAAAATTACATTGCTGTCATAGAAAAGGGTAAATTGAACAGAACTTTTTGTTCATATAAAATAGTGATTAACATGATGAAATTCTCCTGATCTAAATTATGTAAAACATGACACAGTGTACTTTCATGGTGATGATAATAAATCTTCAAAGACACAGTGAATCTTTACTAATATGTATGTTCTCTCCACTTTGCTGCGTGCCGTGTGTTACAAGAATGATTGTTCTTTTCCACATTCCAGGATATAATGAAGCAGATTAATAGACATCGGCTGTCTTTATTTTATTTTAAGTATTCAGACACTGTACAGAACTGGCCCTTCTGACCTAACGAGCCGCACCACCCAGTAAACCACCTATTTAACCTTAGCTTAGTGACAGGACCATTTACAATAACCAATTAGCCTACTAACCGGTATGTTTTTGGAATGTGGGAGGAAACTGGGGGAAGTCCACAGGTTCTTGGGGAGGACGTACAAACTCTTTGTAGAACGCGCGGGAATTGAACTATGACTGTAACGGTGTCACACTAACTGCCTCACTACCGTAGTGCCCCAAAGTATCTGGTCTTAAAGTATCCTTGTCCTTTCCACTTCCACCACCTAATAAATGGAGCACTTCCAATCACAGTCCCAGGAGAGAAGGCAATGAAAGATGTTTCCTTTGACCTTCTTATCCCACAGGTAACAAGACCAGCAATATGGACAGAACTGAATTTGGTTTATTTTTGCCACATGTACTGAGACACATTGAAAATCCAGTATACTTCTCATACGGATCAAGACATTTTACGGTGCATTGAGGTAGAACAAGGTAAAACAATAACAGAAGGCAAGATGGGGCCAGCGACCAACAGCAATGTTTTGCAGAGAGCTCACAAAACTACGCAATACTCTAGGAGGTATAAATCTTCTGAACTATGATCGCTGCAGTCAGTCATTTCCCTTTTAAATATGTACTTCTGAACCGACTAAACAATTTGGTGCCTTTGCGATCTCCTGGGAGGTTTAGCAAACGAGACTTTTAAAAGTGCAGGGACGGCCGTGTCATCCATGGCTGGGATGAATGCTGCGTTGAGGCCTGATAGCGGATGACAAAGTCGTGGTTGGCTCTACTACTTCAGGCCGCTTAAAGGGCTGAGCAAGATCTTGTCGTGGATGAGAATGGAAAACAAGCAGGTATTCAGCACCGTCTGTCCATATTTTGACTGGTCTCCCTTTCTTCTCACCACTACAATCAGGAGAAAGGATGGAGCAAGAGACTTGGGTCCCACACTGCCAAGTTTAGGAGCAGTTGTTACCTTGCAGTCATTGGGCTCCTGGACAGTTTTCACTCACCTCATCACCAAACGTGCTCCACAGTTGTGGACTCACTTCGGGGGCCCTCCAGTTCATGTTCCATGTGTTTTTGTTTACTTTTTTTTACTATTTGAGTGATTTGTCCTCTTTTGCAAATGGGATAAGAGGTGACATTGAGTATGTGTGTTTTAGTGAATTCTATGATTTTTTTTATGGCTGCCTGCAGGAGGATGAATTTCAAGGCTGTATAAGGTATACATATTTTGATAATAAATGTACTTTGAACTTTTGAATGCAGTATAACAGTGCAGAGAAGGTGCAGTGCAAAATCATAACGAGGTAGATTGTGAGGTAAAATGTCCATACAATAATGTTATAACAGCATGGTAGACACTGTCCTTGGGCCTGCTGGTACAGTATGTGCATTCAGGCTTTTCTACCTTTTGCCTGATGGGAGGAGGAAGCAGAGAGAATTTCTGGGATGGGTGGGGTCTTCGATTATGCTGGCTGGATTTTTCCTCTCAGGCTGAAATTAGCTATGAGAGTAGAATTCCTCAATCCTATAAAGTGTTAGCCATGGCGGATTTAAAATATGGAAGAAAACGTTGGACTCGAATGGGTCAAGGACAGTGGAAGCAGACAGATCAATTGTCTTTGTTCCTGCCATGTGCTTGGAGATGGAGGCTGCCATTTTTGTGGAACTGCTTTACAGCCTCCATTTTGTGAGATGAAATTGCTTGGCTTTCTGTGTTTTAAAGTAGACACAGTGATGCTTCAGGTAATCTGCTGGACCAGGGATCATTTCCAAAGAAGCTATTTGTGAGGCATTCTTTCACATAGTATAATATTCAGGTTTGTGACCGTTGGGGTTGGCGCCCGTCTGGAGTGATTCGAGCTGGTTACCAATGAGAACAAAGAGCCATAAATTACCGATTGTCACTTGCTGGGAAGAGGGCAATAAATAGATGCTGGCCTGGAGCAGAGCCAATAAAAATGTGTTAAAGATCAGACGCATGATCTGCAGCCGATGACACTGGAATGCAATATTTGAATGGGTAGGGAGCAAGTATAAAAGTGGACATATTGATGCACTATCAATTATTCCAAAAGACTGGAAGTAGAGTAAATACTGAAAGGCTTTTATTAACAGTAAATGGTCCACATCCCTGCTGAGTATCTGCCCTGGACTGAGGGAGGAGCAGTGGCACAATTGCTTTATTCAGGGGTCCTCAATCCAAGCTGCAACTGATCCCTATTCAGACTACATTCTAGCCCTGGCTCATGCCTATTGCCCTAAGTCATCTCACAATTCAAATGTAAAGAGACAGTACACTGTTGATGAACAGAGGGATTTTGGGGTCCAGGTTTTGTAATTCAGGTTGATAGGGTGGTTAAGAAGATGTGCTTGCCTTTATTGGATGAGGCATTGAGTTTAAAAGTCAGGAAGTTATGCTTCAAGTTTATTAAACTCCTGTTAGGCAGCATTTTGCATAATGCGTTCAGTTCCGGTCGCCCCATGATAGGCAAGATGTCGAGGCTTTGGAAAGGGTGCAGAAGAGATCCTAGGATGCTGCCTGGTTTGGAGTGCAAGTGCTATAACCAGAGCTTGGACAAACTTGAGTTGGTTTCTCTGGAGTGGCAGAAGCTGAGGGGATATCTGATAGAGTTTTATAAGATTAGGAGAAGCATTGATAGACGGACAGTATCTTTTTCCCCAGAGTTCAAATGTCTATTACCAGACGGCATGTATTTGGGGGGGGGTAATTTCAAAGGAGATGTGAGGGGCAAGTTTTTTTTATTATAACACAGTAGTGAATGCCTGGAATTCACTTCCCAGTGTGGTGGTAGAGACAGATACATTAGGGGTTCTTTAGAGGCGTTTGGAGGGAAATGAAAGGATATGGACATTGTGTAGGAAGAAGAGGTTAGTTTAGTTGGCCATTTGATTACTATTTTAATTGGTTCAGGACAACACTGTGGGTTGAAAAGCCTGTTTCTGTGCTGTACTGTTCCATGTCCTTAACCCTTGATCTTGACCTTCCTGGTTGCAGGCGTATCTAAACTTTCTTCATGCATCCTGTCATGGTGCAGCAGATGAAAACGTGCATAACATCACCGCAGAATCTCACACTGTGCTTGGTCCAGGACCAATATGGCCACTGCACACTGGGCAGCAACAGTCAATCTCCATCAGTGTCTCTGAATAACTAGCCCCCTGAGTCTTCAATCTTACCATGCAAACTGGGCATTTGCTTAAGCAGGAAGCTTTGGCGTATGTCTCTGAGAAAAATAAAACAAATCAATATGAATTCCATTACTCTGGACAAATATTGATATGGATTGTTTAGCTATTGACTCTCGAGAGGCTCAGCACACAAACTGAACGTCTTCCCCTATTTAAAAACGCAAACGAGGAATTCTGCAGACGCTGGAAATTCGAGCAACACACATCAAAGTTGCTGGTGAACGCAGCAGGCCAGGCAGCATCTCTAGGAAGAGGTACAGTCAACATTTCGCCAGTCCTGACGAAGGGTCTTGGCCTGAAATGTCGACTGTACCTCTTCCTAGAGATGCTGCCTGGGCTGCTGCGTTCACCAGCAGCTTTGATGTATCTTTCCCTATTGCTTCTCTCAGTGTTGTCACAGTAGCGTTGTCTTTAGATTTATTCTGACGAGAGGAAGAGAAGGCAGAGATCTTGCAGCACAATGAGATTTTCCATAAGCAATAACCTTTAGAGAACAGCGAACAAATCTCATCAGGATGAAGATGAAGTGGCTTTCCACAAGCCAAGTTTAGTGTTTGTGCTTAACAATAACTGCTCAGAGTAGCGACTGTGGGAGAAGTGATATGAATGAATGAAATTTAGTTCGGTCAGTACAAACATAACAAAAAGCATCATTTTCAACGATGATTTCATAAGACAAAATTAGAACAAAAAAAAAACAAAAAAAAATCAAACTTAACTAAGAGGCAGCAGCTGCAGGAAAATATTAGCACGTCAACACTTGTGCATCTTTCAGCAAGGCCCATTCTGATGCAAGTGGTTTATTAGGAGCTCAACACACTGCACAAAAGTGCTGAAATAAATCTACGGAGGTTGAGAATTCCAATAGATGAACCAGTGAAATCAGCATGGTTTTGCAATGTTCCTTGCAATAAAGTGAACTCCCGTTCTTGATGAATGTGCAGATATATTGCTTATTTTCCCTCTGGTTCAAAGTTAATATTTAGCATTTATTTCTGTTTGCAGGGCTTCCCAAGCAAAGTGCAGGCTGCTGCCTGCTCTACAACTCTTCACTGAGGGTCTGAAGATTCTCCACCAGTCAGCACTCCAATAGGCCACTCAGTCACTGGTGTTTCACTGCTTGGTATGGAAGCTCCAATGCACAGGATCAAAAAAAAAAACTAGGGTGGTAGAATCAGTCAACTCCATCACAAGCCTCCCCAGTATTGAGTGAACCTTCAAAAAGCGGTGCCTCAACAAGGCAGCATCCATCAATAAGGACCTTCAGCACCTCTTCTCATTAATACCATCAGGAAGGAGGTAGAGGAGCCTTAAAATGCACACTCAGTGTTTTGGGAACAGCTTCTTCCCCTCTGCCATTGGATTTCTGAATGGTCCATGAACACTACCTCACTATTTTCTGGGGGTTTTTTGCACTATTTATTTGTCTTGATATTTCTTATTGTAACCTTTTTTTTAAAAAAGTATTGCACTGTATTGCTGCTGCAAAACAACAAGTTTCAGGACAAACTGATTCTGGTTCACCCCAAGGTTGTAGCAATAGCTCAGTCCACCTGTCTTCCCTCAGGACAACAATACCCGTCCTCCCTCTCACCCCGTGGCTGGTGCTAATGCCACTCATTGTCCGCTAGACAGCGCTGACTCCTGCAATGTACGGCCAGACGACTCAGTCCAAAGCTAGGCTCTCTGGACATCTGTCCTGTAAGGATTTCCATCACTGCAAGTCATTAGTTCTCCCACTAGCCCGGGAGGATGCACAATACAACACAAGGCACTCAGACCTCGGACACCAAGAAAACGGACAATGGTGGCAAGTCAATATTTGTATGGCTTGTTTTATGATTTGGGTTCTTAGATGTGGTTTGGAAAGTTAATTAGGTGTGGTTAAGCAGATACTGAGATAATTGGTACCAAAAGGAAAGAAATAGGAATTTTCAAATATTTTCATCCACTCGTGCGATGTGGTATCATTGTCAAAGCCGAGATTCGTTGTCTATGACTCATTGTTGGAGACCCACTGCCCTGAAACACTCTGCGGTCTAATGCTCTTTCAGTTGCATGGTGCTACACAGAGAGTACAAGGGCCTTTACCCAATGATGGTGAAGGAACAGCAGACATCTGCAGGCAGGTTGCTGCAATTTTAAGGTAGACTCTGAGGCAATCACTTCGCTATGCATCCGCGGCTCTGTCCTTCTAAGTGTTGGGGATCACAGGTTTGTAAGTTACCTTGCCAATACGCAGCAGTGAATGTTCTGGTGAGTACAGGTGCACAGATAATGGAGAGGGAATGGATGCTCAGGGTGCTGGATGGAGTGCCGATCAAAATGGCTGCTTCATTCTGGGTAGCATTGAGCTTGGATTTTGTTAGAGTCTAACAAGATCTAACAAAACTCATCCAAGAAGATGGAAAGGATGCTGGAAAAAGTCTGCTACACAAAAGGAATTGTATAACGTAAATCTACTTTTACAGTAAATACCATTTTTATTTCATCAGTTTGGATTATCTAATTTGTCAAATTTGGGATTGCCTCTGACCTTCATAAATTTTCAAATTTATCCAAATCATTAAACATAAAATATTAATAATATAAAATTACTTTTTAATTAAAAGTTCAAAGACAAACTTCACACAGACATGTAAAAGTAAAAAAAGAACATTGAAAATAGCAAACTTTAATGACAATCCTCCTGACAGACAATTCCTCCCGCTGGTGTCAATATGTCTGCTGCAGAGCACCAGCTTAGCCTGACATGCCTTCAGCAGGTGGATTTCCCAGCCTGAGAGGTGGAACTAACTCAGTGGAAGTTTGAGCTGTCTTGTAGGTCTTGATGAGGCCACATCTGTCAGTCACTCTGTGCATAATTTTCTGCAACATAATGGCAGTACCCACCATAACTATCCAAGCTGAATTGAATGGCAATTTTAAGAGTTTGATCTGGTGAAAGAGACCTCTGGACTGCCACTTTCCTATGTCCTGCCCTGAAGGGAATAGGAATCACCTGTTCTCCATGTTTAGGACGAAACAAAATGATGAGGAACAGCTTAGTGAGAGAAAGCAGAGAGTCCCCTAGATTTCCTCCTACATTCCAAAGACATACAGTTAGGGTTAGTAAGTTATATGTTTGCCCCGGAAGTGTGGCAAGGCTTGTGGGCTGCCCAGTGCAATCCTCGCTAATTTGATTTATGCAATAAAGTATTTCACTGTATGTTTCAGTTTACAGAACACATGACAAATAAGGCTTACTTACTCATTTATTGCCCGTTACACCACTGGTTCAGGGCAGCTGTGAAGGTCCTCCATCTCTGTCTGTCCATACTGTCGCACACAGACATAGAAGGATTCTTTGTTGCTGTTTCTGTAGCAATTTAGTTTCACTAGTCCGGGTTGTTAGTCCTGAGCTGATCCCCCAAACCTGGAGGACCAGTGGACCACCCTTAGACTGGCTTCGACCCTTTGACCTGTTTGCCATGGGTGACCCTACCAAGAGCCAAACCATAATGCCGTGACTCCAGCCAACATAGCTCTCTTGTTCATTGAGGCACGCGAGCCTCCAAACCACGGCAAGGATGTTGTCCTCTTGGAGGAAAGCTAATCTCATCTTTTAATTTCATTTAACCAGGATGCCAGTCTTACACTCTGAGGGTGTCTGTAAGTGGACTTGCTTCAAATAGAGATGCCACTTGCATCCCTAGAACAAATCTTTACAATGAGAGCCACAGAGTTGTTCCTATGCAGAATGGAATACACTACGTCTGCCGTATATGGTTGAAGATGTGAAAATACGGCCAGATTTGGGAACAGCTTCTTTCCATCTGTGATAAGACTGCTGAATGGATCCTGACCTGGATCTGGGCCATACCCTCCAAATATCCGGACCTGCCTCTCGGTTTTTTTGCACTACCTTACTTTCCATTTTTCTATTTTCTATTTATGATTTATAATTTAAATTTTTAATATTTACTATCAATTTGTACTCCAGGATGATTGTACGTTCTAGTATCAATTGTTTGGCGACACAAAAGTATAAAGTATGAAAGTATTGAGGAGACCTGATCAAGATATTGAACATTATGAGAGACCTAAATAGAATAGATAGTAACAAACATTTCCCCATGGCAGAAGTGCCCAAGACCAGAGGTTTATGGTGAAAGGTACGAGATATATGGAGTGCTTGAGAAAGAAGTTTCTGATACACTCTACCTGACAAGGTGATAAGGACAAGACTTTTCACAACATTTCAGAAGCATCTGATGAGCGATTGAATTGCCAAGGCGTAGCAGGCTATGGACCAAGTGCTGGTCAATAGAACTTATCTAGATCAGGGTTTCCCATCCTGGGATCCTCGGACCCCCCGGTTAACGATAGGGGTCCACGGCATTAAAAAAAAGGTTGGGAATCCCCATTCTAGATCTGTACTTGATAGTCAACATGAACTTGATAGAGTGAAGAACCTTTTTCCATGCAGTCTGCCATCAGATCTCTGAATGGACATTGAGCACTACCTCACTATTTGCTTGCCCCACTTATTTAATTTAACAATTATATATAGCTCATGGAGCTCCACTATCACAAGGATCGTTACAGAAAATCTTTCTTATCAAATGCAATAAGCATATACAACAGTTCATCTTGGTGTGAAGGGAGAACACACACAGTACAATAGTCTCCGCTTTATTATTTTGTACATTATTATTGCACATTGGTACGTTATTGTCTATATTATTATTCTGTACTTTATTACTATTTAAGTTTGCACATTGCTAAGTGAGTTTTTAAATGTCACTGCTGTAAGGAAAGAATTTCCCACTGAGGATCAATAAAGTACTTATATATAATGTAATTCACAGTTTTTATTACAGTATTAAGTATTGTATGTACTGCTGCTGCATAACAACAAATTTCACTACATATACAGGTGATATTAAACCTGATTCTGCAGTTTAACGATGTTTAGAGAATTTAAACTATTAACAGAGTTTCAATCTATTTCTCAATGAAGTCCATAGTGTTTCTACACTGCAGTAAATTGCCACAATAATAAGACTGATGGAAAGATGTTTAGGCAACCAATGGTTGGTAGGAATAGCATTTGGCGATGTGGTCTAAAAGAATTTCTAATAATGATGACTATCATACAAATAAATGGTCCAATATTGAACTGAATGAGGTCATTTCTGTTACATAAATATTGGAAGTACACAGGTCCAATGCCAAAAGCAGCCGTGATAACTAAAGGGCCCTTTATGTACTTTCACTTCCTCAGATACTGCCAAAGAAAACTAAAGCATTGAATGCAAGTTACTTGCTGATCCTTCTTACTCTTTACCCAGGATCTAACAGAAGCATGGACTAGAGTTAGGGTTGCAACATTCTGAACCAGCAAAGACATAAGCAGGAAAGTCACATAGCACACTCACAAAAATCGCATATACTGTAATCTTCGCAGAAGATTAGATGAATTTTCACCTAGTTACTGCATCCATAGAAGGAGATATGGTGGAGGGAAATGATCGGCTGTGGAAAGACAAGGCTGTACTTCAAAAACTGGGGACAGGGAACTGGACAGGATAAAGAGATGCTGAGGTTAAAATGCTTGTATGTATCTCACTGGTGTCCAAAGAAACCCAATTACTCAGGCTCATAAAAATGTCACAATGTGTAACACTGCTCTCTGGGTCACAGCAAAACAGCCACGACCTAACCGGGCATGAAAGCTACAAGTAGCAATGGAAAAATAATAGAAGGAAGTTCGAAAAAGGGTCAGCCACAGTGTGGTGTGAGTAGGAACAAAACCAAGGAGAGTCAAGGTCATGAAAGGTCAGTGGTTGCTGGGACAGCATGCTGGAGGTTTCTACTTGACAGTGTGACATGCGAGTCCCTGCATCACATGCACAATATTCCAAAAAGCTGGCTGATCACATTGTAAGGGCAACAAGAGAAGGAAATAAATGCCAGCAGTGCCTACAGCCCAGAAATTAAGTTTAACTGTGAAAATACTAGTGAGATTTACTGATTTTATTCAATTAATGATGCAGGGCCACCCAGAGGCCAATATACTAAACTCCCTGAAGGTGCTCACTCACAAATTAAAGTACTGCACTGTAATTCGTTAATTGTAAAATGCAATTCTACATTTCATTTTCGTGAAAGTGCTTTACAAGTGTAATTTATTTCAAAATGTTTCTGAGAGTATCCATATCCATTCATTGTTGAAAATTGAGCTGTTATTTCTCCACTAAAGGCAAGTAGCTTAAAAATAAAGCAGTAGATTTTAAAATTTTATTTTTAAACTTACTTTTGTCAGTGGCCAATATTTTCTATTCTACTTCTTTTCAAGATTTTAATGGAATCCTATCTTAAATCTGACATGGAGTTCAATGGAACACTGTGTTCATAATAAAATGTTCCAGTTTCGTTGTCAGTGTCCTCTCCCAGGAATGGACTGAGCTGGTACTGCCTGATTACACTCTTAAATGATAGCTCTTGCTGCTCTAAACACTCACTATTGATCCACATCTGTTTCTGAGTTCCTGCCCAGGTATTCTTGACTCAGATTTGTTATCAGCTAACAGTCTTGTACTGAGATATGTTACTGTTCTACAATACCATCATCTGGGATCAATAAATGGCCATTACATTGCGATAGAAATAACTTCTGCCTTGAATCGTTCTTACCTGAGGTTTGTTACTGCCCAACATCCTTGGACTGAAAACAAAAGAATAATCATTGGCAACTCATACTTGCTCCACCATTCAATAAAGTCATAGCTACACTTTTACCTCAGCCGACTTCCCTGCATTAATCCTATTACCCTTCATTCTCTGAAAATCCAAACTCTTATCGATCTCGGTCTTGACCATACTCAGCACAGAGCAATTATTCTGAAGAATCATTCCACCAGCTGTAGAATTGTCTTCTCATCTTCAATCTTACATGATCAACCTGTTATTTTGAGTGTGTAGAGCCCTGGTTTTATTTGGATTGATTGATTTATTTAGAGATGCAGAGCAGAACAGGACCTTGACATTCCTGCCCAGAGAGCCATACCACCCAGCAACCCCCCTCTTTAACAGTAACCTAATCACAGGATAATTTACAATAAACAATTAACCTGCTAACCGGTCTGTCTTTGGACTGTGGGAGGAAACCCACACACTCAGAAGGAGAACGTAAAAACTCCTTACAGGTGAAATTGAACTCTGAACTCTGGAACACCCCAAACTATAATAGTGTTGCGCTAACCACTACACCACCAGGGCACTCTAAAAACTATATTTCACAGACTGCTTTAGCGTTTGTCATCACAGATTGTAAATGTTTTACCAGCTTTATGATTATTATATGTAACACCGAATTTGGTTTACATTTATAATAGTCCTTTCAAATAATTTCCAGAATATCTGCTGTTTATGGGATGTAGAAATTGTCAGCTTTTTCTGTAACTGGCTCATGGAAGACATGAGAAGGGAAGGCAAGTTGTGCAAGGCAGCCACTGACCTCCGAGCCTCTTCAGCATCTCTGGAATAACTTCAAGTAGTGAAGATAAAATACAAATTGTACTTTTATCTTCAGACTGTGACAGAGTCATCCAGAGTTTTTGTTATGCTGCTTTTTGTTTGGTAGTTCTCACCGCAGTTTAACAGAATATTCATGAGCCCAATCTGGCCTTGATTTTCTTCATCGAGGCTCTTGAATTAACATTGGTTCATGAGATTCTCTCAATTTGCAAATCTCCTGTTTTTACATTATGAAAAAGTACAAGACTTATTAAAAAGAGCGAAATCATTGTATTAGGCAGTTGCACAATCTGGTGTTTAGTTCGTCCAATGCAGACATGGTGAAAGGCATCCTCCTCTTGGAAAACAGCATTTTCATTTAATTGCAATCACAGAATGCCATTTCAATGAGTCCAATCAATGTGCATTTCTTAATTGCTCAAAGATAATGCTGTGCTTTTGGAAGCAACATGACTTTTCTTCCTTGCCCCCAGACAACACAACAGATCAGCCAAAATACTTACTTTCGGGAGCCTGTTGCACATTATTTAATGAATGGACAGCCGACAGTTTTCACTTGAATGACGTACGTGAATCATCAGATCTCTCTTGATGCAGCAAGACTATATTCTGGACCCCCGTTGCTAAGTAAATTGTGCCATACTGAAAAATCTGAAGGTTTCCTTTGAAGGCAAATATATTTTCATCTAATTAACTATTCACTTCAGTAAATGGTACAGTAAATGTTTAGTCATTTAACAGCTATAGTTCCATTCTGTTCCTGTGTGTATTGACAGTGATTAAGCACTGTCATTAAAACGTGGCCTTTTAGCCTTTCCATTGCTGTCTTCCTCCCACAGTAATTCCAGTAATGAGATAGACTGAGGGTGAAATTTCATAATAAGCTGAATTTAATAGATTCAAAAGTAAGCAATTAGTCAATCACCATTCTAGCTAAGGTTTGTTTTGTACAGTTAAGTGATAATCAAGACCTTCGGCAGCTTGCAATATTTTTTTGTTTTCTTATAAGAAATGCTTTCAAGGCTTTTAATGGTGACTTTGCAAGCACATTGATCCAAGGAAGCAGTGAACGTATTAATGTAATTAATTGGTAAATTGGTGTATTATCGTCACAAGTACAATGAAACACTTGGCTGGCATACTGTGAATACAGATCATTCATTACACAATGCAATGAGGTAGGACAGAGTAAAAACAATAAAAGTTCAGAATATAGTGTTACAGTACGGAGAAAATGCAGTGCAGGTGCAAGGTCATAATGAGGTAGAATGTGAGGTCAGGGGTCCATCTTATCATATTCAATGGTTTTAAAACAGCATGGTAGAAGCTGTTGGTATGTGCTTTTTGGGCTTTTGTTTCTTCTGCCTGATGGGAAAGGGGAGAAGAGAGAATGTTCAGCGTGGATGGGGGTATTTGATCACGCTAGCTGCTTTACCAAGACAGCGAGAGGTGTAGGTAGAGTCCACAGAGTGGAGACTGGTTCCCTTGATGTGCTGAGCAACGTCAACAACTCTCTGCAGTTTCCTGCGGTCATGGGCAGAACTGTGGCCATGGATGCATGGGTAAAAATTGGTGAGGGTCAAGGGGGAGATGCCAAATTTCTTATCTCAGAAAGCAAGCTTTACTTTCTTTCCATTTTTATTTATTTAGCGTTACAGCACAGAACAGGCCCTTCCAGTGCCCAACGGCCCCTGATTGAACCCTAACCAAATAACGGGATAATTTACAATGAATAATGAACCTACTAACCGTTACATCTTTAGACTGTGGGAGAAACGGGAGAAACCAGAGGGAAGAAAAAACACGCATTCCACAGGAGGCCATACAGACTCCTTACAGAAGTGCTGGGATTGAACTCCAAACTGACACCCTAAGCCATGGATGGTCAGACATTCTGAGCCAATAGGCTGGTCCTGGACTTATTTCCATCTGGCATAGTTTGCATATTGTTGTTTGATTGTTTGTGGTTTCTGTATTGCTATATTTATGCTCTATTCTTGGTTGGTGCAGCTGTAACGAAACCCAATTTCCCTTGGGATCAATAAAGTATATCTATCTATCTATCTAACAGCATTCTACCACCCGCTACACTACTGTGGCATCCTAGTGGGATCATAACTCTTTCTTCTCCAGTTTCTGATGCTTATTTCCTTAGCCGCAACATCCACTCAACCTTCTGCCGGGACAGCAGAACCTGAGATGGAGAGAAATTCCTAATTACGCTTTCAAGGCTACTGAGACTAATGTTATTACTTTTATAGCACAGAGAAAGTCCTTTCAGCCCAGCAAAGTTATGTCAGCTCTTTTAGTCCAGAATTAATCTCAGCTACTTAACTTCAAATCAACTTCTGATAGAAGGTTGTAGCCTGAAATTTTCCCCTCCATAGATCTTCCACCCTCCTATAATCGCTGGCTGCTGGCTCCTGTATCCTTCTGTCTGTTCCAGTGTGGCCCTAATACTCTCTTTTGAGAGCATCTGGTTCCCAGCATGTGGTATGGCTGAGAGCAGAACAGCAGCTGTGTCAGAGCAGACAGCTGCGTTCACAAAATGATAAGCCCTCTCCGCCCTCCCACACCCTCACCAATCCAGGTCACAGGTCATCCAAGCTGTCAGTGTAACCAAGGCCATTGATGCTTGGTGAACTCCTCAAATTTGACAAATATTCAATTACATGTAGGATAAATTGCAAATAAGAATATTGTCACAAAAAGATCTTTTCACACTTCAACATCAGCAAGTACATTCACACACTAAGTATCAATTGTGCAATATCAGAACTAACAAGTATGTAAGAAAAGCATTTACTTACCTTAGTCCAGCAGCCATTCATTTGAAATAGATGCCAGGCTTAAACCAGTATAGACTCACCAAGAGAGGATTCCCCATCTGGGAACCTGTGGACAACAGTACAGCACTGACAGATTCCATGGAGAATCTACCAGTGCAGATCAGGAGCAGCAGAGATTGTGGACAAAGGATGCTGCTGTCAGCTTAGGCCAACTCCTGTGAGGCTTATAACTGATCTGGCCCTGTCTTTGATGTGGCTGAATAACATTCATCTGTGCTACTCCTTGTCCACTTGTCCTTAAAGAAACAGAGCCAAGTACCATTGAGCAGAGTCACGGATGATAAAGTAACTATTGCTGAGGGCCAGTGACCAGAGCACAAAATGAATAAATGAGGACAGGAAAGATTCTGCCAATGCTGGAAATCCAGAACAGCGCACACAAAATGCTGGAGGAACTCAGCAGGTCAAGCAGCTTGTATGAAAATAAGTAAACGTTTGGCGTATCAGGCTGAGACCCTTCATCAGGACCAGAAAGGAAGGGGGAAGATGCCAGAATAAAAAAGTGCTGGAAGAGAAGGAGAACAAGCCACGGGGTGATAGGTGGATGGGGAAGAGGGGGATGAAGTAAGAAGCTAGGAGGGGAAAGGTGGAAAAGGCTGGAGAAGAGGAAATCATAGGGGAAGAGAGTGGACTATAGGAGAAAGGGAAAGGGAAGGGGCACTAGGGGGAGGTGATAAGCAGGTGCGGAGGAGAAGTAAGAGGCCAGAGTGAGGAATAGATGAAGAGGGAAGCAGGAGGGGGAAAAAAATCACTGGAAGTTGGAGAAATTGATGTTCATGCCATCAGGTTGACGGCTACCTAAACGGAGTTTGAGGTGTTGCTCCTCCGACCTCAGAGTGGCAGAAGAGGAGGCCATGAACTGACATGTCAGCATGGGAGTATGGATAGGAATTAAAATGGTTGTCTACTGGGAAATCCCGCTTTTGCTGATGAAGTGGAGGTGCTCAACGAAGCAGTTCCTCAATCTACATTGGGTTTCACCAGTGTAGAGGAAGCTGAATTGGGAGCACTGAATTCAATAGACGATCCCAACAGATTTGCAGGTGAGGCATTGCCTGACCTGGAAGGACTATTTGGGGGCCTGAATGGAGGTGAGGGAGGAAGTGTATGCGCGGGTGTAGCACTTCTGCCACTTGCAGGGTTAAATTCCTGGAGGGAGATGAGTGGGGAGAGACAAATGGACAAGAGAGTCACAGGGGGAGCAAATGAGGAAGTTATCTGTGGTAAATTGTAGGGACCACATACGACCACCAGGTGGCATTTGTTCATGTGTTCTCATTTCATGTCAGCAGAAAGAAGCAGGTGTGAGAGAGCTCTTGCAGGAAGCCTGAAGCATCCAAGTCCATATTATTGGAGGTACAGTAATGTGTTTCAATGGTTAATTTAATATCAGAGAATGTATACAGTATTCAACCTGAAATTCTTACTCTTCATAGACATCCGTGAAACAGA
Organism: Mobula birostris; assembly: GCF_030028105.1. NCBI lineage: Eukaryota > Metazoa > Chordata > Chondrichthyes > Myliobatiformes > Myliobatidae > Mobula > Mobula birostris. Next base: position 17,025,134 of record NC_092392.1, on the reverse strand, counting down.
AGAAAGCCCCAAAGGATTAATGACAAAAAAACATTAGAATCCCCAATGCCCCACCTACCCCTTCCCACACACAAGCAGCAGGAAAGTATCAACCCTTCCCCTCACCAGTTTTTGAAATACCTTGAAAACCTTTCCACAAAATGCATTTTAAAACGCAGTGTGTATTTTTGTGTATATAGAAAGGTTCCTTTCTGCATGTGGCTGAAATGTTGATGGTGATTTTGATATTGAATAGCACATGCCAACAATTAATAAACGCAGACTGACCAAATCACTGGTCTCTTTCAGCTCCGGACATAATCTGGTAAAGAACAGAGTGACTGTGAAAAAAGCTTGGAACTCAAGCTTAAGCCAGAATCAGTATGAGAGTACAACCTTTTGGGTTAATATTTATTTTAAATCCTAGTGACACCAGTGGGCACTAGATCAAAGGCCACTTTGACTAATAGACTCTGCAACTCCTGAATTGCAGCCTGGAAACTATTATTCATTCTGCTTTCCTTTCTGTGCCCTTTTGCCCCTGAGCTGATCCATGCCCTCCTGACAGAAGAGGCAATAACTGGTCCCTGGCCAGAATCTGCTGCAGCTTCCAAAGAAGTTACCGAAAGCTTTATTTATGGCATAGAGGCCAGAAAGACTTCATTTCAAACATTGCGGGGAGTATTTGTGTTTGCTTCATATTTCTATGTTTTAGAAATGTGTGTATTCATATTCTCTCAAAGTGAAGGCCTATCTTTGGACTCATGGGGAAATCATTTGATGCATTCTCTTTATGTTGCACAATAAAAATCACTGATTCATGGAGTCAGGCCCTTCACCCCAGCTCACCCTTGCTGTCTTACTTGCCTTCCTGAGCAAGAAAGGGCATTGAGTTTTGGAGTTGGGACATTATTTGGGATTGGCTGAAGTCACACTTGGAGTACTTTGTGCAGTTTTGGTCACCTTGTTGTAGGAAAGAAGTGATTAAACTGGAATGGGTTCAGAAAAGATACATGAGGGTGTTACTACAACTAGAAGGCCTGAGTTATAGGGAGAGGGTGGTTAGTCTAGGTCTTTATTCTGTGATGGATATTTAATTTTCCATGCTCTGAGAAGCTTATTACTGACCTCAGCTTTCTAGCTCAGAAGCATGACCTATCCAAAGGGTCAGAGTTGTTTGTGATGAAGCTAAGTTTTTAACCAATATTTCTTGCTCAGATTCTTGTTGTAAACAAAGGTCAGTCTTCAATTCCTAATATAAATTGCAAACAATAATCAGTCTGAGCTTAAAAGAACAGCTTTTCAAATAAACAGCGCTGTCTACAGAGCACAGACTTCTGTCCCACAGTAGGTGACTGGCTGCTCAAGAAATGTGGTCTACAAAGAGAAGTGACCATGTGACATTCTGGTCTGCATCTGCTAAGCATAAGACAACTACAGCTAATTTATTTGCATCATTGTGATAGAGATCAAGGAGGGTTCCAGAGCTATTTTGTCATCTAGCATACCAAACGTGGTCACGGGTATGATCAATCATTTGCTGGGATATTTGTGTACTCAGAGAGTCAGACCTCACAGCATTAATTTTGTGTGCCTGTGATCTCTGTCACCAGAAGCTTTTATACCATCTGTGCGAAATACTTCGTCCTAGCAAAGGTATCTGAAAATCATCACACGCGGATAATGTCAACTAGTAGCAAAAACAGTACTAATGACAAGGAGAATGACAGAAAGAAGAACTACAATTCATTCCTTAGCCTTCAGTTTCTGCCACAGATGACTCATTCATCTGCCAACCATTGGTGCCTTCTTTTAGTTTAGAACGATTGCACTTGTGTTTTGAAATCCTTTGTGGTTCATATATAATATTTGGGAATTTGGAAATCTTTTATAAATCAGAAATCCTCTGCGAGTTTTAAATTCATGTCAATAACTATTTGTCTAAATTTAACTATGTCCTACTATAAATAAAATAAACTGTGTTTAAACTCCTTTGTTAGCTGGAAGTATCACCTCCTTGGTAGGGAGGGGGGGGGACCCAGCACTCAAGTAGTGAGCATTGGCAGTTAGACCTCACCACACCACAGAGACTAGACAGGGAAATAAGCCAGTCTTTGAAGAGTAGATGGATATAGGATAAGCTCCCTCTAGTGAGAGTCCTCAGATGCTGTCCAAGTTGCATGCCATCTTGGACAATGTCTCCCATCCACTACATAATGGACTGGTTGGGCACAGGAGTACATTCAGCCAGAGACTCATTCTACCAAGATGCAACACAGAGCGTCATAGGAAGTCATTCCTGCCTGTGGCCATCAAACTTTACAATTCCTCCCTTGGAGGGTCAGACACCCTGAGCCAATAGGCTGGTCCTGGACTTATTTCCTGGCATAATTTACATATTACTGTTTAATTATTTATGGTTTTATTACTATTTAATTATTTATGGTGCAACTGTAACAAAAACCAATTTCCCCCAGGATCAATAAAGTATTACTATGACTATGACTAGATACCTACTGAATATCAGATAGAGTTTAAAAACTCCTCTTGAATTTAGTGTTTTGCAGACAATGAACTCAATACTATCACAATTTCTTGGAATGTAGGAAAATGAGGAGTGACTATGTAGAAATGTTTAAAATTCTGAGAGGCCTAGATAAGGTGACTGTAACAGTGCTTTTCCCAGGGTAAGGGAATGTAAAAAAGTTGCTCCTGAGGTCGCCTTTAACTCTTTCCCCTCTGACCTGTAAAATGTGCCGTCTAGTTTTTTTTTGGTCTCTCCTACCTTTGGGAAAAGACTGTGGCTATCCACCTTATCTATGGAGCCTCTGTACTCTTATTTTTGTTCTGGTTGTTTTTAGTTTTTGTACACTGTGTCTTTTTTGGTTCTGCTGAGAGTCCTTTTTCTCTGCTGTTGTCAGTTTTATGCACATAACTCTTACCAGCTTTTTCAGAACCATCTCCCCTCCCTTGGGACAAGACAGTGCACCGCATTTGTCATACAATAGGATTGACTCTGTAAGTGGAGCAGTGTACTAGCACATCAGGAGAATTTGGGCAATTATTTGGAATATACTAAAGCCTTTAGTTGAGCTCCAGTCCACATTCTCTCACAGGAATTGGCTAATTTGTTTCTAATGTGTGTGAATGATTTGGATGTGGATAAGGAAAGCAAAATCAGTACTTTCACAGATCACATGAAGATTTTCAGAAGTTTTGATAGTGTGGAAGACAGTCTCAGGCTGCAAAGAGATATCAAACTGTTGGTGAAATGGGTTAAAAATAAAAGATTGAGTTTAATCCAGACAAAGGAGAAGTGATACACTTTTCTTCCGGTTTTAGGAAGTATTGGGGAACAGAGGAACATTGGAGTTTAAGTTTATAGATTCTTGAAGGAGACATGTAGGTTGAGAGTGTGGTGAGGGAGGCATATGCAACAGTGGCCTTTAGCATTCAGGGCAGTAAATAGGGAAAAGAGAAGTTAGATTCCCACTTTATAAAACCTTGGGTACACATCAGCTGGGATGACAGGTTGGAGATACGTCTCTACCAAAGGAGGTGTAAGGCTCCCCTAGGTCTGCAGGCCACCCTTGGGTAAGATGTAACACCTACATATCCCTCCCCCACCCTCAACCAGGGTCATGTGAAACCATGGGAGCAGGTGGTGGATGGTCGTATGAGCAGCTGGCGCACGTTACAAAGCTTGGTTATGCGAGCACTGATGGCCGGTGGACAACCTCTGAAGAGTATTGATAATGGCTGGGACTACCTGTCTTGTAAAGGCACTGCCCAGAGAAGGCAATGGCAAACCATTTAACCATATAACCATATAACATTTACAGCGCGGAAACAGGCCATCTCAGCCCTTCTAGTCCGTGCTGACCTCTTACCCTATCCTAGTCCCACCGACCTGCACTCAGCCCATAACCCTCCATTCCCTTCCTGTCCATATAGCTATCCAATTTATTTTTAAATGACAACATCGAACCTGCCTCAACTACTACTGCTGGAAGCTCGTTCCACACAGCTACCACTCTCTGAGTAAAGAAGTTTCCCCTCATGTTACCCCTAAACTTTTGTCCTCTAATTCTCAACCCATCCCCTCTTGTTTGAATCTTCCCCACTCTCAATGCAAAAAGTCTAACCACGTCAACTCTATCAATCCCCCTCATAATTTTAAACACCTCTATCAAGTCTCCCCTCAATCTTCTACACTCCAAAGAATAAAGACCTAACTTGTTCAACCTTTCTCTGTAACTTAGGAGATCAAACCCAGGCAATATTTTAGTAATCCTCCTCTGTTCTCTCTCAATTTTATTGACATCTTTCCTATAATTCAGTGACCAGAACTGTACACAATACTCCAGATTTGGCCTTACCAATGCCTTATACAAATCCAACATTGCATCCCAACTCCTATACCCAATGCTCTGATTAATAAAGGCCAGCAAACCAAAAACTTTCTTCACCACCCTATCCACATGAGATTCCATCTTCAGGGAACTATGCACCATTACTCCTAGATCCCTCTGTTCTAAAGCATTCTTTAATGCCCTACCATTTACCATGTATGTCCTATTTTGACTAGTTCTACCAAAATGTAGCACCTCACATTTTCAGCATTAAACTCCCTCTGCCATCTTTCAGCCTACTCTTCTAACTATCCTAAATCTCTCTGTAGAAAAATTTGCCAGTAACAATCATGGTCATGGAAAGACCATGGTTGTTGTTGTTATACAATACACCACATAACGAACGATGAACACATCAGCTGGAAAATTGTGTAATGCTGGTGACCAAAGCTTAGGAAGATGTGATAGTGCTGGAGATGGTGCAATGGAGAGTCACCAGGGTGTTGAGTGTGATGGGACAGTTCAGTTGTGAGGAGGGACTGGAGAATTGGGTCTGTTCTCCCTGGAGCAGATGTGGTTTAGAAGGGGCACAACTGAGGTTATTAAATTATGAGGGGTAGAGATAGGTTGCCTCAGAAGTCTTCTCCCCTTATCAGAGGTAGGGGAACATAGGTTTTGGGTAAGAGGGGGAGATTTAGAAGAGATCTGAGGGTCTTTCTTTACTTAGAAAAGGGTAAGTACTGGAATACATTGCCTGAGAGAGTGGTTGAAGCTGAGTCACTGGCAGCATTTAAGAGGTGTCCAGTTGAGAAACACTCTGGAGCAAGGGCTAGATAATGGTGTTAATGCAGAAGAGACAGCATGGATGAGTTGGGCAGAAGGGCCTGTTTCCACACTATATGGTCCAACGATTCCATGATTCTAAGAGCAAAAAGTAAGAGCACGGCAAGATTTGACGTGAATTTATTGTATTAATTCAACAATCTCAGTTATGCCTTCAGACTAGTGGCGGTAATTGAGGCAAGAGCACTGGTGAAGTGCTTTACCTTCCGGGAGGTCTGGCACCATCCACTGGGCATGAGAAATAGGAATTAAATGATAGATTCTATTTCAATTTTGCATTCAAATTTAGCCATAGCATCCTGATGGACATGGCTGTTTCAAAGTAACCTTCTTAAAAAATATGAACATTTTCACTTCCAAGCATTTTGCATTTGATATACGACCCAACAAAACGCTGTGCCAATTCTAAACTTAACAGATTGTAACTGTTTTACTATATTAGTGTACTCCCTTGGGTCTAGAATTATCCTTGTACGGGCCTCAGTGGAAGGACTCTCAGATGGCTGTGGTTCAAGTCCAAGTCTAAGAAGGGAATGTATCTTCTAACCAAGAACTGTGTATCTACTTCACTTAGTGGCAGTACTCACAGAATGCACTTCTCTGAGGTCCTCAGACAAAGCATTTAAAACAGGTTAGATCAGGGTATCCAACCTGGGGCTCCTCGTTTAATGGTAGGGGTCCATGGCATAAACAATGGTTGGGAACCCCTGGATTAGATCATCATTCATTCAACTGGTTGTGTTAGGCATTTTTCTGTTTGCAAATTGTCTATTTTATTTTGCAACAAAACACAGGAAATCAGGAGGTCTTGAAGTATTTTGAAACATGTTAGAATCACGTAGAGAGGCACCAATCAGGCTTCCAAAGTGATGCAAAAGTTATGGTTCTTGTGAATTTTTCCATCCAAAGTGCATTTTAATTTCCTGTAGCACAGATACTTGATCAAGTTTTTGGCTGACAATAGTTGCACAAACCTCCCAGTCCTATTGCATTGACTGTTTTATTATTCCCAAACACCCATATCTGGAAAAAAACAACCACATCAGCCTTGATGGTAATCCTAAGGAAACAGTATAAATACAAAGCTAAAGTTTCTAAATTCTGAATTTGTCGGCTTCCAAAGGGAATCATGATACAGGGCAAACAATTTCACTGAAATAACTTTCTAGAACCTCCAAGAGAACTACAACGTTAGGTTTCGGAGGCTTGCATGCCTCTATGACCCAGAAAGCTACGTTGGCTAGAGTCTGGGCCTTGTGTTTTGGCTCTTGGTAGGGAGCCCCCATGCCAAACAGGTCAAAGGGTAGAGGCCGAACTTAAAAGTGGTCCACGGGTCCTCCGGGTTTCGAGGGTTCAGCTCCGACTAGTCAAAAGAAATGGAAACAGCAGTGAAGAATCCTTCTACATCTGTGTGCAGCGGTATGGACAGCTAGAGAAAGAGGACCTTCATTGCTGTCCTAAGCACCAACAGTGTAATGAGCAGTAAGTAAGTAACTTTCATGAGGAATTTATTCAATTCAGATTAAAGTACCTCAGCAGGGTACCTTTCTCTGCAACACTACAATGTGATTAGTCTACAAGTTCCTTTATCTCTGCCACATCTGTTCCCAGAATGGGACTTTCCTTTCCAGGACATCAAAGAACAGGGTTTCCCTTCCTCCATTGAAGCTGCTTCACCCACATCACCTCCATTTCCTAGACATTCACACTCACCCCTTCTTCCCTCCTCCTTAACAGGGTTAGAGCTCCTCTTGCCCTCACCTAGCATTCCATCAGCCCCTGTATCCAAGATAAAATTCTCCACAACTTCTGCCATCTTCAACAGGAGCTACCACCAAACACATCTTTAGTCCCCACCCCCCACTCTCCACTTTCCACAAAATTTGCTCCCTCCATAGTTCCCTTGTCCATTTGTCCCTCCCAACTAATCTACCTCCTGATATATATCCCTGCAAGCTACCTGCCCATTCACCTCCTCTGTCACCTCCATTCTGGGCCCCAAACAGTCCTTCCAGGTGAGGCAACACTTCATCTGTGAATCTGTTGGTGTCATCTATTGTGTCCAGTGCTCTCAATGCCGCCTCCTCTACATTGCTAAGACTCGATGTAAATTGGAGGACCACTTTGTCGAGCACCTCCGCTTCATCTGCCAAAAGTGAGATTTTCCATTGGTCAACCATTTTAATTCCTATCCTCTTTCCCATTCTGGCATGTTGCTCCATGACCTCCTCTTCTGCCACAATGGGGCCACTCGTAAGGTGGAGGAGCAACACCTCATATTCCATCTATGTAGCCTCCAACCTGATGGCATGAACATCGATTTCCCCTTCCAGTAATTTTTCCCTCCCTCTTCCCTCTTCCTCCTTCACCTATTCCCCACTCTGGCCTCTCACCTGCCTAGGACCTCTTCCCCTTTCCCTTTCCCCCATGGTCCACTATCCTCTCCCATTACATTTCTTCTTCTCCAAACTTTTCCACCTTTCACCTCCCAGCTTCTTACTTCATCTCCCTCTCCCCCATCCACCAGACTTCACCTATCACCCTCTAGCTTGTTCTCCTCCCCCCCCAACCACTTTGTTCCCCCTTCCTTTCCTGTCCTGATTCCATTCGTTTCCATAGATCCTGCCTGACCTGCTGAGTTTCTCCAGTGTTTTGTGTGCATCGCTCTGGATTTCCAGTGACTGAGAATCTCTTGCGTTTATGAAGCTACCACACTGACTGAAATGGAATGCCATGGGTGGTACAATCAAATTCAAAACTTTCAATTAAACCAAAGTCCAAGTAGAAAGTGCAGATGTTATTATAACCATATAACAATTACAACACGGAAATAGGCCATCTCGGCCCTTCTAGTCCGTGCCGAATGCTTACTCTCACCTAGTCCCACCGATCTGCACTCAGCCCATAACCCTCCACTCCCTTCCTGTCCATATAGCTATCCAATTTTACTTCAAATTACAATATCGAACCTGCCTCAACCACTTCTGCTGGAAGCTCGTTCCACACAGCTACCACTCTCTGAGTAAAGAATTTCCCCACTCATGTTACCCCTAAACTTTTGCCCCCTGACTCTCAACTCATGTCCTCTTGTTTGAATCTCCACTACTCAGTGGAAAAAGCCTATCCATGTCAACTCTATCTATCCTCCTCATAATTTTAAATACCTCTATCAAGTCCCCCCTCAACCTTCTATTATTATTAACATACAACTGGTGTGAAGGATTGTTTCCTTCACAATGTGAGATAATTCATTCTCTCTTTCCAAAACAACTATCTCTAAAAAAAAGCCACAGGATAAGGTAGAGATGCAGAAATTTGAAGTTCATCTTTGGCTGCATATACTTAAAGTACAATGATTTACAATCTTGGTGATAAACAGGTACTTTCAGATCAGCTTACTTTTTAATAATCCTCAGGCAATGTAAAAGGAAGCTCCCACAGCCTTGTAAAGTACCCTGATAAGATAGTAGATGTTGTAATGAACACAAATAGACTAAATTAACAATGTCAGTGATTGGACCATACTGGTAAAAATTTAAAATCAAATTTATTTTCATCTTTGATTTTTAAGGATAATGAGATCTGACCTGACTGGGATTCTTTTAAACTATCATTGAAGGTCAATATAATGTCATTTACATTTTTCTGAGAGAAATGTAGCAGTTGCATTGATTTACACGACCCACTTATTACTTATTTCAAACTGAATTTGTTCCTCTTCTATTTAAGTCGCCCTTAGGAATAAAAAGTGACGTTAAATCAAGCTGGTCTTGAGAAAACTTAGGGTGATCAATCAAGATGGCTGATTGTTTTATACTAAAAGAAGTTATCCCCATGGCAACAGGAATATTTATAATTTTAATATATCATGTTCATAAGTGTAAATCAATTTAACAATTACTTTTACCTAAATGGCCAGTGCAATATTTAACGTTGTTTGAACTATTCAGGAATATAACAAGGATTCATTGTAGTCTTTGGGGTTAATATATTACATTTATTTGGAAATGGTAACCTCAAAGCATAAGGGATGGATCATCTAATTCATCCAGTTTTCTATCTCATGGAAAAAAAATCCTATTGCTGTGTCTACAACTGAAAAATATTAGGAGAAAGATCAAAAGCAACTTTTAGAATAGTTCATCACAAAAATTTGCTTCCTTTTCAGGAAGTTTATTTTCATATTGAAGCCTCAAGTTCAAGTTTAATTGTCTTTCTACCATACATGAATGCCCACAAACACAGCCAAAAGCAAATGTGCTCCTTCAGGGCTAGATGTGCAAAACACAGTACCAACAGTCATACAGAGCACAAAGTATTACATATAATTATGATAGCAGCAAGTATACAGTCACACAAACATAATATCAATATACCCTAAGTCCCTGAGTGTCACGTCCTGCAGATTGATGGTGCATGAGATGTTGTCGGCAAGAACAAGCTTTCAGGAGTCCGATCATTATAAGTGCAGCTGCAGATGAAGACAGTCTAGCTTGTCTTCTACCAGGCAAACACTGGGGGGCAGCACTGACAACAGGAGCCTGCTCCCAACCCAACACAGACACCACACCACACTGCCTCTGGCATCTCCTCCCCTGGGCAACAGGTGACCCCGTGGCGGGAGGGCCAGTCCCATCGTGCTACATCTGAGGCCATGCAGCTCCCTCCGCCATCTGCCTCGCGGATGAACCAGCGAACTGGACTTGCAGTATCTTACACTACCAATGTCCAATGGGGTCTTGTGATCACAAGAAATATGTCCAAGACAATTTTTCACTCTGTTTGTCAGACAGCACACCACCTTCGCACATCGATTCTGATGCCTTACAGTAGCAGGCGGCAACACGTTCCACACTAAGTCCAGCTCCTCAGATATCAAGCTACTCGCTGATGGGGTAGGTCTGCAGGATTTGATGTTCTCACTATGCAGTTGTGTCTTACAATTGCATAAAAGATGTAAAAGACGAACAAGTATGCCTTTGGTTGGACCCAAAGCAACCGCTGTGTCCAAGCACGCCGCCAAAATTCGAATGCATTTGCATGGTTCATGGCATGCGTTGTTCCACAGATGCACTGAACTTGTTGGCGATGAGATGCTTTTATTGCAAGTTGACAAAGCTTCGACTCAGGCTGGCCAATAAATTTTACATCAAGTCTCTGTTCTTTTGCCACTAATTCAAGAGCTCTCCTTGAATTATTTTTTTTTTGCAATTCTATGCACATTTTCGTTTTAGACAATTACCACAAAAATTATCAAAGATTAAAATCTGCTAAGTTTTCAGTATGTATGCTGCTCTGCAAAGAATCAAAACAGAGACATAACAGTTCATCTTGTTCAATGTTTGAAGCACGGTAAAATATCATACTCTGAACTTCCTCATAGATACCTATTCAAGCAAAACAAGAAAACAAAACATTTTTATTAACTGTTTTAAGTTTATTTTCCAGTAATTTCCTCATCACTAGTGTTGGGCTGATTGGTCTGAAGTCCCCCATTTCAATGGGGTTTTTTTTGCATTTTAAACAATAGCACCACATTTGTAGTCTAATTTATTGACACCATGTCTGTAGATAGAAGATTGAAAACTGAAGGTTTAATAACCTTTGTTATTTCTTATTTTAGCAGCCTAGGATACATCTTAGCTGCTCTTAGAAGTCCCAAAAGCTAATATTTTCTCTCTGCCTTTACTTGACTTTTCCAATATTTCACAGTTTTGCTCCTATACTAAAATATCTGCATGAATTCCCATTTAGCGAAAAGTTGTATCGAGTATTCGTCTGCACCCAAGTATTCATATTTTTCACTTCTACTATTAGAATAACTCTTTGGTTTCTCATCTTAAGCTGATACTTAAGCTCCTATCAAATTCTCCTACATATTGTTGAACACCTTGGGATTTTTGTTGACTTGACCCGTAAATGTATTTCCATGTTTCTTTGCCTTGTTTTTAATTCACACGTGATACTTTCCATGCTGTTCAAAGCTGACCACAGTATTATGATCTTTATATTCATAGTAACGTTCTCTTTTAGATGTGTTCAGTGGTGTTTTTGTCTTTTTAAATGTCTTTTTTGGCAGTATGGAGGATCAGAGGGATCTTGGGGTCCGAGTCCATAGAACACTCAAAGCTGCTGTGCAGGTTGATTCTGTGGTTAAGGAGGCATACGGTGCATTGGCCTTCATGAATTATGGGATTGAGTTTAGGAGCCAAGAGGTAATGTTACAGCTATATAGGACCTTGGTCAGGCCCCACTTGGAGTACTGTGCTCAGTTCTGGTTGCCTTCCTACAGGAAGGATGTGGAAACCATAGAAAGGGTGCAGAGGAGATTTACAAGGATGTTGCCTGGATTGGGGAGCATGCCTTATGAGGATAGGTTGAGGGAACTCGGCCTTTTCACCTTGAAGTGATGAAGGATGAGAGGTGACCTGATCGAGGTGTATAGGATGATTAGAGACAGTGATCATGTGGATAGTCAGAGGCTTTTTCCCGGGGCTGAAATGGCTATAACAAGAGGGCACAGTTTTAAGGTGCTTGAAAGCAGGTACAGAGGAGATGTCAGGGGTAAGTTTTTTTTTACACAGAGTGTGGTGAGTGCATGGAATGGACTGCCGGCAACGGTGGTGGAGGCGGATACCATAGGGTCTTTTAAGATACTCCTGGACAGGTGTATGGAGCTCAGAAAAATAGAGGGCTATGGGTAACCCTAGGTAATTTCTCAGATAAGGACATGTTCGGCACAGCTTTGTGGGCCGAAAGGCCTCTATAGTGTTGTAGGTTTTCTATGTTTCTATGTTTTTTTACAATTACAGGACAATACTGGACATTAAAAACTTCAGTACTGCATGTCTATCCCATCAGTGAGCTGCTTGTTGGCAGAGGTGCTGGAGGAGCCAGACTTGGTGCCAACCCTGTTACTGCCCACTGAAGGCATTGGAGTTGGCGCACGAAGGTGATATGCACTCCAACAGCGAGTGGTTATCTTAGATGTTTCTCTTGCAATCGCAAGACCCTGTTGGACATTGATAATGTAAAATGCTGCAAGACCATGTCCCTTGTTTATTGGTGGGAGAGTCAGCAGGGGAGCCCATATGGCCTCGGTTGTAGTGGGGAAAGGCCTCGGCCTGCGGGCTTGCCTGTTGCAGCAGTCAGGAGAGGCGATGCTAGAAACAGTGTAGCGTGGTGTCCATGCTGGGTTGGTGGGCGGGGGGAGGGGGCGCTGGCCCCACCTGAGGATGCTACCCTCTAGTGTTCAATCGGTGGAATGACAAGCTGGACTGCGTGCATGGGGGCGTACGTACATACATTCATTTGCTAAAAACTGCTTGTTGTTGCCGATAACACCCATGCACCATCAACTTACAGGACATGTCACTCAGGGACTATAAATATATATATATATATATATATGGGAGAGAGGGAGACAGGGGAAAGCACGAGAGAGGGAGAGATGGAGAGAGGGCACGAGAGAGAGCGCGAGAGCACGAGAGAACGAGAGAGCGCAAGAGAGAAAGAGAGAGCGAGAGAGTGAGAGAGAGAAAGAGAGAGCGAGAGCAAGAGCAAGAGAGAGAGAGAGAGAGAGAGAGAGAGAGATAGGACCATATTTTAATTGTGTGACTCTATGTTTACCTGCTATTTTATATGTGCTTTGTGCTGTGTATGACTGATGGTAATGTGTTTTGTAGCTTGGCCCCAGAGGAACCCTGTTTTGTCTGACTGAATTCATGGGTATTCGTGTCTGGTTGAATGATAATTAAACTTGAACTTGAACTTTCCTTTTTATTTTCTACCTTATACACTCATTGATGCCTGAATGTTGAGTGAAGAGCTGCATTCCAGATATGGAAGCCCTGCCATATTTTCTATTCGGGGATTTATCAAGCTGAGCGCTTCCCTAAGAGCTTCTCATTGTTTGCCTCTGGATAACGTTTTCCTGCTCTCTTGTAAAATGTCTTCAGCTGAGAACTTCCGCCTGATCAATTTTTGCCCATTTGCATAGTTGTGCTAAATCCTGCTGAGATAGGATTCTGCACCATCAGAAACACATCTGCACTACAGCTGAGTGAGGTTCAACTTCAAGCTTAATTGTCATTCAACCATGTGTGGATACCCATGAATAAAACCAAATGAAACAGCGTTACTCTGGGGCCAGGCTGTGAAACCCAGTGGCAACAGTTACACACAGCACAAGGCATGTATAAGATAGCAATAAAATACAGTCACGCAAAAAATATATAGTCCAGGTCCCTGCGTCCATGAATGCTACCGCAGTCTGTAACCAAACACAATACAGCTTGACGTCTGCAGAGCGAACACTGGGGGGCAGCACTGACTCCAGCCTGGACACTGCACCTCACCGCCCCCAGCACTCCAGAAGAGCGCCCGACTCTGACGCCTCCCCCGGGCAGCTGCAAACAGTCGACTCCACAGCTCGAGGCCACGCAGCTCCTCCACCATTCGCCAATCAACTAATGAATTGGACTGGCAGCATTCCACACCACCAATGTCCAACAGCGTCTCGTGACCACAAGAAAAGCGACTGAGACGATCCCTTCATGCACTGACGCCTCTCTGTTGCAGGCAGCATCGTGGCCCACACCAAGCCCACCTCCTTCAGTTTCTCCAACAACTCACTGATGGGGCAGACCTGCAGAACTTTAAGCTCCTAATGTCCGGCAGGGTCTTGCAAACGTAAAAAAATAAATTAAAAAAAAATAACTCCTTTGGCTGACCCAGTAGAAGCTGTTGTATCCAAGCTCATCATGATCTTATCTCAAAGGATGTGGGATGACAGCAGAAATGTGGTGTTGAATTCCTAATTTTATTGCACAGCAGAGCAGGATAGAGGAGTAATTAGCCTGCTCTTACACTTATTCTATTGTTCTCATACAAAAAGCTTCCCCATTGATATCTGTCCACTTGCCTGACTTTGTTCAATAATACTTAATGCAGAACTCCTCCACTGTGTTCCTACAATGTACTGAAATATCAGATCAAGAAGACTATTTTTAAAGACCTCTTCATCCTCTACACCCTTTACACACTAACTGACTTTTAACATTAAATTATGAAATCAAGAAAACTAGCCTGGCACAATCTGCATCATCTTCTCAGTATGAGTGACAAATTCTCCTTCACCTAATGAGATTTAGTTCCCGATGAGAAATTTTTTGGAGACAACCTGAACGCCCTTCAGTACAGATACTTAAATCTGGTATGTACACCTTGATGTTGATCCCTACAACTTCTCAGAATTATGTTCCTCTCTCCCAGCATTGCTAACAACTTGTGAAATTAGACATGATCTCTGTGATAATAATTACATGAGTATTATTCTATATACTTACTTATTTGGTCCTCGAAGTCATACAAAGAGCAATTGAAAATGAAACAAAAAGCAGACTTCCAGTGCATATCAGGGTTATCTGAACAATTCCAAGTGCTCTCATAGGCTTTATTAAAGATGCCCTGAATCTCTCTGCAGTTTCATCATCAACAGTGGCCGTCTGGGATCAAAAAAAATAATCAGCACCTTTTTTGGAATGCATGTTTTAATAAACAGAGTCTCAGCAAAGGCTAAAATTCAAGATAACTCTATAATTCATTATTTCTACAATTCACCAATTCCACTGAAACTAATGAACTAGAGTAGCAAATTCAGACCCTGTTCTGTTAGGTCAATTATGTCATGACTCTTCTATGATTTAATTCCATCCACCAGCCTCTGGTTCATAACCAATAATTAGTCAGTAGCAAGTTCAGTGTTTATTTAAACTGTATAAAATGTTCCTGTCATCAGTTGCCAAATTTTTTTATGTTAGTGGAGTATGCCCTCCCACCGCAGCAACCTCTGACAAAACTGATTAACCCCAGCTTAATCGCGGAACAATTTAAAATAACCAATTAACCTACCTTGTACCTCTTTGGACCGTGGGAGGAAACCCCACGTACAGAGACTTCTTACAGAATAGCGTCGGAATTGAACTCGGAACTCTGGAGCACCACAAGCTGTAATAGTGTCGCACTAAACGCTATGCTGCCGGGGTTAACCTTGATTTTATATCAGTGCATTTACTGTCACCAGCTCCTCCATCAGGAAGGAGGTACAGAAACCTGAGGGCACATTCTCAGCGATTCAGGAACAGCTTCTTCCCCTCTGTCATCTGATTTCTGAATGGACATTGAACCCATGAGCACAACCTCATTACTTTTTATTTCTGTTTTTGCACCACTTATTTAATTTAATTATTTGATACACGTATATATATACTTACGGTAATTCACATCTTTTCTTTATCATCATGTATTGCATTGTACTGGGGCCACAAAATTAACAAATTTCACAATATATGGCAGTAATATTAAACGTGATTCTGTCTCTGATTCATTATTAATTTTAAAAATCTGGGCATTTCTACACTTACATAATTTTATTTGCTTGAAGGAACTGTGAGAAAATACCAACTACCCTTGTGGTGAAGCACAATCTGCTGCCATTGCTGGACTGGTGTCCTGAGAGTTTTACCAATGTCAGGGACAGGAGTCTAAACCCTATGATGGCCTCAGGAGAACTTAAAATCTGGAGTTGTAAATAAAAGGCCAGTACCAATAATGGTGACAATGAAATGAGCAATTTAAAGACACAACAGCTTCACTGTCAGTGAAGTCCCATGAGCAGATAAAGGTTTAAAATTTGTTTTCTTTTTTTTATTATAGTTGCATTGATTGTAGCATTGAACACAAAAATGATTTATCTAATACATATCTGACATTAATACCAAGCTATGTGATAGATGTTCTCAGGATAACCAGAACTGGCAAAAAGGCCAGCTATATATCAAAATTAAATTCAGCTCAGTTATTTTGATTGTTTGCTGAGTTCCTTACATTTTTGTAAACTTATCACTTTGATTAACTTTAGTAATCCAATCATTTTGCTAGTTCAAGCCCCTTGGGTTTGGCTGCGTAATTCACTTATCTGACGTATGTTGTCTAACACTAGTATTGGTTTATGTCCAGGATGTACTGATGTGGGTGGCAATGCAGGCAAATTTTATTGTTGCGTCAGAATGAAGTGGTTAAGTATCTGAAAGAAAAGGAGTTGCTGGGCTATGGGGAATTGGCAAGAGAGCAGAATTATTTTGATTACCCTTTTGAAGATTCTTCAGACATTGTATATTTGATAATCAGTTAAAACTTTGCACAAGTAAAAATACATTAATAAATATTGTGTCAATGCTTTTTTTCATTTCTCTGATCAAGTATTTTTCATTGCAAAACTTTGGTGCATAAACAACCTCCTACCTCATTAAGCCAGACCAGTGGAAAAAATGTTGGCTCCTTAATGTTCTGTAATATTCTATGAAAAAAAAATACTGAGTGAAGACTCCATCCTGTATCTGTAACAATGAACTTGCAACAGAACTCAACACAGTTGAAGCTACATGCTAAGCCTCTGCCAGCACTATTCAACCCATTGTATCCATGTTGCTTTCCAGGGCGGGAACCCTATCAGTCCCATTCCCCTTCTTTCTGTTCCCTGTAGCCCTGCAACATAGACTCATCAACTTCCCTTTTCATCACTTTCACTACTTACCAAAATAGAGGGATTACCTGTGTCTTGAAATGATTCTTAATTGTGGCTTATTTCTAATACGTAGTCTGTTCCGCACCCTCCTATCCCTACACTCTATAAACAGGGTGCTCAAAGCCTGTGCCTCTCAGCTATGTGGAGTACTTCGCCATGTCTTCAACCTGACCCTGAGTCTCCAGAGGGTTCCTGTGCTGTGGAAGACGTCCTGACTCATCCCTGTGCCGAAGACGCCGCGCCCCAGCAGCCTCAATGACTACAGACCGGTGGCATTGACTTCCCACATCGTGAAGACCCTGGAGAGACTTGTTCTGGAGCTGCTCCGGCCTATGGTCAGGCAACACTTAGATCCCCTCCAGTTCGCCTACCAGCCCTGACTAGGAGTTGAGGATGCCATCGTCTACCTGCTGAACCGTGTCTACGCCCACCTGGACAAGCCAGTGAGCACTGTGAGGGTCACGTTTTTTGACTTCTCCAGTGCGTTCAACACCATCTGCCCTGCTCTGCTGGGGGAGAAGCTGACAGCGATGCAGGTGGATGCTTTCCTGGTATCATGGATTCTTGATTACCTGACTGGCAGACCACAGTACACGTGCTTGGAACATTGTGTGTCCGACAGAGTGATCAGCAGTACTGGGGCTCCACAGGGGGCTGTCTTGTCTCCCTTTCTCTTCACCATTTACACCTCGGACTTCAACTACTGCACAGAGTCTTGTCATCTTCAGAAGTTTTCTGATGACTCTGCCATAGTTGGATGTATCAGCAAGGGAGATGAGGCTGAGTACAGGGCTACAGTAGGAAACTTTGTCACATGGTGTGAGCAGAATTATCTGCAGCTTAATGTGAAAAAGACTAAGGAGCTGGTGGTAGACCTGAGGAGGGCTGAGGCACCGGTAACCCCAGTTTCCATCCAGGGGGTCAGGGTGGACATGGTGGAGGATTACAAATACCTGGGGATACGAATTGACAATAAACTGGACTGGTCAAAGAACACTGAGGCTGTCTACAAGAAGGGTCAGAACCGTCTCTATTTCCTGAGGAGACTGAGGTCCTTTAACATCTGCCGGATGATGCTGAGGATGTTCTACGAATCTGTGGTGGCCAGTGCTATCGTGTTTGCTGTTGTGTGCTGGGGCAGCAGGCTGAGGGTAGCAGACACCAACAGAATCAACAAACTCATTTGTAAGGCCAGTGATGTTGTGGGGATGGAACTGGACTCTCTGACGGTGGTGTCTGAAAAGAGGATGCTGTCCAAGTTGCATGCCATCTTGGACAATGTCTCCCATCCACTACATAATGGACTGGTTGGGCACAGGAGTACATTCAGCCAGAGACTCATTCCACCGAGATGCAACACAGAGCATCATAGGAAGTCATTCCTGCCTGTGGCCATCAAACTTTACAACTCCTCCCTTGGAGGGTCAGACACCCTGAGACAATAGGCTGGTCCTGGACTTACTTCTTGGCATAATTTACATATTACTATTTAATTATTTATGGGTTTATTACTATTTAATTATTTATGGTGCAACTGTAACAAAAACCAATTTCCCCCAGGATCAATAAAGTATGACTATGACTATAACATTCAACCCTACTGTCTGTATGAACCATGAACCAAATTCCATTAAACGCCTTACTTTTCAGTCCCACAAAGTCTCAGCTTTATATTTGCAGTCTTTTGATGGTCTTGACCTCTCTTTCTGTCTATGACCCCCAGATGCCCTCTTCTAAACTCTACATTTTGCCCATTCTGATCTTTGTGTATACAGTTCCCTTCATCCCATTTATTGGAGGTTGTGTCCTTAGACACTTTGGTCACACGCACTGCGGCTCCCTCCACTTTCCACTGCTCAAAAACACTCTATAAAGCCAAGCTTTTACATAACACTTCCAATATTTCCTTTTATGGCTCTTTGAATTGTTTGACTCTGCCTCCAAGTAGCACCTCTAGAAATTCAATCACTTGCTATTTATACATCTATTGAATGTGCCTGAGTTTTTTGGCAAGTAAAGACCCTGACAAAAGATTATATTTTTAATGTGAAAACTTAAACAGCTTCAAATATGTGCATGTTTGAGTAATGAATATAAATCCAACATACTTAATTTTCTTCGAAGGTTTAAACATTAAGTTGATTTGTATACGCTTAGCAATTCTTAATGAAAATCCAGTAAACTGCAAAGAAAAACAAAATATAAAAGCATCATACAGAGAGAAATTATATATCATAATCATGATCATAATAAATGGCGGTGCAGGCTCGAAGGGCCGAATGGCCTACTCCTGCACCTATTTTCTATGTTTCTATATTAAATATTGCCAATTGAACAGACAGTAAAACAGGTAATTCAGCCCAGATTGGGAATTTATGGAATTGACATGGTTTTTCACCATAATATTGTTTCAAATTTAACTTCACTCTTTTCCAGAATTGGAAAGTTTCATCAGGTTAAGTTGCGAGTTTCCACACTACCATCATATAGAAGTGGAAAAGGGTGGCTAAAGTGAAGAGAGGTCCCTTGGAGGACGAGAAGCGGGAATTGATATTAGGTAACTGAGGAAATGGCAGAGGCTTTGAATGACTATTTTGTGTCAGTCTTCATGGTGGACAAGATGCCTAACATGCCAAAGAGAGATGTTACTGATGCGATGTGAGGTCAGAACCTCAGTACAATAGCTACCACTAAAGAGGTGGTGCTGAGAAAACATGTAGGCCATAAGATAGGTAAGTCTCCTGTTCCTGCTGGAGTGCATCCCAGGATAGTGAAAGAAATGGTAAAAGTTATAGCAGAGGCTCAGGTGATGATTTACCAAAATTCTCTAGACTCTGGGCAGTCCCAGTGGATTGGATGATGTATTGTGTCACACCACTGTTCAAAACAGGATGTAGGCAAAAGGCGGGTAACTATAGGCTGGTTAGTTTAACATCTGTAGTTGGGAAAATGCTTGAAGCTATCATTAAAAAAGAAATAGCGAGACAACTGGAAAGAAATGAATCCATCAGGCAGACGCAGCATGGATTCAGCAAAGGCAGGTCCAGTTTGACAAACTTACTGTTCTTTGAGGATATAATGAGCGCAATGGATAGAGGGGAACAGATGGACATTATTTACTTGGATTTCCAGAAGGCATTCGATAAGGTGCCGCATAAAAAGACTTATCCATAAGTTAAGGATGCTTAAAGCTGGGGTGATGTATTAACATGGATAGAGGATTGGTTAACTAATAGAAAGCAGAGAGTTGGGATACATGGGTGTTACTCTGGTCGGCAATCAGTGGTGAGCGGTGTGCCCCAGGGGTCAATGCTGGGCCTCCAACCGTTCACGATATACATTAACAATCTGGAAGAGGGGACCGAGTGCAGTGTATCCAAGTTTGCTGATGACACTAAATTGAGTGGAAAAGCAAATTGTACAGAGGATGTGGAGAGTCTGTAGAGAGATATAGATAGGTTAAGTGAGTGAGCAAGGGTCTGGCAGATGGAGTACAATGTTAGTAAATGCGAGGTCATCCACTTTGGAAGCTAAAATGGAAGATCAGATTATTACTTAAATGGTAAAAAAAATTGCAGCATGCTGCTGTGCAGATGGATTTGGAAATGTTTGTGCATGAATCACAGAAGTTTGGTTTGCAGGTGCAACAAGCTATCAAGAAAGCAAATGGCCTTCATTGCAAGAGCAGGGGGGTTGTGTTGCAACTGTGCAGGGTACTGGTGAGGCCATATCTGGGGTATTGCATGCAGTTCTGGTCTCCTTACTTGAGGAAGGATATACTGGCTTTGGAGGTGGTGCAGAGGAGTTTCACAAGGTTGATTCCAGAGATGAGGGAGCTAGACTATGAGGAGAGATTGATTCACCTGGGGCTGTACTCACATGAATTCAGAAGGATGGGAGGAGATCTTGTAGAAAAATATAAAAATATGAAAGGGATAGGTAAGATAGAGGTAGGAAAGTTAAATTTCCACTGGTAGATGAGACTGGAACTAAGGGACATAGCCTCAAGATTCCGGGGAGTAGATTTAGGATGGAGATGAGGAGGAACTGCTTTTCCCAGAGTGGTGAATCTGTGGAATTCTCTGCCTGATGAAGCAGTGCAGGCTACCTCAGTAAATATATTTAAGACAAGGTTGGATAGATTTTTGCATAGTAGGAGAATTAAGTTTATGGGGAAAAGGCAGGTAGGTGGAGATGAGGCCATGGCCAGATCAGCCATGATCTTATTAAATGGCAGAGCAGGCTCGATGGGCCAGATGGCCCACTCCTGCTCTTATTTCAATGTTCTTATGTTCTTATGTTCTTATGTTCTGAGTTGTGACTGCCATAGCTGTTTTTTTTAACTACGTATTCCTTCAAATTTGAAATCTACTTCTTCCTCTTAGAAATATGTTGAAATTAATTCAATAATCTTTTAAGAAAAATTGTTTTCACTTACAGGTTCCACATCAAGCAAGGTTTCATGCTCCTCCTTGTTGGGTCTCATTCCATCAATTGAGTTAACAAGTTCATCACTAGCGTACAGGAAGTGAGGGAGTGAGATATAAATTGGTTTTCCTGAAATTTAATCACACCATTACACTGGACTTGTGAGTTCCACCACACCCAAGATTCTTAGAAATATTTCACAGGTTAGAATTTAAGTCACAATATAAAATATCTTGATCATCGACTAATATTGAGGCAGAAAACACAACAAAACTTGAATAAATAATAAATTCAATAATGAAAAATTATAACAAAACACCAGGAAAAAAACAAAAATGAGAAAGCTTATTTATCCCATGCAAACCATTTCTTCTCCAGACCAAATAATATTCATTCTTTGGAACCTCTTAATTAATATCTTTACTCCTCCTCTGGCATGCTTCTGACTGCAGCTGCCATTTTCTATTCCCACACCAAAAAGAAAAAAGTCATGACTTTACTGCCTTCATTGACTTCAGCTGTATCTTCCTATCCCTTCATCCTCTATCTTCATCACTGGGCACACTTTGTCTATTACGAGTCCAGTGATTGTCAGAACAAATGATTTCACTTTTCTCCCATCCTGTTTCCTGTAAGGGGTATCTTCCACTCTCCTAGTTGCTCCACTACTTTTCACATCTACTCTGATCTATCTTCCTCTCTTACCAACCCACCTTCCCAGGCTGTTCGGGTCAGTAGCCACATTTCACCCTGAACTCTGCCCCTGACACAAATCCCGAAAGAGCTCTTTTTCAGTGAAGAAAATGTGCAATAGCCATTCTTGAACCTCAGATACCTGAGTTCAGGACTGAGTCGAAAGTTTAATCCTGGCCTTTCTCAGCACTGCATGTGCCAAGGTTACAGTTGTGCTACCAAGGACCACCAATCAGCAGCATCTGTTCAGTGAGCTGAGTTCTCTTTCTCTGTTATTGAATGAAATGGAGACACCTCTTCTTTCCCTTAGTAGGGAGAGAGAGACCCTGTGGTATGTTGAATACCGAGTAGTCTTTGGGGTACTGCAAGTCTGTGTCTTTCTTGATGCTTTGCTGCACGCTTGAGTGCTCGGTGGTGGGTGCCAATGTTTGCTTCTTTTTTCGCTGGTGGGGAAGCAGCCATCGTTTCTTTGCTGCTGCTTACGCATTGGAGTGGGGAGCTGGGGGTGGGGGTTTTGGGGTTCTAACATTTATCTGTCATTCATTCTTTGGGGGCACTCTTCTGTTTTTCATGGATGGTTACAAAGAAAAAGTATTTCAGGATGCATATTGTATACATTTCTCTGACATTAAATGTACCTTTGATATGGAAATTGTCCATCAATGACAAAAGCCCTTTGAATTCTAAAACCAAACTTCCAATTGCAAAGTCTCAGAGAAATAAAAAAAATTAAGATCTTCCATAATATTTGGTTAAGTGCTTATACTTCGCAAGATTTATATAGGATATTGACAAAATCCCAAGTGATGCTTTCTTCCATTTAGTAGCCTCTGCATTGAAGAGACCACAACAAAAGAGCCAATTTACAGTAGTATTGGGTCTTTACTTAAGGAAGGATGTCAGTGCATTGGAAGCTTTATAAGGCTGATCCTTAAGTGGGTGGGTTGCCCTTTAAGAAGGAAATTGGACAAGCTTGCCTTGTTTTGACTTGGGTTCAGAAGAATGACAGGGGACAACTGAATGATCTAAGATTCTGAGAGATCTTGACAGGTTGGCTTGCTGACATGATTCTTTGTCTATAGAGAGTCCAGAGCTAAATCACTGATAAAAATATGAGGTCATCCCTTCAAGACAAAGGGTAGATGACAGTCTTCAAAGGGCAGTGGAAGCAGAATACAAGAATGTTTTAGAGAGACACCTGATCAGCAAGGGGTTAAGAGGTTACTGTGAGTAGACAGGAATATGTAGCTGAGGTTGCAATCAGATCTTATTAATGTTCAGAGCAGACTGGGGGTGCCCAGTGACCTAACCCTGCTGCAAATCCATATATCCATAAGTCCATATGGCCGTTACTTAACCAACCCACACAAAAAATGCTGGTGAACGCAGCAGGCCAGGCAGCAGCTATAGGAAGATGTACAGTCGACATTTCGGGCCGAGACCCTTCGTCGTTAGTCCTGACGAAGGGTATTGGCCCGAAATGTCGACTGTACCTCTTCCTATAGATGCTGCGTTCACCAGCATTTTTCGTGTGTGTTGCTTGAATTTCCAGCATCTGCAGATGTCCTCGTGTTGGCCATTACTTACCCTCTTTGCAGGAGCTAATTCCCAAGATTCCTGAAAAAGTGCAGTTTTTTGATATCGTCATGTCTTTGCAATAGCAGTGATTGTCAGGATTCCCAACAAAGGATGCAAGAGTCTTAGGGGGGATAACAAACCGATGGACAGGAATGCCCTTTAGTGATTTCTTTTGTTCGTATTCGGCGTAGATGGATCTATGGAATCAGTAGACATGAATTAGGTTTATTTTGTCCATCGTAAACAGCAGCTAAGGTTTACTCTAAGCTGTTGTAAATCCATCGCTTCCTTTATGATGATGATGCAATTCACAGTGTTTCAACACCTGCTCAGTACACTTCCGATCATTCACCATGCACCTCCAGTGTTCCAGATAGCCTGACCTGAGTAAGTTGTATACAGCAACTTTAAAATCTCCAT
Source organism: Mobula birostris (assembly GCF_030028105.1). Taxonomy (NCBI): domain Eukaryota; kingdom Metazoa; phylum Chordata; class Chondrichthyes; order Myliobatiformes; family Myliobatidae; genus Mobula; species Mobula birostris. Next base: position 17,001,254 of record NC_092392.1, on the reverse strand, counting down.
GCTTGTCAAATGTAGTTTGCACCTGTGAAGTGGAGTTCTAACCTGGGGCATGTCTTTATGAATATAAATGCAAGGATATAATGCTGAAGCTTTATAAGGCATTGATCAGATTGCACTTGGGAGTATTGTAAGCAGTTTTGGACCCTTTATCTAAGAAAGGGTGTGTTGACATTGAAGAGGGTTCAGAGGAAGTTCGCGAGAATGACCCCAGGAATGAAAAGGTTAATATATGAGGAGCGTTTAATGTCTCTAAGCATGTAATCACTGGAGTTTAGAAGAATGAGGTGGCGGGGGGTGGGGTGTTCTTATTCAAATTTATCGAATATGTGGGGAGAAAGTTTCCTATAGTAGGGGAGTCTGGAAGAAAGAGGTGGCGGGGTGGGGGGGTTCTTATTCAAATTTATCGAATATGTGGAGAATATGTTTTCTATAGTAGGAGAGTTTAGGAAGGCTATTGCAGCACAGCCTCAGAAGAGAAGGATGTCCCTTTAGAACAGAGAAGAGGAATTATTTCCTTAGCCAGAGCATGGTGAATCTGTGGAATATTTTGCCATAGATGGCTGTGGAGGCCAAGTCTTTTGGGTATACTTAAAGCAGAGGTTGATAGGTTCTTGATTAGTAAGGGTGTTGAAGGCAGGAGAATGGGGTTGAGAGGCATAATAATTCAGCCATGATGGAATGGAAGAGAGTTGATGGGCCAAATGGCCCAAGTCTTACGGTCTTACGGTTTGGGCATAAGATAAGGAGGACGAGATTCACAAAGCAGAGGTTGATAGGTTCTTGATTAGTAAGGGTGTTGAAGGCAGGAGAATGGGGTTGAGAGGCATAATAATTCAGCCATGATGGAATGGAAGAGAGTTGATGGGCCAAATGGCCCAAGTCTTACGGTCTTACGGTTTGGGCATAAGATAAGGAGGACGAGATTCACAGAAATGTGAGTGGACCAAGAAACTGGCTCCAGCCCACCAAAGTAACCAATGCATGTAAGATCACAGTACTCAGCACCATCGTAACCCGCAGATGGTTACCCTGCTACCAACCAGCAGTATAGAAACATGGAATCATTATAGCATGGACAGGCCATTTGGCCCAACAAGCCCCCATCAGTTCTCTGTAAAAGCAAACCAGACAATCTGTCTACTGGGTAACCCAGTAATATTTACTCCTTCATATGTCTAACCAATTCCCTTTTCAACACCTTAGTAGAGTCTGCTTCCATCCCACTTTCAGGCAATGAATTCCAAATCATGGCACATCTCTCCAGCTTCTCCCTGCCTCCCAGCAGCCACAACAAAACATGCTCACAAGGTAACGTGAACTTATTCTGGAAGTCCGGGACTGAAGTCCTAGTAGCCTGGAAGTGCCAGGCAGAAGCACCTCCAGGAGAAGTTGGTCTACTCCCACGCAATGCTCCAATGTCACCCCAACACAGACTTTACCTGAGGGTTTTGAGGGTAACTGATCACAGGAAAAGCCAAGACTGATCTTCTAAATGATATTAAATAACTTAGAAATAGTCATTACAGTGCTTACCCCTGGATATAAATAGGTTTTGAATTATGAAGCACTTAAAAAGACAGTGTTCAATTCCAGATAAACATAACTAAATCCATTCCTATTATTTGCATTGAATTTTTTTGCAAATCCCCCAAAACATTACTTTTGTTACATAGCCATTCAATCATATTCTGTTTCCTCGTAAGAAACGCAGATTTATTTCTTTAAGTCTTTTTGAATAACTTTATAACAAATAATTCAACTACTTTTTTTCAGTGTGGCATGGCTGGTGTTTAAAACAGTTAAATTTGCATTTGCATTGTTGATACCATTAGACTTCCAGGGAACTTCCAGTGTAGATGAACTGCACACAATTTCAGTTGTATATTACCTGCAAATGTCAGAGGAGAAAAAATATATTTTCTTTTCATTATGAAGAAATGGTGGAAACGAGCTTCCATCTGATGAAAGATACAAAACAAAATTACAAGCAATAAATGCCAGTCCGTCAACACCCAGTAATTTCAAGTTAGTACTAGTTAATTGTCTGTTCAGCTGATGGTGTAGTGATATCTACGCTGGAATTCAGGGCAGAGGTCCCAGGTTCAAATCGGGCCGGCTCCTTGCACGCTTTCCAATTGTGCTGAGTTGAGCCTTCTAAAACAGAGAAACACTAAAGAAATGGCAAGTTGCCACCTGATGCGCCAGAGGGTGCAGTGAAGAACTTTAACTTCAACTTAACTAGTTAATTATCTGCAATTTATATGATAAGTCACTCATTAATAAACAGACCTTTTTCCCTACACTTATCTCTGCCTTATAACCATCATCTAGCCAAATTTAAACATACTAGATATTATCTTAAGATTCTGCAAAAATAGCAGCAATAAGGCAGGGTTTAATCTGCAATTTTTCCCATCTAGTGCATTTGATGCTTGTGATGTGGCCTCCTCTATAAAAGCGAAACTAAACACATATTCAGTGTCCTCTTTGCAAAGCACGTTCATTCCAGCTACTTGACATTTTAATTCCATATTCCATGCCATCTCTGACCACTTTATCTGTGGCCGCCTGCAAATGATCCAAAGAAGCATCGTGTAAGTTTGAGGAACAGCACCATCTTCTGACCAGGCATGTGAAAAACTTTCCGCAATTTCAGATGACTTACTGTTTATATCAATGGTGGCCAGTTCTGCCGTAAGTTATTCTTTGCTATATTATCTTAAATTTTCTCTTTAAAGCTGATACACCTTTATCTGCTGGTACTTCTTCTTTTACGATTCAAACTTGTTTTTCATTTATTCTCGCTCTCTCTCTCTCTCTCTCTCTCTCTCTCTCTTTCTACCCCCTCTCTCTTACTCTCTCTCCTCTCTCTTTCTCTTTCTTTCTCTCACTTTCTCTCTCTTTATTGCTCTCACTCTCTCTCTTTCTCTCTCACTCTCTCTTTCTCTCTCTGTCTCTTTCTCTTTCTCTCTCTCACTTCCTCTCTCTCTATCGCTCTCACTCTCTCTCTTTCTCTCTCACTCTCTCTTTCTCTCTCCCTCTCTCTCTCTCTCTTTTTCTGTCTCCCTCTCTTTCATCAGCAAACCTCCAACTGGAAGACCCCTCAGAACGATTCAGCAAACCATAACAGAACACGCTTAAAATTCATCTTGTGCAGTATTCATCTGGTCCTTAAACTGTTCCAGGTGGTTCATCTTTACTCCTCTATTTAACATATTGCACTGTTAGATTACTTTAAGAGAAAAGCAGATCTTTGGATAGAACAGCTAAATTTTCCTTTTAATTAGCCAGAAGTAACAATGGACAAGGGGGCCCTGTCCAAATGATGAAGTGATCATTTGCTGAATGTATTCTTTAGATGCAGAAGATCATCAGCAAACCACACTGTTGGGTTAACACTTGCTCAGTTTCAAGTGTTTTTTTCCTCTATGAAACTTAAGCGTCCAAGGTTGCTGATCATGTCAGAACTGGTCAGACTCTCCACCTAAGAGAACCTCGTTCTTGCTGTTGTCACGGTTCAGTGTATCAGCATATTTGGTGTCTGTTTGGTATTGATGTCAAGGTTAGTTGGATTAGGCGCCAACCTTACCTGTGCCATTGATCATATCACAATAACTGTCACTCCAGAAAGGAAGTTTCCTGAAAATAGAATAATTGTAATTCAAATTTTATTACATCTTAGAAACTATATTCATTGAGTTAAAGATAATGGCATATCTTACCCTGCAGCTGTGGATGACAAAAATACCATTTAGAGATGGGAGGTTTTAGTAACTCTGATGAAAGCTATGCCCTATCATTATTTAATGTTGGATATTTTTATTAATATTTTGCAGTCTGAGTATCACTGGCAAGACCAGAGTCATTGCCCGGCCTTGAGAAGGCAGTACTCGAACTGCTACGGTCTTCAGGAATTCTGGGGGGTGGACCCATCAATGCTGAAGGAATGGTCTTATATTTCCAGGCCAGGGCCAGGATGACGTGGGACTTGGAGGGGGTTTTCTGCAGTTAGTGATATTCCCATACACCTGCATCCTTGCAGCCTTATCCTTCTTGGCGGCAATAGTTGTGGATTTGGGGCAGATGCTGTGGGAGTAGTCCTGATGAGCGGGCTGCAGTACATTTTGTCAATGCCGTGCACTGCAATCACGGGGCACTTATGATGGAGCCAAAGAATGGTGGCTGTTGTTTTGGGATACGATGCAAATAGGATGCCTTGTCCTGGAGAGCACTGAACACCTTAAGCATTGTTAAGCATTACTCTCATGCAGTCACATGGAAAGTTTTCCATCTTCTTCTGTAACTCTGTCTTGTTGATAGCAAAAAGCCTCTGAGGTGTCAGAAGGTGGTTAGGGGTTGCCATAGTAACCGGTCTTTTATAGCCCCAGCATGGATGTGATAAAAGTAATTAAGTATTTGATCAATGGACACCACCAGAAAGATAATACAGGAAGACACTGTGTAATTAATGCCAATAAGAATAAATGATCAGTGTTTGGATTCTTTCAGAGGTATTGTAGATGCTTTATTGCCTGGGATCTTTCTGGGCCAGATAGTGCTGGTAGATTCTGCACTCCATGCTTGAATGTTAAACATAGACCATTACAGCACAGGACAGGCCCTAAACCCACAATGTTGTGCCAATCTTTTAACCTACTCTAAGATCAATCTAACCCTTCCCTCCTACATAGCCCCCCATTTTCTACCTTCTGTGTACCTACTTAAAAGTCTCTTAAATGCCCCTGATGTATCTGCCCCAGCAGGATGTTCCACACACCCACAACTCTCTGGGTAGAGGGGAATCTTACAGTCCCCTCTATATAACCTTCAATCACCTTAAAATTATGCCCCCTTGTAGTAGCCATTTCCTGCCTGTTGTCTCGGTTTTGCTTCATACAGGCACGGGCCCCTTCCTTTGCAAATGAGCTATGAATGCAATTTAACAGTGTGCAACCATCTCCAAATTTTCCCACCCCTGACCTCCTGATGAAACAGCAGTGACTGATGAAACATCTGAAGATGCTTCAGCCCAAGACAATCACCAGAGAAACTTCTGGTTAAGGCACTTATGCAAATAAACTGACTCAGGCTTGAGAAAGTATCAAAAGCAATTATTCTTCCCAATTAAAGGATTAGAAAACATTAGCTTATATACTGTGATCCTTACATTAGTTCAACAAAATGCAAAGTGTAATTTAGTACATTGTAAAACAATAAAAAAATTAATTTATTCTTTAAAGAATTCTGTAAGTAAAATAATGATTGATTATTGGCAAAAAATGGTTTTAAGTATTTAATCTCAGGGAAGGAACAATAGATACAGCAGAAAACCCTTGGCTCACTTTTGTCTTGTGCGGTTAGAAACACTTTTAAAGTGCTATATTTTGGCATGGGTACCTGATAGTATTGTTTGCATCTTCCTTTATTCTGAAGGAAAGGCGTATAGGCTACATAAAAAGGTGAATTGAATTCAGAATTCATACTCACTTCTCATTTCTCCAGCGGTCAATAATGCCAACTTTGTTAATGTCATCTTTACCAGTGAACACGTTATAGTGTCCATCTGCTGTTCCATTGTACTGCAAATACAGACAAGTTAAATAATTAAGCTGTCCCAACTGAATCACACTAAGTTGCAGCAATGACACAAGAGATAAAAACAATTGTCCAACCAAAGCAGTTATAAATCAAACTGGTTCTGAAAATTGCTCTCCCTGGTTGATCATTTTCCAGAAGTTTCTGCAGGAAGTGGTGAACACAGTGAACATCGGCCTGCACTTAGCCAGGTGTATAAAACAAAGCAGATCATCTGAGTTTTCAGTCTTAACAATTCCAATCAACAGAGAGGTGTTGTGTACCTGACATTTAAAGATTTAAGAGTAAAGGTCCTCTCCAAGAGGACCACAACCTTGTCATGGTTTGGAGGCTTGCATGTCTCAATGACCCGGAGAGCTGTGCTGGCTTGGAGTCAGGGCTTTATTCTTTGGCTCTTGGTAGGGTCACCCATGTGAAACAGGTCAAAGGGTAGAGGCCAGACTAAGAGTGGTCTACCAGTCCACCAGACCTCCAGTTTCAGGGGTTCAGCTCAAGACTAACAACCCTGACTGGTAAAACAAAATTGTTAAGGAAACAGTGATGAAGAATCCTTCTACATCTGAGTGTGACAGTATTCCTGAGTCTCTACCTGGGCTTGTATGACTAACAGTAGTGAAAACCGCAAGGAAGCTACTGACATGACAAAGGATCCCTGAGAACCACCAGAAATGGAGTACTTTCATTGCTGCCATAAACACCAGCAGCATAATGAACAGTAAGTAAGTAAAGGTCAACAAGTAGGATTAGAATGGACAGGTATTGAAAGCAGGCGTGGACACAGTGAGTCAAAGATATGTTTAAGTCATTCTATAAACTGCAATGGAGATTCTTCAAGCAGCGTTAGCAGCATTATCACAAGTAGTGCAAAATACCTACCGGATAAAATATACCAGTCATCGAGTCTCCTATCTTCAGTTGTTTCAATATAGGGTCTTCATATCCCCAAAGTAACTCCTCCACTGTTCTGTTCTGAAACAGGGAGGCATTTGCCTTTTTCAAGACCATATTGATGATATGGTGTATGAATGGGGGAAGAAGGGATGGTGCAACCTGTGAAAGGTAGAGATAAAATATATTTTAGCATTTAACAGCTTCAGGACATATATTCTATATTGTGTTCACAGTTCTCCATCCACCCGTTCATCAAGTACAAATACAAAGTACAAGAGCTCCTTTAGAGAGGAAAGGAAACAGAATATATCAGTTAACCCCTTATGTTATTTTGACATGACTTTTGGAGTCTTAAAATTGGATCAAAAGTGACACGCCGGGGCCGGCTGGTGGCGCAACGACATCGGCGCTGGTCCTGGGAGTGGAGGTTCCCAGGTTCGAAACTAGTCGGGTCCACCCCCGAGTACGCTTTCCATCCGTGCCGGGTTGAGTGTCAAGATTGCAACTCGACCTCGTAAAATAAAGGGAAAATACTCCGAAAATGTCTGTGTGAGGAGTGGCGCACCACACAGTCTCTCTCTCTCTCTCTCTCTCTCATTCCACGACTTGTAAAAAAGCCAGGAAAAAGACATCATCACGGACGCATGCATGGATGCACGCACGGACACACAGACACGCACGCACAGACTTGCACCCACGCAGGCACACGCCAAAAAAAAAGTGACATGCCAAATGTCTTTAGCTTGCTGGGGAAGGAGAGGCGTTAGTGTGCTTACTTGGCCAGTGTGCCTACACGGTTTGACACTCAGCAATTTTTATCAGAAAGCATTCCATCTGGGTGCATCACTGCTTGGTATAGTAACTGCTCCAGCTGTGACCTCAAGGAAATGCAGAGAGTTGTGGACACAGCTCAGCTCAGCATGGAAACCAGTCTCCCCTCCATAGACTCTGTCTGCACGTCTTACTGCTCAATATGCAGGCAACAAAATCAAAAACCCTCCCCATCCTAGACATTTCTCTCCCCATCCCCCAAATGGCAAAAGATGCAAAAGCCTGATAGTACATACCATCAGGATCAAGAACAGACTGTTGGTGATGTTCACCCCTAGGAACTTGAAGCTGTCAAACCTCTCACCCTCAGCATCATTGATTTTAACACCATCTGTATCTGCATCGTCCCCTTACCAATCTGCTCTTTTGTTTTGCTGACATTAAGGGAAAAGTTGTTGCCATGACATCATGGCACTAGGCTCTTTATTTCCTCCTGTCCTCGGACTTATTGTTATTTGAGATTTGGCCACTATAGTGGTATCATCCACAAATTTACAAGTGCAGGTAGAGCAGAATTTATCCATGCAGCTGTGAGAACGTAGAGAGTGGAGAAGGGGCTGAGAACGCTGCTTTGTGGGGCACCAGGGTTGAAGATCATCATGGCAGAAGTTTGCTACTTTTCCTTATTGATTGTGGTCTGCTGGCCAGGAAGTCAAGGAACCGATTGCAAAGGTAGATGTTGAGCCTCAGGTCTACTAATTCGGAGTTATATTGAATAAGGTATAAGAAAAATGCCCAGTTTTCTTTCCAGACTGGTAGTATGGTACCAGTTCAATATCTCATTCAAAGGTTGATACCTTCAACAGTTCAACATTACCCAAATACCGCACTCGGGTGTGATGTCAGAATAGTCTTTTGGTTCTAGTTAATGAACGGTGAACTCTTTAAGTGTTACCAGCTGCTCCACCAATAATGCTGGGAATTTTAAAAATTGACTTTTGTTAACTGCCTTTCAATACAGAACTTCAGTAATTTCCCTTACGCAACAGCATCTGGAGAACTTTGATACTATGAAATGCTGAGGCTATCACAAGGAAATACAGATATATAAATATTATTTCCTATAGTCCCTATGCCAGCTACTGACAATGAAATCAGAGGCTATAGAAGGTGACTGTGAGAAGCTGCAAGAATCGCACACATTGTTCCTCATGAAGGTTTTTGCAGGAGAATTCCTCCACTGACCACCAACTGAGAGCCTAAACCCTCTTCCAGTAACTTTTCCTCCATTGCATGAATGTTGCTCCTTCCCCCAGCCACGGTGTGTCTGAGGGCAATACCCAAGTGTGTCTACCAGCAGTTGGTTTGTCCAATTGCTCGAAGTCAGCAAAAAGCCCTACAGCTCCTAGTGCACCACTCCCTGTAGACTTTGCCACATAAATTATTACAAAAGTGATAAACACGTGTAGACTCATAACGACAGCCAGAAAAATAAATCAACATGCAACTAGCATGAACATGAGAAAAAGGGGATAGATAGGAGTCCTTTTAAATGGTAGGAGGTGTACTTCTCAATAGTGAGATCTTTTTTCTCTCTCTACAACACAAGACTAAGAAAGGTCATTAGCTGTAGTACTGTTCCAAAGTGACACTTCTGCTAAATTAGCATTTTCATAGAAGAAATAAGACATAGGAGCAGAATTGAGCCATTCAGCCCATCGAGTCTGATCCATCATTCTATAATGGAAGATGGAGCAAATAGTGAAGCAATATACTAACATGGAGAGAATAGAAAAGCTAAATATCACTAAATATTAGACAACTAAAGCTAACATGATTCTTCTTTATCTGATTTATGACGACGGTAATGATTAATCTGAATAGAAACAAAGAAAGGCAGAATCTTGTCCAAAAAGATTCTGGTCATCCAATTAGCAAATGTAAAACTATGATCCCCCACTCCCAGCGCTCAAACACTGGCTTCAAGTGCAACAAGATACTCACACAAGTAATCAGAAAGGTTCTAAAAGGAAGAGGATCATCCCTATATAATGGCCTCTAACCTTACATCTTCCCTCCCCATTTCAACGTCATGGCAAGCTATGATAATTGTCTAGAAATAGAATGGTAACTGCACAGAAGCAGGCTCTTTGGCCCATCTAGTCAGCACCTGCTGTATTTAAAATAATCCAAGCAATCCCATTCCCCTAACTTCTCCCCATACCTCTACATATTCTTTCCCGCTGGTATTTTTGTACTTTACAAATTTGCCTCCATTACTCCGCTTGGCAGTGCATTTCAGAACCCAGTGGCATGTGTAAAAAATGCTTTCCTTTTGATATTCTGTGTCCTTTTGCCAGCAACATTCATTCCACGTAGTCCATCAATATGAATAACTTGCGTTGATTTGTTTTTCTCTTCATAACAGTAAATCTGATCCTCTTCCATCTGCCTCCATCCCAAGGAAAGTGCAAAGTCTTTTCACCTCTTTTACTTTTTACATCTGATCTGAGCTTCCTCTAATCAACTCAGCTCACACTTTGTGTAATGACTTGGCACCTATTATACAAGCAAGACACAAAATGCTGGACGAGCTCAGCCATCCAGGCAACACCTATGGAAAAAGTACAGTCGACATTTCAGGCTTTCTCTTGTTTGTAGTACTAATTAAATGCACTTTTTTTTGTCTTGGTCAATTTTACTGTCTTTTCAGTCATCCATGGAGCATGAAAGATAGAGTAGCTGAATAATTTAACATTTCTCATTTTTCAGTCATAGTTCTATCTACCAAGCTTTGTTCTATCTCATTGAAATTGGCCTTGCTACGGTTGATGACTCTAATTTGGTGTGGTCTATATTTCTTTTCATGTCTGTTTCAAACTTTCTGAAAAGTATGAATTAGGACAAAGTGAGCCACTCAAGTCCTTGACACTATTCCACTGTTCAGTAGTATCATGGCTGTCCTCATTGTTGATTCAACTCTTTCAACCTCTTGTTTATGAGAATCTACCTTTCACTGCTTAAAAATAGCCAGACTCTGCTTTCACCCGTCTCTGAGGAAGAGAATTCATAATACTCATGACCCTCTGAGAGAGAATAAATATTGCTTCATCTTTAATCTGAGTAGGTGGCCTCCTTATTTTTAAACAGTGAGCCCTAATTCTAGATGCACCCGCAGAATGAAACCTCTCCTCCACAGTCACAATGTTAGGACCCTTCGAGATCTCATGTCCTTTTTGCAGGTCATCTCTCACTCTTCTAAATTCCAACAGATACAAGCCGATCCAAACTTTCCTCATTGGATAACCCACCATTCAAAATATTGATCTTGTAAATCTCTTAACTCGGTACAGAGGGTTTCAGAGCTGGCATGCATTGCTGAGTCTGACTTATTGATTGGTATCTAACGTTTCTGATAAATGCTTTTGTTGCTTACCGCAGCAGCAAGGTTGAGGGCTGTCAGTCTGTCTGTTTGTGGTCCCACTGACATGCTGGGCTCAAAGGTGGCTGAATAGGGCTGGAGGTAGGAAGCCGTGTAATTATCATTCATTATAACACTGCTTTTCGGGAGGTACCGCACCCTAGAAAAAAAAATCAATAGAAACGTTATGCATATTGCAACATACAGCACTACTAACAAGTTTTATAGCAGTTTTATAATGAATATATAAAAGTGCTTTGTAGCGGAGAAGCAGTAACACAAGACGTGGAGGACGTGAGGAAAGGAATTAAGAGTGTGAGGGTGATATGGAATCCACCTTTTAGGACACTCACCGCAATAGTTCCATCAACCACATCCTGAACATTAAAATATTAAAATATTCTCATAACTTTTATTTTTGCTCCATTTAAATTACTAGAGGGATATAGAAACATTGGCTGGATTTTTTTCAAAAGGGTATATAATTGTTTGGGTCCTTAGATTAGGTGTTGTGTAATGACCCAGATCTTATTACGGAGCTTAATGTAAAGGAATCCTTAGTGATCATAATATGATTGAATTCATACTGGAATTTGAGAGGGAGAAGCATAAGTCACATGTATCAGTATCAGAATGGAATAAAGGGAATTACAAGGCATGAGACAGGAGCTTGCCCAGGTGGATTGGAGGAGGATACTGGCGGGGATGACAGCAGAGCAGAGATGGCTGAAGTTTCTGGGAATAGTTTACGAGGCGTAGGATAGATTTGTCTCACAGAAGAAGTTCTCAAATGGCAGGGGTAGGCACCCGTAGCTGATAAGGGAAGTTAAGAAAAGGGAGGTGAGAGTTGATATTGGACCACTGGAAAATGATGCCAGTGAGGTAGTAATGGGGGACAAAGAAATGGCAGATGAACTTAATGGGTACTTTGCATCAGCCTTCACTGGGGAAGACACTAGCAGTGTGCCAGAGGTCCTTAAGTGTCAGGAAGCAGGAGTGAGTTCCATTGCTATTACAAAGGAAAAAGTGCTAAGCAAACTCAAAGGTGGGTGAATCACCGGGACCAGATGGACTACATCCCAGCGTCCTGAGAGAGGTTGCTGAAGACATAAGGGATGCATTGTTATGAAGATTGCAAATGTCACTTCACTCTTTAAGAAGGGGGGGAAGGCAAAAGAAAGGAAATTTTAGGCTGATTAGCCTAACCTCAGTGGTTGGAAAAGTGTTGGAGTCTATGATTAAGGATGAAGTTTCGGGGTACTTGGAGACTAATGATAAAATAAGTCAAAGTCAGCATGGTTTCTGTAAAGGGAAATCTTGCCTTAACAAAATAAAATCCTGTAGTATTACAGAAAGATTCAGGCATTACAGGAGGAATGGTTAACAGGCAGGGGGCAGCGGGTGGGAATAAAGGGGACCTCCTCTGTTTGGCTGCCAGTGACTAGTGGTATTCCTCATGGGTCAGTATTGGGACCACTACTTTTCACATTGCTTGTCAATGATTTGGATAATGGAATTGATGCCTTTGTGGTAAAGTTTACGGATGAAACAAAGATAGGTGGAGAGGTAGGAAGTGCTGAGGAAGCAATGTAATTGCAGTAGGACTTAGACAAATTGGAAGAATGGGCAAAAAGTGGCAAATGGAATACAGTGTTGGGAAATGTATGATAATGCATTTTGGTAAAAGGAACGATAGTACGGACTATTATCTAAATGGGGAGAAGGTTCAAACATCAGAGGTGCAGAGGGATTTAGGAGTCCTCATGCAAAACTCCTACAAGGTTAATTTACAGGTTGAGTCTGTGGTAAAAGCCGAAAATGCAATGTTGGCATTTATTTCAAGGGGAATAGAATATAAAAGCAAGGAGATAATGCTGAAGCTTTATAAGACACTAATCAGGCTGCACTTGGAGTATTGTCAACAGTCTTGGGCTCCATTATCTCAGAAAGAAAGTGTTGTCATTGGAGACAGTCCAGAGGAGGTTCACAAGGATGATTCCAGCAATGAAGGGGTTAACATATGAGGAGCATTTGGCAGCTTTGGGCCTGTACTCAATGGAATTTAGAAGAATGCAGGGGGATCTCATTGAAACCTACCGAATGTTGAAAGGTCTAGATAGGGTGGATGTGGAGAGGATGTTTCCTATGGTGGGGTATCCAGAGCTAGAGGCCACAGCCTCAAAACTGAGGGGTGACTTTTTACAACAGAGGTAAGGAGAAATTTCTTTAGCCAGAGAGCGTTGAATCTGTGGAATGCTCTGCCACAGACTGCGGTAGAGGCCAAGTCCGTAGGTATACTTAAAGCGGAAGTTGATAGATTCCTTATTGGTCAGGCATGCATCAAAGGATATGGCGAGAAGGCAGGTGTATGGGGTCGAGTAAGATCCAGTATCAGCCACGATGAAATGGGGGAGCAGACTTGATGGGCAGAATGGACTAATTCTGCTCCTATTTCTTATGGTCTTATAGTCTTATATGTAGATTGGTGAAACAGAGTTTGAATGATAACTGAAATCACAGGAAAGTTTGTGATACAGTATAATATTTCAACCACAAGATTCTTTCTCACTCTGTAAGTCTATTCTCTTTTTCAGTATAGTTTCTATATTTGCAAGACTTGCAGCAAGATATACTGATTTATATTTGTTCTTTTCCTGTTCTCCACCATCCTTTGTTTGCAGACACTAAGTAGGTTCCTAAGTAGTGATCTTCAGCAGCTAATCCAGGAGACTTGTGTTCCTCCAGGGGTTCTTGTTTTCAAACAATTTGGCATCAGACTAATTCAGTTGTTGGCCAGTATGACACACTTCTGTAAAGGGATGTTGGATAGCAATGGGCAGTAGAACCTGGTCAGTTTCTCCAGCCCAGGTGCTGAGGTTAGTGACAGCACCCAACTATCTGCTCTGCCAAGGCTCAGTTAATTCAACTGAGTTGTACATTGACTAACTGTAATGGGTGAGTTCACTGTAAAGCATTCATTGTTTCTTTTCCCGATGCATTGGCAGTAAAGGATTTGATTGGGAGACCAATCTGTGGCCGAGGAATGATGGAAGAGGGCGTTGTTGCTATCTAGAGAAGATGAATCTCAGAGTTGTATATGGATACATACTTTGATAATAAATGAACCTTTGAACCTTTAAGAGCTGATAATCCCAGTTGGTGAACAGCATTCCGACAGACATCAGAAGATTCAGTTTAATAGCACCAAGTTTTTGATAATTTTATGACACGTACCGGTAGGTGTAGGGTCCTCTTTGCTCAACCATAGGTTTAGCACCAGAATTCATAACTTCTGATGGATTTTTCACATGGAACAGCCAGAACTGCCTGTAGACTGGACTCCCAGTTTGTATCCAGTTCTCATAAGCAAGAGTGCCTTCTTCAATAACACCTTCCTATGATAGATTGAAAAGACTGTTAAATTATCAGTACAATAAAATGGACTCTTGATCTCACAATCTATCTTGTTATGGCCTTCCACATTACTGTTCAATGTACATGTATAAATAAATGAATCTGAATCTGTCTGCCTGCACCACACTTTTCCCAGTAACTGTAACACTTTATCCTGTGTTTAAATCTTCGGGCTAGGTTGTGACTATTTATGATGTATATTCTAACTTTTTCAGTCCCCCCAAAAGGCATCATCTCACAAGTTTCAGGATTAAGTTCCATTTGCCATTTCTCTGCTCACTTTACCAACTGGTCAATATGTCCCAAGCTAGAGTACAGTCTTGTCTGAGCACACTCTGTCATGTTTTACATGATGGTAAAGAGATGATTATAATGGCTGGACTCCAAAATGATTGTTAGGTTTATGCTTGTGTACCCGACTTTCTTCACATTGTCTATCTCAGCGGTCCCCAACCACTGGGCCGCGGACTGGTGCCGGGTCGCAAAGCACATGCTACCGGGCTGCGGCGAAACAATTTGATCTAGTGATAGGAGTCAGTGCACCTTTCCTCATTCCCTGTCACACCCACTGTTGAGCTTGAACGCACGCGAGGTCATTACCCGCGCGTCATCCATGTCAGCGCGGGAAGAAGATCAACTCCTCAAGCTTGCAAATGACGGTGGGCTGAGAAGTATGTTTGACATAACAGCTCTGCCAGCATTCTGGATCAAAGTCAAGGCTAAGTATCCTGAGATAGCCACGAAAGCACTGAAAACGTTTCTTCCATTTCCAACATCATATCGCTGTCAAGCGGAGTTTTCTGCAATGAATGCAACGAAAACTAAATTGCGGAATAGACTGGACATAAGGAACCCCCTTCGAGTATCGCAATCTCCCATCACCCCTCAATGGGACCGTCTTGTTGCAGGAAAACAAGCCCAGGGCTCCCACTGATTCAGCGATATTGGTGTGTTGCAATGATTTTATATGTTCATACGGGGAAAATATGTGCTATGTGTTTAATATCCAAATGTTGCTTAAAATGTTATGATGCTATTGACTTATAAGTGACTTATATAACCATATAACAATTACAGCACGGAAACAGGCCATCTCTGCCCTTATAGTCCCTGCGGAACGCTACTCTCACCTAGTCCCACCGACCTGCACTCAGCCCAGAACCCTCCATTGCTTTCCTGTCCACATACCTATCCAATTTTTCTTTAAATGATAATATCGAACCTGCTTCTACCACTTCAACTGGAAGTTCGTTCAATACTTACTTCAAGCTCCCCTGTCCTCCCCTGATGATTGACTTATCGCTATATTCATGCGAGGAAAATATGCGCTGTGTGTTTAATATTAAATTCGTTAGATGAACCCTTTTAGAAACGAAATAGAGTGTATTAACCACTTAACACCTATATTCCGGTTGTGATTAACACCGCCCCCCAAACAGAATCGCCAAAAACGATCTGCAGGAAAAAAAATTGGCACATACACGCATGCGCACTGGTGCCTGCGCAAGGCTTCATGGTCATTGTAGTCTTTCTCGGGATAAACACAACGTATTTGACTGCTACTCTTGTCCGTTGGAAACCCTACACCACCCCCCACCCCCCGGTCAGCCGGTCTGCAAGAATATTGTCAATAATAAACCGGTCCGCAGTGCAGAAAAGGTTGGGGACCCCTGCTCTATCTGCATGTGACTGACCTATTTCTGGAGATTGTTTCCTTTTTCCAAAGTTGCATTAAGAGATTCTTGGTGTGTGCCTCTCAGTGTCTGTCCTTTCCTCTGTAAATCACCAAAGTATGGCCATACAGGATATAATAAAATCTCTCAATGATCTGGCTCTTTTACTACCCAGGTGCCAGAATAAAAATGCATCCTTAATATAACCATCAGTTCTTCAGAGTTGATATCATTCTCACTATTTCATCAACTGTCCATTTCCCTCCACACATGCTGTCTGATCCATTGAATTCCTCCCACGGCTTTTCTTTGCTCTAGATTCAGGCAAATGAAGTCTCTTGTGTTCCCCTATTTCACTGCTCAGTCCATTGTGAGAAAACTGTAGCACACAGTTTACCAAAACCTGAAATAACCAGTTTGCGAAATACTTTAATAATGGAATTTGAACCCTGAGCAGTGCTTCACCATCAAATAAATCACACAAATGCACATATTCTCTGTTAAACCATTCAGGTAAAAACCCTCCTGTGATTGTCCTCTAACTGATAAACGTCATGGGAACATAATGCAATAAAAATGTGAGTTCAAGCAAAGTAAATAGATACTTACATTTTTCAAATCTGAAATATATGACAAACATGCACATAAATTTCAATAATCTATTGAAAGATCACATATAAGGATTAAATGAAAACACCTCAAAAAGCAAGATCGCAACTGACCCTTTTCCATTCAGGGCTTTTGAACATCAGAAGCTGCTTGTTTGTATATCAAGTACTGTAACAAGAGGATATACTTGGAGACAACTATTCATGTTTTTACATGCATTTGTAGCTGTTACTGGGAGTAAATTATTAAGAAATATTGCAGGTCAAAGGTTAACTTGATCTTCAGACTTGCACACAAGACACAAAACTCTGCCAGAGATTTTAATAGATTGGTAAACTTCACCCCTATTGGCCAATTTTTCAGCCTCACAGACAAGCCATGTTGCTCTTGTTGCACCAGGATTTATGGTGCAAAATTACTGAGTGGAAATAAATTAATTTACTAACCAACACCTTTTCCACAAATGCTTCTCCTAGTCATGTCAAGATTGGGAACCTTTAAAAATCCCAGCCTCCCTCCAATTCATAAATGTGATTATAGATGGATTTTCTTTCGTATTTGTGATACGTTTGAGTTGTAATTCTTCCACCATAAATCCTGAACCCAGCACAGTCTGTAGAAGGCATCAAATCACATATCATTACCATATACATTACTCATATATCCAAACTCATATCACATATATCATAGATACTCATATTTCATGGCTTCCCATAATATCCAATCTGGAATGACATTGATTACTTATTCAACGTCCATTAGCTCCATGAACTCAGTTGTCTTTCATGTGAGGCAGAAGTTTCCATATACAATAATATACAGTATGTCTTGTAATTGAGGCTATGGCTACTTGCGTGTGATGCCCAAATCCTCATAAGTCACCCCTCAGCTGAGGAAATTATTAATCAACTTTTATTCCATAATTCAAGGACACGGAAGAATCCAAAAGCTTGATGTGCCAATATGCAAATTAAATTAAATCTATCAGATCTACCGGATAGGAGTCATAGTGTTGTGATTTTGAATTGAAGACAAGTGCAACCAATACCAGACACAGCATTGAAGTGACTCTCTGATAGAGGTGTACAAGATAATGCGAGGCATTGATCATGTGGATAGTCAGAGGCTTTTCCCCAGGGCTGAAATGGCTAGCACGAGAGGGCATAGTTTTATGGTGCTTGGAAGGAGGTAGAGAGGAGATGTCAGGGGTAAGTTTTTTATACAGAGAGTAGTGAGTGTGTGGAATGGGCTGCCGGCGGCGGTGGTGGAGGCGGATACGATGGGGTCTTTTAAGATGGCTACATGGAGCTTAGAAAAATAGAGGGCAATGGGTAAAGCCTAGGTAGTTCTAAGGTAGGGACATGTTCGGCACAGCTTTGTGGGCTGTAGGGCCTGTATTGTGCTGTATGTTTTCTATGTTTCTATTAAATTGCATGGGAAATGATAAACTGTGGAGTGTAAACCAGGGCTGCATTTGACAGTGAATATACTGTAAGTGAGGCTATCAGCACCCATTGGTAAATAATCCTTAAATTCTAGAAACTGCTGTGAGCAATTTCCTTGCATTCAGATATATATCAAATGTTAGTTGTTTGGTGAGGGATAAGTACCACTAAACAAATTCTTTGGCCTTGGAAAAAATCACAATTTTATCTATGTGGGGCTGCTTTCCCTCGGAAGAAAATTAATGTTAGAAATTTTAATTCTCCTCTTTCACTCTTATGTCTCTCTCACTTAATCCTTTCTCAGTTCTAACATCTTTATTCTATTTTGTGTTACCTGATTTACTTCACCTGATTTAAGTACTGTATGCTCATTAAGTATTCTTAACTCTGGGGCCGAATTGTGCTCATACACGGTGTGAAAGATTTGAACAACCCTGGCAATGGTTTCTTAATTTCTTCGATTATTTGAACATGTGCTTCCTCCAGACTTGCTTTCAGATTTCCCGTATTGCAATAGTTAATCGGCAACCACCAGGTAGGGCATTTTTGTTGCTTGTGTGACCGATAGGAAATGCATAGACCTGGAGGTCATTGATCATAAAATGAACTAAGAGCAAAAGGTACTGAGAGTTCCATTTCTCCAACACCCCAGGCCTGAAGCAAATGAACAAAGACAGCAAAGAGAGTGAGAGTTTACAGGAAGCATTTTTACAATCAATTAGCAATTGGTTTTATACAGAATAAAGGTGAATAACAACAATAACCCATATTCCTATGGCATCATTAATATGCAGAAAACCATGAAACAGGTGAAAGAGGGTTTTTGTTTAGCCAAAAGTCTGTTAGTTTTCCAATAATAGGAACGATCCATAATCAGGTGTTGGTGATTAGCATATTCCAAGATCCTAGAGAACAGGATGGGTTCAAAAAGGGCACAACCTATCTGTTAACCTATCTGGATATCAAATGGACAAAGGGACATATGTCACTACCAACAAGTCCCCTTTACAAACAAAGTGCCTTGGTGAAGTTTTGTGATAAAAATGCTCAAATATGAATATGAAAAGTATTCATTATAAAATGTAAAGTATTGTATGTTTACTACTATCTTAAATGTGCTGAATATGCCTTGTGCTGTGTATGACTATTGGTACAGATTGACCACCGATTTTCTGGAAACTGATAGTTCAGCACTTCTTTTAATTAGGATGAAATTACGAGGCCAAGAATCACTCACTTTTCATGAAACATCTGTTAGGTGAGGTGAATGCTAGCAGTTCTGTAGAGGTATTTATTAAAGAATTTAATATGAAGGACATTCTTTGGTTCATTGCTCAAGGGTGGAAGAAGGTACAACCATAAGTTGTGACCTGCCTTGAAGTTTGCTCATGCGCCTGAAGAAAAGCTTGATGATGATCTTACAGGATTTTGTGTACCAAAGGAGAAAGTAGTTGCTCATGATTTGCTTGATGGTCCAACAGAAATGTTACAGGACCTGCTTTCAAAGATATAGCAAGTAGTCTTAATGAAGAAAGTCTACATGAGTGGTTGATTGTCGACGACAAAACGCTTGTTGTGCATCACCTTACAGACTCGGAAATTATAGACAGTGTTCTGAGTGCTGATAAAAGCTCTGCAGTTTTGATGAAGATGGCAGCAATGAGGATGAAACTAAAAGATTTACTATTGACAAGTTGATTGAGTTGTTGGGTGATTCAATTAAAGAGTTAGAGAGATGTGCCTTACTGACAGAAAAAGACCTAAAATTTGTATTTGATGCAAGAAAAATTACACAGGGGAGAGATCGAAACACATGAAACAACTTCGCCTGGATGAAAATGTTTAAAAAGATAACCAAGAAGCAACATTCTTTGTAAGCACAGTAATTATAAATTTACATTTAATTCTTATATAATTAATAATCCTTTTTTAGCTTCTATGGTCCATTTTTTGACATGGTTATTGCGTGATCATTAATCTGGCGAAAACATTAATCTGACAAGGCTCGGGAACCAAGGGGGCTGGAAAATCAGTGGTCAACCTCTGCTGTGTTTTGCACTTTGGCCACGGAGGAACACTGTTTTAATTATACATTATTTCCCATTAAAGACAATTAAACAAAAAAGAATCCTTTGAGTAATCACATGCAATCACACACACGAGGGGTGATTGATTTTGTTTGTGGCCTAAGGTAGAAGGAGTGAATTTTAGAAAACCTAGCACATTTATTTTTCAACATAGTCCCCTCCTACATTTACACACTTAGTCCAGCGGTCGTGGAGCACACGGATCCCTTCTTTGTAGAAGTGGTCCACAGCAGGGGTAATTGATAAGTTCGTGGCCTAAGATAGAAGGAGATGAGTTATTAACTTCAAACTTTCTGCATTTTCACTCAAAGAGTTGAACTGCACGTGCATGTAACGAGAGCGTCTTGGACCTCCAGATAGAAGCTGTTGTTACATGCACATGCAGTTCAGCTCTTTGAGTGAAAATGCAGAAAGTTTGAAGTTAATAACTCATCTCCTTCTATCTTAGGCCACGAAATTATCAGTCACCCCTCATATATAATATATACATTTAATAGGATAGTGGAATTTCAGTTTTATGACACTTAAAATTTATTCAGAGAAAATTTTACACAATTTGACTTTTTAATATTATAAGCCCATGTTTAGGAAATGTGGTATGCAGAGTATGGGGCTCTTTTAGTTAAAGTTAATCGGGAATGCGGTTTAAGAGTTCATCAGTGTATGATCATTTTTTAATTGTAACATTTTCTATGCAATAAAGGAGTTTTGCAGGAGATTTGTTTCATACTTATGAGGCCAATGTACATAATCCAATAGATGACTTTTAAACAAATGAATAAATATGATCTCAGATTACACTACCAATATTTATCAACATGATAATGCATGAACATCGTACATATAAAATAAAGTATTTTTACCACATCACTTTTTGAACACTTAATGAAAAACTGACCATATATATTTACATAATTTCAGAATATGCCTGTACCTTATTTATGGTCTTATGAACAGTCTCATTTCCAAAAGGTATCAGAATACCTCCAATTATCACCAAGAGCGCGCTGACAGCAATTCCAATGCTCAATAAGGTTATTTTGTGACAGCCCATAGTTCCTAACCAGTAGATTGAGGCAAAATATTTTGATGCAGAGTAGGTGTTCAGCTAAAGCAGCAGCCAGCAATCAGCAAAGAGACACTCTGGGAGCAGGGAATCTTATAAATACCCAGCTATTGAAAGAGCATTTGACAGCAAATTAGAAGGAAGTACTGATAACGTGGGGCTTGACTGTTGGGAAATTCAAACCACATCAAATCTGCTTGTCAAGACAAACAAAGGTCAGACGTCAAAGTCCGCATGATAAGAGAATATGCATTATCAGTGAATTAACACATAGCAGATCCCTAAGTCTACTTTGTTTGCTATTTACACAGCTGTTAATGAAGGAGTTAAATGGATGACACCAAAATGAAATAATGAACTACCAACTACCCTGTATATGAGGATTATGATTATGATTATGATTATGAGGACACGCAGTCCTCTTTTATTGTCATTTAGTAATGCATGCATTAAGAAATGATACAATGTTCCTCCGGTGTGATATCACAGAAACACAAGACAGACCAAAACTGAAAACCTGACAAAAACCACATAATTACAACATATAGTTACAACAGTGCAAGCAATACCGTAACTTGATAAAGAACAGGCCATGGGCACAGTAAAAAAAGTTCAAGGTCTCTCGAAAGTCCCATGATCTCACGCAGATGGGAGAAGGAAGAAAACTCTCCCTGCCATGAGCCTTCCAGCACCGCAAACTTGCCGATGCAGCATCCTGGAAGAACCTGACCACAGTCCAACTCTGAGTCGTTCGAAAACTTCGTGCCTCCGACCAGCCCTCTGACACCGAGCACCATCTCTGCCGAGCGCTTCGGCCCCAGCCCCGGCTGCCAGCAACAGGCAAAGGCAAGAATTTGGGGCCTACCCTCCGGAGATTCTCGATCGCACAGTAGCAGCAGCAGCGAACCAGGCATTTCAGAAGTTTCTCCAGATGTTCCTCCGTGCTTCTCACGCCTGTCTCCATCAAATCAGAATTGTGCACGGCCCCCTATTTAACAAATACGATATCATTTCACCGGAGAGGCTGCACGCGCTACGTCGCGCCGCCATCTTCTCCTCCTGCCACAGGTTAACTATTCTTCAGCTAAAAATGCCAGACCTTGGAATTAAAGATTTATGGGATTAGTGCAGTGGAACCAGAAGATTAGTGTAGTGGTTCTAAATTCCAAAGAGAGTCGAGTTTCCCTAGTCCTCACCTTTCATAGAACATAGAACATAGAACAGTACAGCACAGTACAGGCCCTTCGGCCTGCAATGTTGTGCTGACCTTTTAACCTACTCCAAGATCAAACTAACTTTTCCTTCCCACATAGTCCTCATTTTTTCATCCTTGTGCTGCCTGCATCTCAGTGTCTATTGCTTATTTATTATTTCATATTTTTACTTTTTCTTAGCAATAGCTGGTAAAACCTGAGGTACAGGCATAGCCAAGCACACTCACTTCTCAATTGTTATTGTGGTTTTCTAGAGATTTATATAAATATTACCGTGCAGGCCTAATTGTTTAATGTTATTGTGTAGGGACTTTGGGATGATACCAGTTGTAGGCATTACTATTGGGACAATATATACCCTGTTCATATTCTAAAGTCTTTCAGTTTCCTCTTTGAATTCAGCATATTTCTGGTGATTTGGGAATGTTATGTGTGCTTGGAATGACTGGATCTATTAAGTGAGTTGTTCTTGCTTGTTTATTCTGTAATATTACATCCAGACGGATATTATGAATTGTCCTATCTGTAATAATGGATCAGTAATAATATGATTTGTAGGACTCTGACTCTAAAATAATTCACCGAATTATAGGAAAGATGTCAATAAAATTGAGAGAGTACAGAGGAGGTTTACTAAAATGTTGCCTGGGTTTCATCTCCTAAGTTACAGAGAAAGGTTGAACAAGTTTTTAAACAAGGTCTTTATTCTTTGGAGCATAGAAGGTTGAGGGGGGACTTGATAGAGGTGTTTAAAATTACGAGGGGGATTGATAGAGTTGACATGGTTAGACTTTTTCCATTGAGAGTGGGGAAGATTCAAACAAGAGGACATGGGTTGAGAGTTAGAGGACAAAAGTTTAGGGGTAACATGAGGGGGAACTTCTTTACTCAGAGAGTGGTAGCTGTGTGGAATGAGCTTCCAGCAGAAGTGGTTGAGGCAGGTTCTATGTTGTCATTTAAAGTTAAATTGGATAGATATATGGACAGGGAAGGAATGGAGGGTTATGGGCTGAGTGCAGGTCGGTGGCACTAGGATAGGGTAAGAGTTCGGCACGGACTAGAAGGGCCAAGATGGCCTGTTTCCGTGCTGTAATTGTTATATGGTTATATGGTTAAAACTGGACAAGGCTTGTATTTATGATAAAGTATGGTGTCTTTTTTGAGTTTGTATTTTAAAGCAAAATTTTGGTGAATGATGTTTGCCACGTGATTGTGCAGAGTAAGCAATCAGATTGAGATAAACTGTAGTGGGATCCTGTAATGTGTTAGATTGTTTCTGGTTTCTCTCGACATTTTCTGCCTTATCAGCTTGAATTTGGTGGTCTTTTATTACGTAATTTTTGATAACGTTTTGTGTTAACCACCTGGTCCTGTGTTGCCACAGGGAACCCTTCCATTTCTGGGAAGAGGTCTCTAACTCTGAGCCAGGCATTCAACACTTCCTTGTTGACATCCAGTCCGCTCAAATCTTGTTGACATCTGGTCTGATGCCAAATAGTTTGAATAGGTGGAAGTTCCAAGTAAATTTCTAGTATTTTTTTTCAGTTAGTACATAGCTGGTGCACTGAGATTGGGTCCAGAGTCAGAGGTAAGTTCCTTGTGTGAGAGTGGGGACCTCGGGAGACCTCCAGTCTCCCTGGTGACTACATCAGCACGAAGAGCTCTGAGCTACAGTTCCTTAGAGACTGTGTTCAGGAACTGGAACTGCAGCTCAGTGAACTTTGGCTCATACAGGGGAATGAAGAGGTGACAGATAGAAGCCACAGGGAGGTAGTAACCCTCAAGTCGCAGGAGGCAGATAGATTGATGATGGTCGGGAGAGGGAAAAGGAATAGGCAGCCAGTGTAGAGAACCCCTGTGACAGTTCCCTTCAATAATAATTATACCTCTTTAGATACTTTTGGGGGTTTTTAGGGGGGTTTGACCTACCAAGAGGGAAGCCGCAGTGACCTGATCTCTGGCACTGTCTCTGTGGCTCAAAAGAGAAGGAGGGAGGAAGAAGAGGAGTGCAGTAATGATAGGAGATTCCATAATTAGATGAGCAGACAGCAGATTCTGTGGACGTGAAAGAGATGCCCAGGTGGTATTTTGCCTTCCAGGTGCCAGGGTCAGGGATGTCTCAGATTGGTCCACAACATTCTAAAGGGGGTGGTGAACAGCCAGAAGTTGTACATACTGGCACCAACGACATAGATAGGAAAAAGGTGGAGGTCCTGAAGAGAGAATATAGAATAAAGGCTTTTTCCTTTATGGACTTGTTTCAAGAAGGTCAATTGATGTCCTTTGAGAAATTAGTAACTTAATACTCTCTCTCATATTCACATTTTTTGCAATATCTTCAGGTCAGACATTTTTTACAAGAATATTTAAGTAATCTTCCGTATATACAAGATTCTGACCTGTTAGACATTATTTTAAAAATGAACCCTTTAGTGAAAGGCTTTATTGGGAAAATTTATAATTTACTATTACAACAGGACAATTATCGTTTACTTAAGATCAAGCAAGATTGGGAGAGAGAGCTTAATATGACCTTGATAACAGAGGATTGGTTGCGAATTTTGAAGCTGCTTAACTCTTCTTTGATTTGTGCCAGTCATTCTTTAATTCAATTTAAAATTGTGCATCGTTATTATTTGACAAAGGAGAGATTGTCTAAAATTTTTCCTAATGTAAATAATCAGTGTGATAGATGCAAAACTGAGATAGCTATATTGACACATATGTTTTGGTCGTGTTCTGTATTGAAACAATTTTGGAAATCTATTTTTTCTATAACCTCTAAAGCTTTAAGAATCAATTTACAACCTAATAAATTGACAGTTTTGTTTGGTATAATTCCTCAACATATTCACGGTATTTCTATATCTGACCAATATGTAATTGCATTTGTCACATTACTGGCTGGAAGGGCTATTTTATTAAAATGGAAAGATGCTTCTGCTCCCACTTTGATACAATGGTTCTCTCAGGTGATGTTATGTCTTAGTTTGGAAAAAATTAGAAGTCAAACTTTTGATCCCAAATTTCACTTTGAGAAAAGGTGGGGTTCTTTTGCCCATTATTATCATTTGACTTGCGTTAATTAAGCTGGTCCTTTTCTGACGCTTGGTTATATGAATTTGGTTGGTGGTTTGATTTTTTTTAAGGAAGCTTGTATGGCGCATAGCTCTGGGTTTGTGCTCCAAATGGTTTTTTTTTTCCTTTTTTTTAGTTATTAGGGGTTTTCTCTGTTTTAGTTAGTAGGGGTTCTTTTTTTTCCTTCTTTCCTTTTTTCCATAAAAAAAAGCTTTAATACTTTATTTTTTGATTATTATTGATATACTGTTTTTTGATTATTATTGATTTACTGTTTTTTGATTATTATTGATATACTGGTTGACAGTTTATCTTTTACTCTACATATGGATATGTTATCTTGATTATTTTGATGTATTTTTCTCTGTTGTTGATTTTCAATAATAATTAATAAAAAGATTTAAAAAGAAAAGAAAAGAGAATATAGGGAGCGAGGTAGAAAACTGAAAAGCAGGACCTTGAGGGTAGTAATCTCTGGATAGCTGCCTGTGCCACACACTAGTGAGGGTAAGAATACGATGATTTGGAGGTTAAGTGCATGGCTGAAGAATTGATGCAGGGACAGGGTTTCAGATTCCTGGATCATTGGGATCTCTTCTTGGGAAGGTATGACTTGTACAAAAGGATGGGTTATACTTGAACTTGAGGGGGACCAATATTATCGCAAGCAGGTTTGCTTGAGCTGTGGGGTAGGTATTACGTAATGACACAGATTTGATTAGAGAGCTTAAGGTGAAGGAAACCTTAGGAGACAGTGATCATAATATGATAGAATTCACCCTGCAGCTTGAGAAGGAGAGGCTAAAATTGGATATATCAGTATTACAATGGAGTAAATTAAATTACAGAGGCATAACAGAGGAGCTGGTCAAAGTTGATTGGAAAAGGACACTAGCAGGGATGACAGCAGAACAGAAATGGCTGGAGCTTCTGGGAGCAATTTGGAAGGCACAGGAAAGATATATCCCAAAGGTGAAGAAGTATTCCAAAGGGAGGATGAGACAACAGTGCTGACAAATCAACGGCAGCATAAAAGCAAAAGAGAGGACATATAATATTGCAGAATTTAGTGGGATTAGTATTGGATTAGGAAGCTTTTAAAAACCAACAGAAGGCAACTGAAAAAGCTGTAAAGAGAGATAATATAAAATATGCAGGCAAGGTAACTAATAATAGGAAGGAGAATACAAAAAGATTTTTCAGATATATAAAGAGTAAAAGAGAGTTGAGAGTGGATATTGGACCATTGGAAAATGATGCTGAAGAGGTTATAATGTGGAACAAAGAAATGGCCCACTAACTTGGTAAGTATTTTGCATCAGTCTTCACTGTGGAAAGTCAGAAGGTGGGGAGAAGGTGCTTGGGAAGCTGAAAAGTCTGAAGGTAGTTAAGTCACCTTGGCCAAATGGATTACACCCCAGGGTTTTCAAAGAGGTGGCTGAAGAGATTGTGGAGACATTAGTAATGATCTTTCAAGAATCTCTAGATGCTGAAATAGTTCCAGAGGAACGGAAAATTACAAATGTCACTCCACTCTTTAAGAAGAGAGGGAAGTAGAAGAAAGGAAACTATAGGCCGGTTAGCCTGACTTTAGTTGTTAGAAAGATGTTGGTGTCAATTATTAAGGATGAGGTTTTGAGGTACATGGCGAAATAGGCCAAATTCAGTAAAGATTTCTTAAGGGGAAATCTTGCCTGACAAATCTATTCGAATTCTATGACGAAATAACAGGCAGGATAGACAAAGGAGAGTTAGTGAATGTTGTTTATTTGGATTCTTAGAAGGCCTTTGACAAGGTGCTGCACATGAAACTACTTAACAAGATAAGAGCCATGGAATCACAGGGAAGATGTTACCATGGGTAGAGAATTGGCTGATTTGCAGGAGGCAAAGAGTGGGAAAAAAGGTGGCCTTTTCTATTTGGCTGCCAGTGACTAATGGTGCTCCACAGGGCTCAGTGTTGGGACCACTTCTTTTTCTGTTATATGTCAATGATTTGGATGAAGGAATTGATGGCTTTGTTGCCAATTTTGTATATGATACTAAGACCGTTGGAGGGGCAGGTAGTGTTGAGGAAGCAGGGTGTCTGCAGAAGGACTTAGATTAGTGGTCACCAACCTTTTTAAGCCCAAGATCCCCTACCTCGACCTTAGTGAAAGGCAAGATCTACCTACTAAATCGTTTAGAGAAAAAACAGCTCAGATTGTACTTCCAAAAAGTATTTTATGTAATTCAAATACAATTAGCCCAAATAAAAGGGCTAATTGGGCTTTTATTTTGGGCTAATTTTATTTGAATTACACAAAATGCTTTTGTCAAACTTTCAAATTATTTCAAACAAGAAAACAATGTAACTAGCATATCAAGCAGGCCATAGCTGTCTTTCTTTAAGAATATTACAATACTTCACACCTTTAATTCTAAGTTTCATCATTTAATTTTATTTCAGCACAAAAAATAACTGAATAAAAATTGACTGTTGCACTCAGTGTGATGACTGGCGCTGAATTTCTTCTGCTAGTTCCCTGAAATTTGGCTCATAACTACAGACAGCCAGTCTGAGGTGTCTGTCAGTAAGACAGCTCCTGTACTTAGATTTAATAATTTTCATCTGTGAAAATGCAATTTCACAAAGATAAGTTGACCCGAAGTAGGCACTGACTTTTAGTGCCATAAAACCAACATGCACACCACGCATTGCTGGGGCCCATCAGTAGTAATTGCCACCAGTTTACGAATGAGGATGTCATTTTCACGGACATATTTTTTAAACTCATTGTAAATATCCTCACCTCTCGTTCTCTCCTTTAATTGTAAAAGAGTGAGGAAGTCCTCCTTTGTTGTAAAATCCTGGAAAGCTATTCTGACAAATACAAGCTGAGCTGTTTGCATTACATCCAGGGATTCATCAAACTGTAGTGAAAAATATTCACAGAGTGACAAGTCCTTTAACACTTGTCGATCCACATCCTCTGACAGTGACTCTACCCTCCTTGTCACTGTTGCAGGGCCAAGCGGTATGTTATGTATTGCGGTTGTGATGTAGTTTTTGTTTTTAAAGTCATTGAAAACAGTAACTGCGGTAATGGCCATTGCTTCCTTGAATAAATCGCCATCTGTAAAAGGCTTCTTGTGTTTAGCCAAAAAGTGACTTACACGAAATGATGCTTCAATAGCAGCCTTATTTTGAGCAGCATGTTTTGTGAAAAACGATTGCCGGGCCTTCAACCCTGATTTCAGCTCCTCAACTTTCCTGGCACAAATTGCACTCTTTGGGGGGTAGGTGTCTTTAAATTTCTGGTGGTTGGTGTTGTGGTGCTGATCCAGATTCCCTCTTTTAGACAGTGCTTGTGTTTGGTGGCACAACATACATACATACACACGTGTCTTTCACCAAGGTAAATAGAAATTCCTCGTCCCATTCTGGATGGAATTTGTATGTTTTTGCCTTCTTTCATGGAGCTTCCGCCATGCTATCAGGATATCACGAGCGATTGCCAATTGCGTCACCTCTGATCTGGGCCGACATTTATGTGCCAGGTGGCACCTAATCAATTAGCTGGTTTATTTTGGCTTTTTTCTTAAAGATGTGCTGGGTGCGTCCTGGCCACCGCTGCATTCTTCACGGTCCGGTATCGGTCCGTGGCCTGGAGGTTGGGGACCACTGCCGTATATTAATGTTTGCAACAGTCTGTACTCTTATCTAATCTGATTGGTCACTTTGATGCAGCACAGGCTACGCTGAAAACGCGGTGCAC
Source organism: Mobula birostris (assembly GCF_030028105.1). Lineage (NCBI taxonomy): Eukaryota > Metazoa > Chordata > Chondrichthyes > Myliobatiformes > Myliobatidae > Mobula > Mobula birostris. The sequence continues at coordinate 16,972,232 of NC_092392.1, read as the reverse complement.
GGCGGGGGAGCTACACACATGTGCACTGGGCAGAAAGAACGGAACTAAAACCCCGCAACCCGGAAACAATCCCTCTTTTCAAATAGTTTTCAATAGCGAAAATATTGCTATATTACCATTATCCTAATTAGTATTACTTATTTTTACAATGCTCACATTACAACTGTATTTGTGTATTTATTTTTGATTTTTTTCAGGATCTACTGGGAAAGTCTCAAAGATCGACTGGTCGATTGCGATCAACGGGTTGGCGACACTAATTTAGATAGATTGGAACAATGGGCAAAGAGGTAATAGATGAAATACAGAGGAGGAAGTGCATGGTCATGCAATTTGATAAAAGGAATAAAGGGGTGGACTATTTTCTAAATGGGAAGAAAGTTCAAAACCCAGAACTACAAAGAGACTTGGGAGTCTGCATGCAGGATTCCAAAAAGGTTAACTGGCAGGTTGACTCAATGGTAAGGAAAGCAAGTGTAATGTTAGCATTCATTTCAAGAGGACTGGAAGGCGATAACAAGGATGTAATGCATTGGAGTACTGTGAGCAACTTTGGACCTCGTATCTAAGAAATCAATGCTGGCAAGGAAGAGGATCCAGAAGATGTTCATGATCATGTTTTTTTAGCGTGTCGCATCAGACACTCAGCCGTTCTTGTCTGGCACGTGGTGTCAGGATTGGTCTCCTTTTGGATTAATTGGGTCACGCTATGAACATTCCGGACTCGACCCTTTTTTTTTTACGAGGCCGAGTGGCTAGCTCGACGTTCAACCCGGCACGGATGGAAAGCGTGCTCGGTGGGTGGCCCGACATAGAGTCGAACTCAGGAACCTTCGCTCCGGAGCCCGGCGTTGATGCCGTTGTGCCACCAGCCGGCCTATGATACTGATCCCGGCAATGAAAGGGTAAACACATGGGGAGTGTTTGATGGCTCTAGGCCTGTTTTCACTGAGTTTGCTGGAATGAGGGGGGAGTTGATTAAAATCTTTCAAATATTTAAAGGTTTGGATGGAGTCGATTTGGAGAGGATGTTCCCTATTTTGAAGGACTGTTGGACCAGAGGTCACAGCCTCAGAATAGAGGGACGTCCATTCAGAACAGACTTGAGGATTTTCTTTAGTCAAAGGGTGGTTAATCTGTGAAATTCATTGCTACAGATGGTTGTGCCAGCCAAGTCACTGGATATATTGAAGGCAGAGGTTGATAGGTTTTTGATTAATCAGGGTATCAAAGGTTATGGAGAGAAGACAGGAGAATGGGTTTGAGAAGGATAAAGGAGTTTTGAGAATGGAAAAAGAGCTTTGAGCAGCAGCCAGTCTGGACATCAGAAGTTTTGAGAGAAGGGGACTTCAATCAAGTCCACTGCCCAAGTACAAAAGGCAGCAGTGGGTCACTACAGTGAAAAAGAGCTTTGACCAGCAACCATTCGGCATTTGGGATTGATCAGCAAGAGCAAATTAAAGAAAGACAGTGGTTAGCACAGTGGGCATCGTCACAGCAGCTGTTTCTTAGTGGACAGAGTCAGAGTGGTGATCTTGAGGCTTTAGCTCTTTGAGGCTTAAACGAAGAGTGGTTTCAGTCAGAGAAAACAAAGAAAAGAAAAGCTCAATGTTAAGTTCTTTTTTCTTCCTTTCTTTATAACTGCTCAGCTAGGGCAGTAGAGATGTCAGGCAGGGTAGCTGAATGCTCCTCTTGCAGGATGTGGGATGGCAGGGAGGCCTCCAGTGTCCCTGATGACGACAGCTGAGAGAATGCATCCAACTGCAACTTCTAACAATCTGCATTAAGGAGTTGGAGCCTGAACTGGATGAACTCCAGATCATTCGGGAGGCTGAAGGGGTGATAGTTAGCACATATAGAGGGGTAGTTACAGCCAAGGTGCAGGACACAGGAATCTGGGTGACTATCAGGAAGGAGAAAGGGGTTAAGGAGCCAGTGCAGAGTACCCTTGTGGCCATCCCCCTCAACAACAGGTATATCACTTTGGATACCGTCATGGGGGTTGACCTAACAGAGAAAAGTCACAGTGGTCGGGTCTCTGGCACTGAGTCTGCCTCTGTGACTCAGAAGGGAAGTGGGGAGAAGAGGCACACTGTAGTGATAGGAGATTCGATACTTGGGGAATGGACAGGAGGCTCTGTGGGCAAGAATGAGTTTCCCGAATAATATGTTTGGAGGGTTATGGTCTGGGTGCAGGTCAAAGGGACTAGCGGAATAAGGTTTCGGCACAGACTAGAAGGGCCGGATGGCCTGTTTTCTGTGCTGTAGTGTTCTATGGTTCTATGTTGCCTCCTGGGTGCTAAAGTCTGGGATATCTCAGATCGAGTCCTCAGCATTCTTAAGTGGAGGGGTGAACAGCCAGAAGTCCTGGTCCATTAGACACCAATGACAAGGGTAGGACAAGTGATGAGGTGCAGTAAAGGGAGTTCAGGGAGTTAGGTACCAAGTTAAAGGGCAGGCCTCCAGGATCGTGATCTCGGGGTTGCAACCCATGCCATCTGCTACTGAGGCCAGAACTAGGAAGGCTATACAGTTTAATACGTGGCTAAGGTGTTACTCTACGAGGGAGGGCATAAAATTTTTGGATCATTGGGCTCTCTTCCAGGGAAGGTGGGACCTGTACAGAAGGGATGGTTTGCACCCGAGCTGGAGAGGGACTAATATCATGGCGGAAAGGTTTGTTAATGCTGCACAGTGGGGTTTAAATTAGAATTGTAGGGGGATGGGAACCAGAGTGCCGGAACAGTTATTGGAGAGGTGGCGGAGGCAGAAGTTGGCCAGAACTCAGACAAAGTTAGGAATCAAAAGGTCGAGCATGGAGTGTCTAGTGTCCTGAGCTGCATATATTTCAATGCAAGAAGTACTGTAGGAAAGGTGGATAATAGTGCTGAAGATGAGGCAGCTGGGGCAAACGGACAATGTGTAGTGAGGAGAGGCTTTTGATAGGGCAAAATAACAGTCAACAGGATGAGTTACAATGCAAGAGACAGACAAAATGGAAAAGGATGGACTGACAGCTGTGTTTACAGACGTTTTTAATCTCTCCCTCTCCCAGTGTAGAGTGCCCTCCTGCTTCAAAATATCCACCATTACCCCTGTACCTAAAAAGACCAAGGTAACATGTCTTGTCACACTCACCTCAATAATAAGCAAATGCTTTGAGAGGCTGGTCAAGGCCTACATCTACAGCTTGCTACCACCCACACTGGACCCCCTACATCCGCCTACTGACACAACCGATCAACAGAAGATGCAATAGCCACAGCTCTTCATACCGTCTTTACACATCTGGAGAAGAAGGATGTTTGTGAGAGAATGCTATTTTTAGACTACAGTTCAGCATTCAACATCATAATTCCCTCCAGGCTCGACAAGAAGCTCAGAGACCTCAGCCTTCACCCTGCCTTGTGTAGCTGGATCCTGGGCTTCCTGTCAGATCACCAGAAGGTGGTAAGATTGGGCTCCCTCACCTCTGCCCCTCTGATCCTCAACACAGGTACCCCTCAGGACTGTGTCCTAAGTCCCCTCCTTTACTCCCTGTATTCCCATGACTGTATCGCCACTCACAGCTCCAATCTGCTGATTAAATTTGCTGACAACACTACACTGATTGACCTAATCGCAAATAATAATGAGGCAGCCTACAAAGAAGTCATCACCCTGACACAGTGGTGTCAAGAAAACAACCTCTCCCTCAATGTCACAAAAACAAAAGAGCTGGTTGTGGACTACAGGAGAAGTGGAGAAAATTGACATCAATGTATCTGAGCTTGAGAGGGTGAACAGCTTTAAGTTCCTTGGCATACGCATCACCAAGGATCTCACATGGTCTGTACATACTGGCTGTGTGGTGAAAAAGACACAACAGCACCTCTTTTACCTCAGACAGTTGAAGAAGTTTGGGATGGGCCCCCAAATCTTAAGAACTTTCTACAAAGGCACAACTGAGAGCATCCTGACTGGCTGAATCACTGCTTGATATAGGAACAGTACTTCCCAATTGCAAGACTCTTCAGGACATTTACAAGGACAGGTGTGTAAAAAGGGCCTGAAGGATCATTGGGGACCCAAGTCACCCCAACCACAAACTGTTCCAGCTGCTACCATCCAGGAACCGGTACCACAGTATAAAAGCCAGGAGCAATAAGCTCTGGGACAGCTTCTTCCACTGGACTGATTAATTCATGTTGATACAATTGTATTTCTATGTTATATTGTACATACTATTGTATGCATTACATACTATCGTATCATACATCCTATAGTACACACTATTTATTATAATTTACTATAAATTGCACATTGCACATTTAGACGGAGACGTAATGCAAAGATTTTTACTCCTTATGTATACGAAGGAAGTAAGAAACAAAGTCAATTCAATTCAATTCAATTTAATATAGGACTGAAGGTGTTGTATTTGAATGCGTACAGCATACAGAATAAGGTAGATGAATTTACAGCACAGCTGCAAATTGGCAAGTTTTAAGTTGTAGGCGTCACTGAATCATGGCTGAAAGAAAATTACAGCTGGGAACTTAATGTCCAAGGATACACATTGTATCAAAGGGACAGGCAAGTAGGCAGAGGGGGTGGCGTTGCTCTGTAGGTAAAAAATGAAATCAAATCATTAGAAAGCGGTGACATAGGGTCAGAGGGTGTTGAATCATTGTGGGTAGAGCTAAGGAACTGCAAGGGTAAAAAGTCCCTGATGCGAGTTGTATACAGACCACCTAACAGTAATAAGGATGTGGCCTACAAGTCACAATGGGAGATAGAAAAACGCATGCCAAAAGGGCAATGTTACAATTGTCATGGGGGACTTCATTATGCAGATAGATTGGGAAAATCAGGTTAGTGATGGATTCCAGGCAGGGGAGTTTCTAGGGTGCCTATGAGATGGCTTTTTAGAGCAGCTCATGATTGTTAGCTGTTCTGGATTGAGTGTTGTGCAATGAACTAGAATTGATTAAACAGCTTAATGAAAAAGAACCCTAAGGGGCAAGTGATCATAATATGATTGAATTCACCCTGAAATTTCAGAAGGAGAAGCTAAGGTCAGGTGTATCAGGGAATTACTGAAGCATGAGAGAGGAGTTGGCCGGAACTGTTTGGAAAAGAACACTGGCATGGATGACGGCAGAGCAACAAGGGCTGGAATTTCTGGAAGCAATTCAGAAGGCACAGGATATATACATCCTAAAGAGGAAGAAATATTCTAAGGGAAATATGACACAACCATGGCTAACAAGAGAAGTCAAAGCCAACATAAAAGCCAATTAGAGGGCATAACAGAGCAAAATTAGTGGAAAGGTAGAGGAACAGGAAGCTTTTAAAAGCCAACGAAGGGCAACTAAAAAGTCATTAAGAAGGTAAAGATGGAATTTGAAAGTAAGCTAGCCAATAATATTGAAGAGGATACCAAGAGTTTCTTCAGGTACATAAAGTATAAAAGAAAGGTGAGAGTGGATATCGGACCAGCGTATAACAATGCTAGAGGTAGTAATGGGGGACAACAAAATGGCAGGTGAACTGAACGTGTATTTTCTGTCAGTCTTCAATGTAGAAGTCACTAGCAGTATAGTGGAAGTTCCAGGTGTCGGGGGGCATGAAATGTGTGAAGTTATCATAACTAAGGAGAAGGTTCTTGGGAAACTAAAAGGTCTGAAGGTAGAAAAGTGACCTGGAACAGATGGTGTACACTCCAGAGTTCTGAAAGAGGTGACTGAAGAGATCATGGAGGCATTAGTAATGATCTTTCAAGAATCACTAGATTCTGGAATAGTTATGGAAGACCGGAAAATTGCAATGTCACTCCATTCTTCAAGAATGGAGGCAGAAGGAAAAAAGCCTGTTAATCTGACCTCAATGGTTGGGAAGACATTGGAGATGATTATTAAGGATGAGGTCTCAGCATACTTGGAGAACATGATAAAATAGGCCGTAGTCAGCATGATTTCATCAAGGGATAATCTTGCCTGACAATTATGTTAGAATTCTCCAAAGAAATATCAAGCAGGATAGACAAATGCAAATCGATTGACGTTGTGCTTGGATTTTCAGAAGGCCTTTGACAAGGTCTACACTTCCAACGATAGGGGAGCAGAGGTGCAAGGGATAGGCGTGACATGGTCCTGGCAGAGGTAGGAACCACGAGGACGAAAGGCGGTTTTCGAAGGCAGTGGAGTTGGGGTTACAGAGCACGTGGACGAAATGGGATCTTTCCAAGAGCAAGGTCACTTGGGCAGAGATTTGGAGACTGGAGCTCTTCCGCATTTCTTTCCTCCTGCAGTCCATGTATGACAATCTCCCTACACCATCACAGCTGCACACATGGGGGCTGAGAGAGGTTCATAACTGCAAGCTTTCCGGTCAGTAGGGTTCATTGGCACATGTACTGTCAGGATGCAGGTCCAGCTGTCCCTTGCTGACACACTGGAGTGGGAGAGGTGTAAAAAGAGACCAGCTGGCAGAGGGGCAAACAGGGCAGTCATTTTGATCATGGAGAGGGCCGCGCCAGTCGTATCAAAGAGGCATAAATTCAATCTGCTGCAAACTGCCAAATCATGGGAGATGAGGGTCAACGTGGGGAGGAAGCTGCAGTTCCCGGAACTGGTGCAAACAACAAGTTGATCAGACTTTGTACTGTGGTGCACCGAGGACAAGAAAGTCATCCTGGTGGAGCTCACAGTACTGTAGGAGGAAGGAAGCGAGGAGACTCACAAGAGGAAGGTCCTGAAGTCCTCAGTCCAGGAGTGCGGGGACAAAGGATGGCAGGTGTGGCCATTCCCCATGGAGATCGGCTGTAGAGGGGTCCCAGCAAGGTCCGTATGGGTATTGCTTTCTGCACTGGGCCTTGATGAAAAGAGCAAGAACCTAGCAGCTCGCAGGATGGGGGAGGAAGCAGGAAGAGCCTCTTGCTGGATACAGAGCAGGCGAGAGGGGTTGAGCTGGAAGTCAGGAGCAGATGGGCAGTGACTTGGCCACCACTGCTGACCCCAAACTGGAGAGTGTAGTGGTTAGGGGTCGAAACACTCTACGAAGGTTGGGCACGACCTGAAGGCATCTGCTGCCAGCCAGAGGGTATGGTTACCTCATCAGGCAACTGAAGAGAGCACCCCGGTGTATGATGCAAGCTAGCATAGATATAGCAGTGGCCAATTGGCAAGAGGCAAAGAGTGGGAATAAAGGGAGACTTTTCTGGTTGTCTGCCAGTGACGAGAGGTGTTCCACAGGGGTCTGTGTTGGGACCAATTCTTCTTACGTTACAGGTCAATGATTTGGATGATGGAATTGATAGCTTTATTACAAAGTTTGCAGATGCTACGAACTTAGGTGGTGGGGCCTGTAGTAGAGAGGCTACAGAAAGACTTAGACAGATTTGGAGAATGGGCAAAAAAATGGCAGATAGAATATTGTGTCGGGAAGTATATGGTCATGCACTTTGTTAGAATAAATGAAAGGGTTGACTGTTTTCTAAAATGGAGAGAAAATACAATAAAACTGAGGCGCAAATGGACTTGGGAGTCCTTATGCAGGATTCCCTGCAGGTTAATTTGCACGTTGAGTCTGTGGTGAGGAAGGCAAATGCAATGTTAGCATTCATTTCAAGAGGACTAGAATATAAAATCAAAGATGGAAAGAGGAGACTTTATAAAGCACTGGTGAGGCCTCAGTTGGAGCACTGAGAGCAGTTTTTGGCCCTTTGTCTTAGAAAGGATGTGCTGGAATTGGAGAGGGTTCAAAAGAGGTTCACGAAAATGATCCCAGGATAGAATGGCTTGTTATATGAAGAGTGTTTAATGGCTCTGGGCCTGTATTCACTAGAATTTGGAAGAATAAGGGGTGACCTCATTGAAACCTATCGAACAGTGAAAGGCCTTAATAAAGTAGTTGTGGAGGGGATGCTTCCTATGGTGGGAGAGTCTTAGACCAGATGACACTTCCTCAAAGTAGAGGGGCATCCTTTTAGGACAGAGATGAGGAGGAATTTCTTTTGCCAGAGAGTGGTAAATCTGTGGAATTTTTTAAGGCAGAGGTTGATAGATTCTTGATTGGTCAGGGAATGAAGGGATATGGGGAGAAGACAGGAGATTGCGGCTGAGAGGAAAATTGGACCAGCCATGATGAAATGGTGGAGCAGGCATGGTGGGCCAAATGGCCTAATTCTATTCCTATAACTTATGATCTTATGGAATGGCAGAGCACACTCAATGGTCTGAATCATTTAATTCTGCTGCTACATCTTATGGTCTTATAATATACTCCTTCTTAACCACCTTATCAACTTGTGCAGCAGCTTGAAGAGAATCTACATATGCGAACCCCAAGCTCCCTCTGTAACTCCACACTGCTAAGTGCCCTGCATTAATTCTGTACTCTGCCTTCAAGTTTGACCTTCCAAAGTTTATCATATAACCATATAACAATTACAGCATGGAAACAGGCCATCTCAGCCCTTCTAGTCCGTGCCGAACTCTTACCCTGTCCTAATCCCACCGACCTGCATCCAGCCCATAACCCTCCATTCCTTTCCTGTCCATATATCTATCCAATTTAACTTTAAATGACAACATAGAACCTGCCTCAACCACCTCTGCTGGAAGCTCATTCCACACAGCTACCACTCTCTGAGTAAAGAAGTTCCCCTCATGTTACCCCTAAACTTTTGTCCTCTAACTCTCAACCCATGTCCTCTTGTTTGAATCTTCCCCACTCTCAATGGAAAAAGTCTAACCACGTCAACTCTATCAATCCCCCTCATAATTTTAAACACCTCTATCAAGTCCCCCCTCAGCCTTCTACTCTCCAAAGAATAAAGACCTAACTTGTTCAACCTTTCTCTGTAACTTAGGAGATGAAACCCAGGTAACATTTTAGTAAACCTCCTCTGTACTCTCTCAATTTTATTGACATCTTTCCTATAATTCGGTGACCAGAAATGTACAAAATACTCCAGATTTGGCCTTACCAATGCCTTATACAAATTCAACATTACATCCCAACTCCTATACTCAATGCTCTGATTAATGAAGGCCAGCAAACCAAAAGCTTTCTTCACCACCCTATCCACATGAGATTCCATCTTCAGAGAACTATGCACCTATCACAACTAAGTATCACTTCGCACTTTTCCCAAATTAACTCCAACTGAAACTTCTCAGCCCATCTCTGCATCCGATCAATGTCCCATTGCAACCCATGAGAAATTGCTACACTGTCCAAACACCACCAACCTTCATATCGTCTGCAAGCTTACTAATCTGCCTTCCACTTCTTTGTCCAACTCTTTTATAAAAACCACAAAGAACAGTGGTCCAAATACAGATCCCTGTGAAATACCACAGGTAACCAACCTCCTGGCAGAATACGCTCTATCTACTACTACCCTCTGCCTTCTATGGTCAAGCCAATTCTGAATCCACACTGCCAAGTTTCCCTGGATCCCTGACTTTCTGATGTGCCTGCCATGAGGAATCTTATCAAATACTTACGAAAATCCATAAATACCGCATCCACTGCTCTACCTTCATCAGTGTATTTTGTCACATCCACAAAGAATTCCATCAGGCGCATGAGATAAGACCTGCCCCTCACAAAGCCATATCTACTATCCAATATCAGATTGTGTTTCTCCAAATGCACACAAATCCTGTCTAAGAATCCAATAATTTTCCCACACCAATGAAAGACTTACTGGTCTATAACTCCCCAGATTATCCCTAATCCCATTCATGAACAAAAGAATAACATTTGCCACCATCCAGTGAAGGTACAAAGATCTGTTTGGTCACCTCCCAATGTAAGCTTGAGTGTCTTCTGTCTGGCACCAGGGTCTTATCTATCCTAATGTTTTTCAGAAGTTCTAACACTGCCTCTTTTCTAACCTCAACATTTTCCAGTACTTAGCCTGTTCTATGCTAACCTCATATTCATCAAAGTCCCTCTTCCTGCTAAATACTGAAGCAAAGTATTCATTAATGGCCTTCCCTACCTCTTCCAACTGCAGTATGTTTCCTCTTTTATTCCCGATCAGTCCTACTCTCATTCTAGTCATCCTGTTCTTCACCTGTGTGTAGAATGCTTTGGGGATTTCCTTAATCCTCCTCAGCAAGGCTTTCACATGTCCCCTTCTAGCTCTCGCAAACCATTCTGGCTACCTTATAATTCTCAAGAGTCCTGCCTAATCTTTGCTTCCTAAACCTTAAGTGTGCTTGCTCCTTCCTCGTGACTAAATGTTCCACTTCTTGTCAACCATGGTTCTTTCACCCTACCATCCTTTTCCTGCCACAATGGGACAAATCTATCCAGAACCCATGAAAGTACTCTGTAAATAATCTCCACATTTCCATGAGAACATCTATTCCCAATTTATGCCCCCAAGTTCTGCCTATTAGCATCATAATGACCCCTCCCCAAATAAATACTTTCCATATCATCTGCTCCTATCCTTGTCAATGGCTTTGCTAAAGATCCAGGAGTTGTGGTCACTGTGTCTGAAATGCTCACCCACCAAGAGATCTAACATCTGACCTGGTTCATTGCCCAGTACTAGATCCAGAATGGCCTCTCCTTTAGCCAGCTTATCTAAGGAATCCTTCCTGGGTTCAGCTAACAAATTCTGTCCCATCTAATTCTCTTGCACTAAGGAGGTGCCTATCAATATTAGGGAAATACAAGTCACCCATGACAAACAACTCTGCTCCTCCATGTCACTGTTGCTATTGAGGACCAATAGAATACACACAATAAAATGATTTTTCCCTTCTTGTTTCTGACTTTCATCCACACAGACTCAGTGGACGATCTCTCCCTTTCTGCAGCTGTGATACTATCCCTGATTAACAATACCGCTCCACAGGTCTTTTTACCGCCCTCTCCATCCCTTTTAAAATGTCTAAACTCTGAAATATCCAGCAGCCATTCCTGCCTTTGTAACAGCCATTTCTCTGCAATGCCTACAACATCGTAGCTCCATGAACTGATCTAAATTCATCATCCTTGTTCCAGATACTTCTTGCATTAAAGAAAATGCATTTTGGCCCATCCAAGTAACTGCATTTATGTCCTGTCTCACACCTCTAACCTCCAGCACATCATCCTTTGTCATTGGCAACAGCTGCAACTGAATGGCACCACTAGCCACATCTTTCCCTCCCCACTCCTTTCCACGTTCTGCAGGCATTAACCTTCCATAACCCTCCGGTCCACTCATTCCTGCTCCGCAAACCTGCACTTTCCTCTCAAACCACCAGAGTTACATCACTTGTTTCTACACTCTCCTATTCCAGGGACCTCAACAGCCTTTGCAGGTGAGACAAAGATTTATGTGCAAGTCTCTCTTCTGCATTTGGTGCTCAATCTGGGGCCTTCTCTGTGTCAGTGAAACTAAACACAGACCATTCCCCCATTGACTGGTTTGTCCTTCATCTTCTCCAGTGCCAGGGAGGTGTCCAACCCAAACTCATCTCATCTTCCACCTGGGCAGGGTACAACCCAATAATTTGTTGCTCAGTCATTAAGTCAAGTCTAAATCTTCGTGACCTCATGGACCACAGGGTCCATAAGGTTTTCATGGCAAGATACGGAGGTAGAGCACCAGGCCTTTCTTCCACGCAGATACTGCTGCTGTCCAAGTCAGGACCACCTGCTTTGAAGTCCAGTGCTAGTACCACTACAGCACCAGCCAACCCAATTGGAAAGCTTAATTTTCCAATTTCAGGTAACCTTACCTCCTGTGTTTCCCTCTCTCTCACCTTCCAATCCACCTCCGGTCCTCCCATTTTTGTTCCATTTCCCATATACTCTGCCTCCCAGCTCCTTCTGTCCATCATCGTTCACTCCTCCTCAGTCCACCAATCATTTGTCTCACCCCTCTACCTCTCCTCTTTATACTGGCTAGCCTCCCACTCCACTCTGAATCCTGATACACTGTCCCAACACAAAACATCAGCAATTCCATTCTCCTTTGAAGGCTGCTTGACCTTAGTTTCTCCAGCAGTATGATCTTTGGACCAAAAAAAAACAGCATTGGCAGTCCCCTGTATCTCCATGTATGATCTTAGAGCTTTGAAAATATTTTGTGTAGCTGTGCTCCCACACAGACACATGCTAATGAATTTAGTGGCTGATGGTACAATATTCTGTTTTATTGTCCTTTGGGTGTCTGAGTCCACATAAAGTTCTTGTAAAGCATATTCTGAGCCTTCAGGATTTACAACAAACTTACATAAAGCTCTAACTTTATTTCTCTAGTCTGTACTTTATGCATTATCTCTGTCATATCTTTATTTTTGTAATTCCCTTTAGAATGATATGCCATAAATTCTAGGTATCATTATATTTTTCCAATTATCATATGAATTGATCAATGTTTAAATAAATATTTATCAAATACGCAGCTGAAGGCTTATTTAATGGTATCCACTTTAATGATTAACTTGTCGTTGTTATGCTCTACAGTCTTTAAACCCTTCCTATTCCACATAATCTCATGTTTCTAATCACTGACACGTGTTGTGAAATCTGTTGCTTTATGGCAGCAGTACTGTGCAAGACATAAAAATCACGCCGTTACAGAAGTACAAGGGAGGGAAAACAAGGTCATGTTCATGGGTTCATGCACTATTCAGAAATCTGATGGCAGAGGGTAAGAAGCTGTTCTATAAACTTTGAGTGTGCGTCTTCAGGCCTCTTCCCCAATAGTAGCAACGTGAAGAGGGCATCTCCCGGATGGTAAGAACCTCTTGAAGATTTCTTTCATGAGCGACTTCCATCCATTTCAAGAGGCTTGTGATATCAATAGAACCTCAGTAATATGAGTGATGATGAGTAAGGATCACTGTCTGGTATTCACACTTGACATTTCTTATATGTTACAAAAGTAGTAAAGCATGTCTTGGATATGTTATATGACATCCTTACTGTTCAGATCCTATCAGCTAACTCATTAAATAGATTAAGAAAAATAGCTCTGATGTTAGAATTGATTATATGGAAACATAGAAAATCTACAGTACAATACAGGCCCTTCGGCCCACAATGCTGTGATGAACATGTACTTACTTTAGAAATTATCTACGGTTACCCATAGCTCTCTACTTTTCTAAGCTCCATGTGCCTATGCAGGAGTCTCTTAAAAGACCCTGTCGTATCCGCTTCCACCACCGTCTCCGGCAGCCCATTCCACGCACTCACCACTCTCTGCGTGAAAAAACTTACCTCTGACTTCTCCTCTGTACCTCCTTCCAAGCACCTTAAAACTATGGCCTCTCATGTTAGTTATTTCAGCCCTGGGAAAAAGCCATTGACTATCCACACGATCAATGCCTCTCATCATCTTATACACCTCTATCAGGTCACCTCTCATCCTCCAATGCTCCAAGGAGGAAAGACCAAGTTCACTCAACCTATTCTCATAAAACATGCTCTCCAATCCAGGCAACATCCTTGTAAATCTCCTCTGCATCCTTTCTATGGTTTCCACATATAATTATTAAATTATATTCAATTGGACATTTCCAGGAAACGATGTTACACCTAACTGGGTAGTGAGGGTCCTTAATAATGGATGCCCCCTTCTTTGGGTACCACCTCTTGAAGATGTCCTCAAAAGCAGGGAGATGTGTACCTGGGAAGGAATTGACTGAGTCCAAAACCCTTTAAAGCCTTTTGTGATCATGCGTATTGTAGACTCCCTACTAGGGTGTGATGGAACCAATTAGAATGCTCTCAACCCATGTTATATCAGTTTAAACCTCCTCAAAGTCCCAATGCATCAATATGCTGGGCCCAGATAGTTAGATTCTCTGAGAGGCTGACGCTCAGGAATTTGAAGCTTCTCAGCATTGTTCAAGTACACAATCAGATAAGTGATCAGACGGTCTCACTTAGAGACGCGAGAGCCCACAGGTACTGGAGCAAGGAACAAAATGCTGGAGGAACTCAGCAGATTGAACGGTATCTATACGAGGAAAAGAATTGTTGTCGCTTTGCATCGAGCCCTGCATTCTCAGTTATTGGATAGTGAGGAGTAAGTGTTATTCAGACCAGAGCTCCGGAGAGAATTAATCTAGTCTTCAAAACTGTGTCACGGACTCTCCTCTAACTACCTGGTTGCAGATTTAATATGACTCACAGCTGAAAAATGTCACCACAGTGCTACTCAATCCTACAGCATTAATTTTGTGCAGTCGCCTCTGCAATACAGCTTGAACTCACAACTTTCCCCCACCATCGGCCACCGAGCCGACCAAATCCCTGAATATATAAGGGGATTGATAGATTGTTGGGCGCAAAGGGTATTTAAAGTTATACAGGAAGAGCGTCAATGCAGTATAACGAAAAAGGATCTGTTATTGTCATAGTGAACTCTTTTCCTCTGCTGCTGATGTCCTGCAGACAGTTCCGCCCCGCAAAATGGTGCGGGGCCCTTTAATCACGGGCACTTCCGCTCCGCAAAATGGAGCGGAAGTTGGCGGAATGGCGAGCGCAGCAGGCGGCGGCGAAGGAACCGTCGGCCGTGAGCGAGCGCCGGGAGGGCGGCGGCGGCGGCGGCCGTGTTTTCAGCGGTCTGTGGCGCAGACTGCGGCCCGGGAGGGCTGAGGCAGAGCCGCGGGAGTCGCACCGAGACCCGCCGGTGAAGGCGGCCGCGGTCCCGGGACTGGAAGCTGAGGGCAGCAGCTCCCCCACTGAGGCCGCGGGTCGTGTCAGATCCTCGGCGTCCGGAGAGGTGTGGGAGCAGTCCCGATGCGTAGCCCGGGTAGGTCGGGGTGGTGGGAGGGGGGATGTCACAGGGAAGTCCGGTTTCAAACTGTCTCAGTGTGGAAGGGTATGGGAGGTTGCTGGACTCTCAGATGTGTGGGGTATCTAGGGGGTAACCAAGATAGTAGAAACGCCCGAGGTGGGTTCTGCGGCTGGAATAGGTAAGAGAAGACAATTGAGCTTAAGGGCTTTATTTTGAAGCACATACCATTCATGACTTTCTTGACTAGTTTTCTTTCTCGTTACAAATTCATCTTCCAAATATGTGTGACCTGCACCGTGTATTTATTGCTGCAACTTCAGGAAACAGACTTGGGAAAAATAAACCTCATAAATTCTCTTTTAAATGCGCTTTCTTTCTTTGTTTTTGTCAATTGTTTTAATTAGGTGTTGTTTGAAACCGAACGGTACAATATCCCCCTCCCCGAACTTGCTGGATCAAATTTCCTTTGAACATTTTTTCTGCTTTGCGGAGCATTCTTGGATTCTCCTCCAGAGAAACCAAAATCCCAGATATCATTTATTTATTTAGTGATACAGTACAGTGCAGAAAAGGCCCTTCGAGCTGCACCTCCAGCAAGCACTGATTTAAACTGAGACTAATTACAGAACAGTTTTCAAGGACCAATTAACCTAATGTCCGGTACATCTTTGGACTGTGGGAGGAAACTGGAGCACCCGGAGGAAATCCATGCATTCACAAGGAGGACTTACAAACTGTGTAGAGACACTGCCAGGATTGAACTCTGAACCTCAGCCCCCCCCCCCCCCCCCAAGCTATGATAGCGTTGCACTAACTGCCATGCTACCCATGGAGCGACCAAGCCATCTCTTTGCCTTCTCAAACGAGAGAAGATCCTCAGATGCTGGAAGTCCAAGCAACACACATTAGATGCTGGAGGAACTCAGCAGGCCAGGCAGCATCTATGGAAAAGAGCAGAGTCAACATTTCAGACCAAGACTCTTTATCAGGACTGGAGGGAAAAAAGGATGATGAGTCAGAGTAAGAAAGTTGGGGGGGGGGGAACCACAAGGTGATAGGTGAAGCTGGGAGAGAGAGGACTGAAGTAAAGAGCTGAGAAGTTGATTAATGAAAGAGGTACAGGGCTGGCGAAGGGGGCATTCTGATAGGAGAGGACGGAAGGCCATGGAAGAAAGAAAAAGGGGAGGAGCACCAGAGGGAGGTGATAGACAGGTTAAGTTGATAAGGAGATAATTACTTACCTTTTAAAGAATGGGATAGATTGGGTATTAAACAATTTCAGGATTTGTTTGATGGAGGGAATCTCTCTTTTGTGCAACTTTCAACGAATACCCACTTTCATATAAACATTTTTTTTCAATACTGTACTTACAGATTAGAGATTTTTTAAGATCTCAATTACATACATTTCCTACAAGTCCAGACACGACTATAATAGATACAATTTTTAATCTGAAATCCTTTGACAATGGTTCAATATCTTACATTTATGGTCTGCTGTTGGGACTGAAAAATGCCTCTTTAGATAAAATTAAAGGAGACTGGGAAAAGGATTTACGGATTTACAGATTTTCAAATCTGAGGAGAGCTGGAAGATTATTTTAAAATTGATTAATTCTTCATTATGTGCTCGTCATTCTTTATTACAATTCAAAATGGTACATAGAGTTCATATATCTAAAGACAAGCTCTCTTGTTTCTACTCAGATATTTCCCCTTACTGTGATAGATGTACTAATGGAGTGGACACACTAATTCATATGTTTTGGACATGTCCGAGCCTTGAAAAATTTTGGAAAGATGTATTTCAAACTTTTTCTGTACTTTTCAATGTTAGTTTTAACCCCAATCCTTTGACTGCCATGTTTGGTATTGTCAAGGATAGTGCAACAAAATTGAAGCCATCTAATTTGCGGGTATTGGCGTTTATGTCTCTTATGGCCAGGAGGGCGATCTTGCTCAAGTAGAAGGAGCCCACTCATGTTCAATGGCTCTCTGATGTTATGCCTTGATCTAGAGAAGATTTGTTGTTCAATTTCTAATTCTAAACATGATTTTCTACTATGGGGACCCTTTCTGAGTTATTTTCATAACTTTTGAACTGTTGTTAAAGTATGGATCTGAGCCATTATTATTATAATATTATATGGTAAGGTATTTTTTTTTCTTGTTTTTTTACCAACCAGCTCATTTTGGTAGTGGGGGTAGATTTTTTAAAAATAAAATAGTTATTTCATTTCATAATTCAATCTTTTTTCTACATGATTGATTTGGAATATGAGTTACTGTGATTTAAATGTAATGTAATTTGTATTACTTGTATCCTTATAAATTTTGTATTTGAATTTATGCAATTTATGTAATAAAATATTGAAAGAAATAATGAGAGTAGGGAATGCTGAAAGGGTGGCGGGGGGGAGAGGTGCTTTACCAGCAGTTTGAGAAATCAATGTTCATGACGTCAGGTTGGAGGCTATCCAGACAGAATATAAGGAGTTGTTTCTCCAACCTGAGCGTTGTCTCATCGCAACAGTAGAGGAGGCCGTAGACTGACATGTCGGAATGGGAAGTGCAATTAAAATGGGTGGCCACTGGGAGATTCTGCTGTACCTTCTCCAATGTTTTGCTGTTCTTGTAAGTGTGATGCCAAGATCTACTGATGAGTTGCAAAATGTTTATTGTAGAATTATCTATTGTAATAAACTTTATGAGCTGTTCTATCAGTTAACCTTTTCCCCCTTTGAAGATTTGTGGTCCTGTTATTCTCTCTTTGTTTCACCTTTTCCCCTTCCACTCCTAAATGTTTTCCATATTTTCCCTGTAATCTGCAGATTTATGCATCTTAAATTTAAACCTCTTCACAACCACCACAATTGGAGTTGTTGAGGAGCTTCTGTCTTCTCCACCCAGAAGAACCAAGGTTGGTTTAAACGGAATGACCAGAGGATTGAGGAGTTAAGATGCTGCAAATGCAATCCATTTCCTGGATAGGAAGCTGCCCCCTACAGCGAGTGAAAATGAACAACTCTAAAAGCATCTGAAATTAAGATCCAGCAGAAAGCGAGCACAAAGTGGAGAAAGTCTGCCACTTGGTGACAACCATGTCAACTGCCATGACCATCTACAGTCAAATCACCCAAAGCCTCGTCCCACTGAAAGGGAAAATTATCAAGGACGGGGCATCAGTTTTTGCTGAAAGGAACACCCAAAGAGCAGCTGAAGCTCTCTCCTCGACATGAGCAGCCCTGATGTCATAGCAGCTGAACTGTTTTGAATCTTTCAAGTATTGATGACTGGCAAGTCGTCAAAAAGACCTTCCAACTAAAAAGAACAGCCTCAGGTCCACACCAGTTCAGTTGAAATTCTAAAACCTGACAGCAAATAGCTTCACTTATGAATCCATGATCAGAGCATCCCTCCTCTTTACTATGACGTCAACATCAAGATGTTTTTATGAAGACTTTTGCAAGGGCTTGCTTTGTTGCACAGCTTTGAACTCCACAACAGAAACAGAAACATAACTTTTTGTCTACATTTGTTTCCTTCACTTCCACTAAGATTGATTTTTCTGCCCCTCTCTACAACTTGGGGATTTCTCTTTCAAGTGGGCTTTAAAATTCTATGTGCATTTTTACAATTATTCTTCATTACAATTACCTCCTGGCATTTCCCATAATCCAAGTAATTTTCTGTTGCTTACTGTGCTTGTGTAATAATCTCTGTAGTGTTTTATTGAATCTTTTCACTCTGAAGCTCTGCGTTGGCTTTCTCCCCTTGTCAGAGCATTGCTTGATTTATCTCTTTTGGCTCTGCCTATTGTTTTCCTTGTTGATCTTTGTTTTCATTCCATATGTTATTGCTCTGAAATAACTACTTCCCTGATTGTTTTTGGCATGCTTTTGTTTCTCATCAAACCTATTTAATGTAATGATTAAGTTGTAATGAAACTTAGACTGTTTGTGAAGAAGGCAGCTGCATTAGTTGGGATATATCATAAATTGAATGGGGCCAGATTACTGGGTGCTTTTCAGCTTGCATTCACCCAGATATGTGGATAGTATCCCTTCAACTGACCCTTGGATATGGTGAAAAGGCATCATGGGGCATGAATTTACCTTTATTTCAGATTGCTCTGCCTTTGCCTGCTTTTATAGACAGCTGAAAAGTCCCACCGGACAGTATTTCACTTTTTACAAGTTTATATTTTAACCAAGTCCTTAATGTCCAACCATGATCAGAGAATGCTGCCCTTGTTCATCAGCCAATATAAAATAACAGTAGATTCCATTTAGTCACCTCTTTTTGTAACCTGACTGAAATGGCAATATTAGTATTGAGTTTGGTGATGTGGCTTGACTAATCTTATCCTTTTCTCTCAGCTTATGAATCGCAAAGAACTGAAATATAAATTGAACATTTGAAGTTTCTAAATGGCAAACGGAATTGGGTGTTTAGCACAGTTGGTCCCCTCACTATAATCAGCGTTTAATACTGGAAATTCTTTTTCTTTGCAGGAAAAGGAAGAAAATGATCAGAATTCATTTAAGGAAAAATCTGCAGAACAGACAATGGAACCAGATCGTTTTATCTTCATAATTTTGACTGTTCTGAAATTCCTGCTTTGGCTGGTATTACTTGGCCTCTTCATTGAGCTGGAGTTTGGCCTGGTTTATTTTGTCCTCTCGATGTTTTATTGGATTTACGTTGGGACACGGGGGCCATCGGAAAAGGAACAAGGAGAAGTTAGCGCGTACTCTGTGTTCAACCCTGGTTGTAAGGCTATTGAAGGAAGTCTGACAGCAGAACAGTTTGAACGAGAACTTCAGTACCGACCTCTGGCCGGCAGATGAACTTGCTTCCTGGAAAATGGAAGATTTGTTTTTATTGCACCATAACCAACACAATGTTCTAATGCACTAACACATTAAAGGTCAACAGTTAGAAAAGTTATCATACAAGTTGTAAATTGCACACATGTAACAGGTATTTAAATAGAGTAAGAGATAAGTTCAACTAAATTCTTTATAAAAACAAGTGTGTGGTGTCATCATTGAATCTAAATCCTGTGTTCCTTATCTGCTGTACTGTTGGAATGCCTTGTACTGCAGAGGTGCAACAAGAAGCCCACGTTAAGGGTAATTTAGTATGGGCAATGAATACTGTCAGTAATGTCCACACCCTGTATAGTAAATAAAACCGCTGAAATTCTGCTGCCTACAGACTGAAGATAAATCATGAAGTAATATACATATTCAATCTCAATCACCATATCCCCATTTTCTCTGGGCTTGGGGAGGAGGAAGTCAATTTCCTTGTGAACCTTCCTCTTAATAGAAAGCAGTTTGGGTTATATGAAAAAAGTAAAACAAAATTCTGTCGTGTTAATCATGAGCCAATCTTGGGCATTTCATTGTCACCTGATTCTACAAAGCCGATGTATACTTACAATACCAACATTTTCTAAAATCATGTTGAAGATTTGGTTGCAAACAGTATATTTCTGAATGTACTGAAGTTAACTGAAGAATTAAATAGCATGTGTGATCCTGACTGTTACAAATAACAAATATCAGTGCAAGTCTAGTGCCATTCTTCCTTCTGTCATTCCTCCCAGCAGGATAAAAGTAAAGAAACCTCTGCTGGTTGTCATTCTTTGTGGCATTTGTTAGTGTGTGTATCGACCAGTTTCTACAGCAACAGATGTGGATTCGTTTTCATTGTTTTGTACAAAGCATGTTTATTGAAATTTGTCTTAATTCTGAACTGTTCTGCATTTTTCAACACAAGTGCAGAGCTAAGGAACACACACAAAAATTGCTGGTGAACGCAGCAGGCCAGGCAGCATCTATAGGAAGAGGTACAGTTGACGTTTCAGGCCTAGACCCTTCGTCAGGACTAACTGAAAGAAGAGCTAGTAAGAGATTTGAAAGGGGGGGGGGGAGAGATCCAAAATGATAGGAGAAGACAGGAGGGGGAGGGATGGAGCTAAGAGCTGGAAAGGTGATTGGCAAAAGGGATATGAGAGGATCATGGGATGTAGGGAGAACGAAAGGGGAAGGGGGGAAGCTCAGAGGATGGGCAAGGAGAGATAGTGAGAGGGACAGAGGGAGAAAAAGGAGAGAAAAAAATAACGGATGGGGTACGAAGGGGAGGTGGGGCATTAACGGAAGTTAGAGAAGTCAATGTTCATGCCATCAGGTTGGAGGCTACCCAGACGGAATATAAGGGTGTTCCTCCAATCTGAGTGTAGCTTCATCTTGACAGTAGAGGAGGCCATGGATAGACATACCAGAATGAGAATGGAACGTGGAATTAAAATGTGTGGCCACTGGGAGATGCTGCTTTCTCGGGCGGATGGAGCATTGGTGTTCAGCGAAACGGTCTCCGGACCTGCATTGGGTCTAGCCAATATATAGAAGGCCGCATCGGGAACACTGGATGCAGTATATCACCCCAGCTAACTCACAGGTGAAGTGTCGCCTCACCTGGAAGAACTGTCAGGGGCCCGGAATAGTGGTGAGAGAGGAAGTGTAAGGGCATGTGTAGCACTTGTTCCACTTACAAGGATAAGTGCCAGGAGGGAGATTGATGGGGAGAGTTGGGGGGGAAGGAATGGACAAGGGAGTCTTGTAGGGAGCGATCCCTGCAGAAAGCGGGGAGAGGGAAAAATGTGCTTGGTGGGATCCAGGTGGAGGTGGTGGAAGTTACAGAGAATTTTATGTTGGACCCAGAGGCTGATGGGGTGGTAGGTGAGGACAAGGGGAACCCTGTTCCTAGTTGGGTGGCGGGAGGATGGAGTGAGAGCAGATGTGCGTGAAATGGGAGAGATGTGTTTGAGAGCAGAGTTGATGGTGGAGAAAGGGAAGCCCCTTTCTTTAAAAAAGGAGGACATCTCCTTCGTCCTGGAATGAAAAGCCTCATCCTGAGAGCAGATGCAGCGGAGACGGAGGAATTGCAAGAAGGGGGTGGCATTTTTGCAAGAGACAGGGTGAGAAGAGGAATAGCTGTGAGAGTCCGTAGGCTTATAGTAGATATCAGTAGATAGCTGTCTCTAGAAAGATCAAGAAAGGGGAGGGAGGTGTCAGAAATGGACCAGGTAAACTTGAGGGTAGGGTGAAAGTTGGAGGCAAAGATAATGAAGTCAACAAGCTCAGCATGTGTGCAGGAAGCACCGCCAATGCAGTCATCAATGTAGCAAAGGAAAAGTGGGGGGACAGATACCAGTATAGGTTTGAAACACGGATTATTCCACAAAGCCAATAGGCGTAGCTGGGACCCATACAGGTGCCCATGGCTACACCTTTAGTTTGGAGGAAGTGGGAGGAGCCAAAGGAGAAATTATTAAGGGTATGTACTAATTCCTCTAGACGGAGCAGAGTGGTGGTAGAGAAGAACTGGTTAGGTCTGGAATCCAAAAAGAAGCGGAGAGCTTTGAGACCTTCCTGGTGGGGGATGGAAGTATATAGGGACTGGACATCCATGGTGAAAATTAAGCGGTGGGGGCCAGGGAACTTAAATTCATCGAAAAAACTCAGAGCCAATGTATGATTTAACATTCAGATGGTTACAATAACACCGGGGTTCTCTAATTAATGGACCAATTTGTGCTGACAGCTGTCAGCCTCAGGTAGTCAGCTTCTGTGCATATTCAGTCAAATGTGGAAGTTATAGATTTCTAAAAGGGCATTTGTCTGTCTGCAACTTGGTCTGTCACTGCAACAGAGACGGTGCAGTGAATCTGAAACAAGGGACCAATTGCACTTTGGCATCAAATTCTCAAATTTACCTGTAGGAACAGTGTCCATATTTGACTCTTCAGTGAAAGGTTCACTTATTTTATAGAACTATTTTTTAAAGGGAGAGAAAATTCAAAAATGCAAGGTGCAAGGGGACTTGGGAGTCCTTGTGCAGGATTCCCTAATGGTTAATTTGCAGGTTGAGTCAGTGGTGAGGAAAGCAAATGCAATGTTAGCATTATTTTTAAGAGGACCAGAATATAAAAGCAAGGATGTAATGTTGAGGCTCCATAAGGCACTGGTAAGGCCTTACTTTGAGTAATGTGAGCAGTTTTAGACCCCTTGTCAAAGAAAAGATGTGCTGACATTGGAGAGGATTCAAAGAAGGTTCATGAAAATGATTACGGGTATGAAAAGCTTGTCATATGAGGAGCATTTGATGGCTCTGGACCTGTACTCACTGGAATTCAGAAGAATGAGAGGTGATTTCATTGAAACCTATCAAATATTGAAAGGACTCGATAGACCAGATGTGGAGAGGATGTTTCCTATGGTGGGAGAGTCTAGGACCAGAGGGCACAGCCTCAGTAGAGGGGCATCCTTTTAAAACAGGGATGAGGGGGAATTTCTTTAGCCAGAGAGTATGAAATTCATTGCTACAGGTGGTTGTGGAGGACAAGTCATTTAAGGCAGAAGGTGATGGATTCTTCATTGTTCAGAGCATGAAGGGATACAGGGAGAAGGCAGGAGATTGGGACTGAGGGGAAAAAGGATCAGCCATGATGAAATGGCGGAGCCAACTTGATGCACCAAATAGCCTACTTTTGCTCCTGTATCTTAAGGTCTAAAACTAATAAAAATGTGAGTGTTAAAGTAAGACCTGAAGATAACTCAGCTCTGAGCTCACTGCAGCTTCCCAGAAATAGGAAATGACACAGATCAATGTAGGAGCAGCTGTGGCCACCCTGACTCAGAATATTTAATCAGTTCCCCTTTATTCTCCCACCAGGATATGTTTGTTACAACATTTTAATGCATTCATTGAAATATTTGTGTTAGTTTGTGTATTTTCTACTATATTTTTTATTAAAGATATTTTCAATGATTCTGCATAGAAGTGATGTAAAGATTGAATTGCAGTAGATATCCCCCATTTTATTAAATTTGTCCTTTTTATTGTATATCTGTGCCAATCTTTAATATATTTTGGGCTGTCGAATTGTGTTAAACGTGATGATTTTATTGCTGTGTTGGATCCCTGTTCATCTGATGCCTTGAGGGGGCATCAAGGCTTATAAATGCTGATTTGTGAGTAAGCCAGAGGAAAATTGGCATGTTGCATCCTATTTGGACAGGAATTTTTCTGTATGTCATGGTTATCTTAATGATGGTTTTCCAGTTCCAGGTTTTGATTTAGAACACTCATTCCTGTTATGAGCCTGTAACTAATCCTTTCAGACATTCTGCTTGTAGGTGATCATTCCATTCTAAATCTTTTTCCAAATAGGAATTCCCATACTTTTAGATGAAGTTCAGGTCCCATACTCTATGATGTTAAATGTCAGCTGTCCTGACCTATGACAAACAGTAGAACAACATCTTGGTTGTCCCTTCTGAAATGCTGAACTTTGGAAAGCATAAATCATCATCAAGGCTGCAAATGGCAGTGAAAGTAACAACAGCATTTAAACAGTAAGCATGAATAATCTCGCACAGTTTTATTACAAAATATAAGACCATAAAACATAGAAGCAGACCATGGCCATTCAGCTCATCGAGTCTTCTCCGCCATTCCACCATGGGTGATTGCTCTGAATCCCATTCTCAAGCAAGAGAAAATCTGCAGATGCCGGAAGTCTAAGCACACAATCAGAACGGTGGAGGAACTCAGCAGGCCAGCATTTGCGGGAAAAAGCACGGTTGACATTTTGGGCCGAAACCCTTCGGCAGGACTCAATCTCATTCTGCTGCCTCTCCCTGATTAATCAAGAACCTTAACAACAGGTACTCCTGTTTGAGTACTGTTGGGGGGGACAGCTTACCCGGGGGAAGCGACAGTGGCCGTGCCTCCGGCACAGAGTCTGGCCCTGTAGCTCAGAAGGGTAGGGCAAGGAAGAGGAGGGCAGTTGTGATAGGGGACTCGATAGTAAGGGGGTCAGATAGGCGATTCTGTGGATGCAGTCCAGAGACCCGGATGGTAGTTTGCCTCCCTGGTGCCAGGGTCCGGGATATTTCTGATCGTGTCCAAGATATCCTGAAGTGGGAAGGTGAGGAGCCAGAGGTCGTGGTACATATAGGTACCAATGACATAGGTAGGAAAAGGGATGAGGTCCTGAAAGGAGAATATAGGGAGCTAGGAAGGGAGTTGAGAAAAAGGACCGCAAAGGTAGTAATCTCGGGATTACTGCCTGTGCCACGTGACAGTGAGAGTAGGAATGCAATGAGGTGGAGGATAAATGCGTGGCTGAGGGATTGGAGCAGGAGGCAGGGATTCAAGTTTTTGGATCATTGGGACCTCTTTTGGTGCAGGCGTGACTTGTACAAAAAGGACGGGTTACACTTGAATCCTAGGGGGACCAATATCCTGGCAGGGAGATTAGCGGGGGCTACTGAGGTGACTTTAAGCTAGAATGGTTGGGGGGTGGGAATCAAATTAAAGAGGCTAGGCGTGAGGAGGTTAGTTCACAACAGGGGGATGGGAACCAGTGCAGAGAGACAGAGGGGTGTAAAGTGAGGGTAGAAGCAAAAAGTACTAAGGAGAAAAGTAAAAGTGGCAGGCCGACAAATCCAGGGCAAGCATTAAAAAGGGCCACTTTTCAGCATAATTGTATAAGGGCTAAGAGAGTTGTAAAAGAGCGCCTGAAGGCTTTGTGTGTCAATGCAAGGAGCATTCGTAATAAGGTGGATGAATTGAAAGTGCAGATTGTTATTAATGATTATGATATAGTTGGGATCACAGAGACATGGCTCCAGGGTGACCAAGGATGGGAGCTCAACGTTCAGGGATATTCAATATTCAGGAGGGATAGACATGAAGGAAGGGGAGGTGGGGTGGCGTTGCTGGTTAAAGAAGAGATTAACACAATAGAAAGGAAAGACATAAGCCGGGAAGATGTGGAATCGATATGGGTAGAGCTGCGTAACACTAAGGGGCAGAAAACGCTGGTGGGAGTTGTGTACAGGCCACCTAACAGTAGTAGTGAGGTCGGAGATGGTATTAAACAGGAAATTAGAAATGTGTGCAATAAAGGAACAGCAGTTATAATGGGTGACTTCAATCTACATGTAGATTGGGTGAACCAAATTGGTAAAGGTGCTGAGGAAGAGGATTTCTTGGAATGTATGCGGGATGGTTTTTTGAACCAACATGTCGAGGAACCAACTAGAGAGCAGGCTATTCTGGACTGGGTTTTGAGCAATGAGGAAGGGTTAATTAGCAATCTTGTCGTGAGAGGCCCCTTGGGTAAGAGTGACCATAATATGGTGGAATTCTTCATTAAGATGGAGAGTGACATAGTTAATCCAGAAACAAAGGTTCTGAACTTAAAGAGGGGTAACTTTGAAGGTATGAGACGTGAATTAGCTAAGATAGACTGGCAAATGACACTTAAAGGATTGATGGTGGATATGCAATGGCAAGCATTTAAAGGTTGCATGGATGAACTACAACAATTGTTCATCCCAGTTTGGCAAAAGAATAAATCAAGGAAGGTAGTGCACCCGTGGCTGACAAGAGAAATTAGGGATAGTATCAATTCCAAAGAAGAAGCATACAAATTAGCCAGAGAAGGTGGCTCACCTGAGGACTGGGAGAAATTCAGAGTTCAGCAGAGGAGGACAAAGGGCTTAGTTAGGAAGGGGAAAAAAGATTATGAGAGAAAACTGGCAGGGAACATAAAAACGGACTGTAAAAGCTTTTATAGATATGTAAAAAGGAAAAGACTGGTAAAGACAAATGTAGGTCCCCTGCAGACAGAAACAGGTGAATTGATTATGGGGAGCAAGGACATGGCAGACCAATTGAATAATTACTTTGGTTCTGTCTTCACTAAGGAGGACATAAATAATCTTCCAGAAATAGTAGGGGACAGACGGTCCAGTGAGATGGAGGAACTGAGTGAAATACATGTTAGTAGGGAAGTGGTGTTAGGTAAATTGAAGGGATTGAAGGCAGATAAATCCCCAGGGCCAGATGGTCTGCATCCCAGAGTGCTTAAGGAAGTAGCCCAAGAAATAGTGGATGCATTAGTGATAATTTTTCAAAACTTGTTAGATTCTGGACTAGTTCCTGAGGATTGGAGGGTGGCTAATGTAACTCCACTTTTTGAAAAAGGAGGGAGAGAGAAACCGGGGAATTATAGACCGGTTAGCCTAACGTCGGTGGTGGGGAAACTGCTGGAGTCAGTTATCAAGGATGTGATAACAGCACATTTGGAAAGCGGTGAAATGATCAGACAAAGTCAGCATGGATTTGTGAAAGGATAATCATGTCTGACGAATCTCATAGAATTTTTTGAAGATGTAACTAGTAGAGTGGATAGGGGAGAACCAGTGGATGTGGTATATTTGGATTTTCAAAAGGCTTTTGACAAGGTCCCACACAGGAGATTAGTGTGCAAACTTAAAGCACACGGTATTGGGGGTAAGGTATTGGTGTGGGTGGAGAATTGGTTAGCAGGCAGGAAGCAAAGAGTGGGAATAAACGAGACCTTTTCAGAATGGCAGGCGGTGACTAGTGGGGTACCGCAAGGCTCAGTGCTGGGACCCCAGTTGTTTACAATATATATTAATGACTTGGATGAGGGAATTAAATGCAGCATCTCCAAGTTTGCGGATGACACGAAGATGGGTGGCAGTGTTAGCTGTGAGGAGGATGCTAAGAGGATGCAGGGTGACTTGGATAGGTTGGGTGAGTGGGCAAATTCATGGCAGATGCAATTTAATGTGGATAAATGTGAAGTTATCCACTTTGGTGGCAAAAATAGGAAAACAAATTATTATCTGAATGGTGGCCGATTAGGAAAAGGGGAGGTGCAACGAGACCTGGGTGTCATTATACACCAGTCATTGAAAGTGGGCATGCAGGTACAGCAGGCGGTGAAAAAGGCGAATGGTATGCTGGCATTTATAGCGAGAGGATTCGAGTACAGGAGCAGGGAGGTACTACTGCAGTTGTACAAGGCCTTGGTGAGACCACACCTGGAGTATTGTGTGCAGTTTTGGTCCCCTAATCTGAGGAAAGACATCCTTGCCATAGAGGGAGTACAAAGAAGGTTCACCAGATTGATTCCTGGGATGGCAGGACTTTCATATGAAGAAAGACTGGATGAACTGGGCTTGTACTCGTTGGAATTTAGAAGATTGAGGGGGGATCTGATTGAAACATATAAGATCCTAAAGGGATTGGACAGGCTAGATGCAGGAAGATTGTTCCCGATGTTGGGGAAGTCCAGAACGAGGGGCGACAGTTTGAGGATAGAGGGGAAGCCTTTTAGGACCGAGATTAGGAAAAACTTCTTCACACAGAGAGTGGTGAATCTGTGGAATTCTCTGCCACAGGAAACAGTTGAGGCCAGTTCATTGGCTATATTTAAGAGGGAGTTAGATATGGCCCTTGTGGCTATGGGGGTCAGGGGGTATGGAGGGAAGGCTGGGGCGGGGTTCTGAGTTGGATGATCAGCCATGATCATAATAAATGGCGGTGCAGGCTCGAAGGGCCAAATGGCCTACTCCTGCACCTATTTTCTATGTTTCTATGTTTCTTATTAACCTCTGCCTTAAATATACCCAATGACTTGGTTGGCATAGCTGTCTGTGGCAATGAATTCCACAAATTCACCACCTTCCGTCTAAATTTTTTCCACATCTCTGTCCTTGAATGGATCTCCCTCTATTCCAAGGCTGTGCCTATTAAGGGTCCCTTTACCTTAATCTCCCTAAACAGATCTGGGTCATTAAATAACACCCAATCCAGATTGCTGTTACCCTAGTGCAGGGGTTCCCAACCTTTTTTATTCCATGGACCCTTACCATTAATTGAGGGTCCTTGGACTCCAGACTGGGAACCCCTGCTCTAGTGGGCTCAGCCACAACCATTCTGAAAAACCAACCTGTAGGCATTCTACAAGTTCTGTCTCTTGGGATCCAACACCAACCTAATTTTCCTAATTTAACTGCATATTGGAATCCCCCATGATTGTCGCAACATTGCCCTTTTTACATGCCTTTTCTACCTTCTGTTGAAATTTGTAGCCTATATTC
Organism: Mobula birostris; assembly: GCF_030028105.1. Lineage (NCBI taxonomy): Eukaryota > Metazoa > Chordata > Chondrichthyes > Myliobatiformes > Myliobatidae > Mobula > Mobula birostris. The sequence goes on along the minus strand of NC_092392.1, from coordinate 16,943,489 downwards.
TGGCTACCTCTCTGCCTACCTATCTACCCTTTCAATACAGTGTGGCTCTTTGGATGTTAAGCTCCCAGTCACAATTCAGCAATGTCCACAACAACATGCCTGCCAATTTCTAACTGCTACATATCCCATATACCTGTGCATTCAAGCATAACACCTTCAGTCCTGTATTCATCACCCTTCTTTGATTTTAGCTCCCTGTTACACTTTAACTCATCCCACTAACTGCAATTTTACCCTGTCATCTGCCTGTCTTTCCTCACAGCGACACTACAAACTGCATCTAGATGTGTACCAACTGTCCCATCCTCAGCCCTATCAATCTGGTTCCCATCCCGCCGCCAGATTAGTTTAAACCCCTCTCTCACCCCACCTTTCCACCGAACAGCTCTCGCAAACCTGCCCACAAGGATATTGGTTTTCCTCATGTTTAGGTGTAACCTGTCCTTTTTGTACAGACCATACCTTCCTCTGAAGAGATCCCAATGATCCAGAAGTCTGAAACGCTGCCCCCTGCACCAATTCTTCAGCCACGCATTTATCATCCAAATCATCGTATTCTTACCCTCTCTGGTGTGTGGCACAGATAGATTCTACTCCTGCTTTTCAGTTGTCTTCTAACTCCTTATGTTCTCCCTTCAGGACCTCCTCCCTTATCCTCCCTATGTTGTTGGTACCGATACGTACCACGAGTTCCAGCTGTTAGTCTTCCCCCTTTAGAATGCTGTGTATCCAACCCGAGACATCCCTGACCCTGGCATCTAGGAGACAACGTACCATGCAGGTGTCTCACATCCACAGAAACTGCTGTCTGCTTCTCTAATTATGGAATCCCCTATCACCACTGCACTCCTCACTCTCCTCTAAGCCACAAGGACAGACTCAGCCTGAGATCAGGTTGCTGCAGCTGCGCCTGGTAGTTCGTCTCCCCAACAGTGTCCAAAGCAATATATATTGAGGGGAATGGCCACAGGGATACTCTGCACTGGCTGTTTACTCCCCTTCCCTCTCAGGTACCTGTTTCCTGCAACTTAGCAGTGACTTCCTCCCTGTGGCTCCTATCTGTCAGCGCCTTATTTTCCCTGTGTGAGCTGAAGATCATCCAGCTACAGCTTCAGTTCCTTAACATGGTCTCTAAGGAGCTGTGGCTCCATGCACTTCATGTAGATGTAGTTATCTGGGAGGCTGATAGTCTCCCAAATCTCCCACATCTCTTACAAGGAACGGTGCCACCAACTCTGGACCCATTCTCTGTGCACTTGCTATATTCTCACAGAAAGAAAAACTTACTAGAAACTTACTTAGACCCTGCTTGTGCTTGCCAAAGCCTGACCACTCTAACACCATCCACTCATACAATGGCCACTCTGCTTACACCCCACCTCCTTTTATCGGCTTTATAGATCATTATGATTGCAGCCTTCCGAAAAGTCCCGGAAGCACCTGAGCTTTTTAAACCTCACACTGCGTCACCAATCATTGATCTCTCAAGTTGATTCTACCCCACCGAAAAAAAACGATGCATCAGTCATCTGAATCCAAAGGCATTAATGATGACCAGTCAATTGAAAGATCATTGACTTGATACATCAGCTCTGTCACTCTCTCTCTCTGTTGCTGTCAGACCTGCTCTATATTCCCTCACTTTTCAGGTCTGATGAAGGATTAGCGTAAAACATTAATTTTATTTCTCTTCACAGGAGCTGCTGAACCTGCAGAGTATTCTGAGCATTTTTTTTGTCTTATCTGGTGACACCCAGTTTTCAGTTGTGAAAATATTTATCCAGCTTCTGATAATAGTGTCAAGGGTAAGCAGTGATGTAACATCGATAAGCCAACTTTTACAATGGACAAAGAACAACATTTTCTGTTGTGAGCTATCTGATCTGCAATGAAATAATAATTTTATACCTTTCAAATCAGACAAAAATATGGTAAACAGTTGGGCAGATAGTTGAAAGTGATGGTGTGATTTGAAGGTTGCTAGTTCGAGCCTTGGCTGAGGCAGTGTGTGTGTCCTTGAGCAAGGCACTTAACCACGCATTGCTCTGTGACGACACCGGTGCCAAGCTGTGGGTCCTAATGCCCTTCCCTTGGACAACATTGGTGTCGTGGAGAGGGAAGACTTGCAGCATGAGCAACTGCTGGTCTTCCATACAACCTTGCCCAGGCCTGCGCCCTGGAAACCTTCCAAGGCACAAATCCAAGGTCTCATGAGACTAACGGATGCCTATAGATAGTTGAAATCAAGAACAGTCAAATCAGTGGACAGGTTTGTTGAGAAGTGTGAGAATACTATTTTAAAAGGGAAAGGAAAACTTGAGGGTGCATGTATTCAATATCCGCATCCACTTGATTCCAAATAACCCCACCCCCTCCAATTGGTTTGACCTATCACCTTTTATCCCACCCTTCTACACACTGCTATGAACTTGCAATCTTTCCCATTCCCCTTAAATGCAGGGTCTTGACCTGAAATGTCAGCCTGCACTTCTTTCCTCCACAGATGCTGCCTGACCTGCTGAGTTCCTCAACTTTTCAATTTTGTACTGTACTTTAGTGTCATTCTAGAATGAAAGGATAAATTTCACTTTACACTCTAGAATCTGAGCTACCATTCTATTATTAATTGCTGTTTAGGACTATTTTCAATTAGCTATTAATTATTGATGAAATAGCATATCACAATGTTAGAAGTGTGAGGCCTCAGGGTCACTTACGATGAAGGAATATGACAAATGCTGTACTGAAGTTAGAGATGACTATGTGCTATTTCAGGTCTGGTTGAATTTAACTATATTTTTTAAAGTTTGGAATCTCCGCTGAATTTCACCTCATTCATGATTGGGAATCCACATACAATTTGCTGGCAGGTATCATAAGGTTCTCACGTTCTGGCAGCTGAACATCCTGAGTGTATTTGTAAACATTTACAGTTTACAGGACTGAGTTATAATGTATGCCCCACATTACATCTATAAAATTTCAGCAGAGAGAATCTGGAAGAATCGGAACTTCACAATTTTGGAGACTACTATACATAAGTCCAGTATTTCATTGCTGAAATATTTATCTCTGTATAAATATAATACATGTTAATAAAATAGACTGGACTTTAGATGGGATTTTTTTTTGCCTTTCAAAAAAAGGAAGGTTTGCACACCAAGCAACTTGTTGAAACTCCAGTGTAAAATGCTGCAGTAAAAAAATACCTTGGTATGTCTTTCCATTCAAGAATAGTTTTCAGAGTATTGGAAGTAACAACTTGCTTATGGGAGCTGAATTTTGCATTGAACCTGATCATAGAAATTATCAATATTGTCCGAATCTTAAAAATAGAATGTATTTTAACAGATGTTTCCTCCTAGTCAATACATACACTTGGAAGCAGGAGCAACCGTAGAAATTTTTTGTATCACCGGATAGCATGCTGAGTGCTGCTCCTGAGAGATTGTGATGTGAGTGCTTTGATTTCTCACATTTAGATGCCAATACAATGTAAACCCAAGATATAAGCTAATCACAGACATCATAGTGTTTTATGAAATCTCACTGTTGCAAGGGGAAAAAAATTGGCAGTTATTTCTGCAAACAGCAACGTATTAATGACTACATAAACTGTTCAGTGACCTTAGCAATGCAATCAGCATTTCTCAGTATAATGGAGAAAAAATCTTTGATCTGTGAAATAATGTCTCAGCAGCAAGTGCCTATTTTATCATGAGAAAGTAGACAGAAACTCATTCTAATATTAAAAACATGTGGATAGGAAAGGGTTAATACTTGTAGGATTAATGTCTGGTGACATTTATATTGAGTTCCATTGTGAGCAGTTCAGGCAAATGACCAATACAACTTAACTTTCCATGCGTTATGTTCTCTTCAGATGTCTAAAGTCCTGAACGTTGGTATTCCCTCCCTCCCTTAATGCATTCTACTTCTTTCAGAGAGAATTTGGTAATGCTTCTTTAAACAAAATTGCTATTGTTCTTTTGAGCTGTGCAATTTCTTTCTTCATCGTTTCATTTTATAATAAGACTAGAACTAAAGCCTAAGGCTTGTAGTGTGCAAAGCTGATTTAATGTCAGCATTGCTGTTTGTTTTAGAACAACAGAAAATAAATTGCTCTCCCAACCTCCCCACCCACACACATCATTGCTAATTAAAAGGATAATAAACTGCTTATAAGTTAATTGCCGGTTTATTTCTTTCTGCGGCTGTTGCAATTTTGCAAGTGGTTGTTTCTTTTCTAGTTGACTCAGATTATAAATATCTTCAGGGAGTAGAATGACTGTCTGTGTGATTTTGATATAAGACTGGCTGTTACTTTTACAATGTAGCATGATACAGAATGACAATTAGGTGCATAAAGAGCAGAAAAAGCTGCCGGATGAGGGAGCTAAGGAGGAGTGATTCATAAAAGGAGTCAAAAATTCCTGCCGTAAGTATCTGTGCAGCTTTTGACCTGCCTGAATCTCAGTAGGAAAATATTTACCATGTCTGCTCTTTACCAGAACATCTTCACTGAAATCTGTCATATGCTATCTTTACATCTGCTATTGTAGTTCAGGGAACAGTGAGTGTAGCAGTAATGTTTTATCTTTTGATTTTACTTCTAGATTGGAGAGGTAAACACAAGGAATTCTGCAGATGCTGGAAATTCAAGCAACACACATCAAAGTTGCTGGTGAACGCAGCAGGCCAGGCAGCATCTCTAGGAAGAGGTACAGTCGATGTTTCGGGCCGAAGGGTTTCCTGACGAAGGGTCTCGGCCCGAAACGTCGACTGTACCTCTTCCTAGAGATGTTGCCTGGCCTGCTGCGTTCACCAGCAACTTTGAAATTGGAGAGGTATTTTTTTGCTGATCAGATCAACCAGTTCCCAAAGAGAACTCTGATAGGCCAATCAGATGGTTCACTGCTGCTCAGTGATAGAACACAAAAATAATCATATGTACAATTAAGAAACATTAAAAAATAGTAGAAATACTGGAGTCATGATGATCATGATGAAGTCTGCTGGAGAGAGACATTTATACACATGCTGTCCTCCATAATTCAAAGAGATTGAAGGATAAGAGTTGCAGGGGGACTTGGAACTAAAAACTAATCCCTACCAGGAGAAAACAGCACCTGTGCACTTCCATTGGGGAGGTGAAGTCATTATTTCAGAGGTTGCTACCTTGTGCTTCTCATGATTTTTGCCAGAGTTCAGGCTAATGTTACATTAGGCAACGTTAAAATTGCAGTCTTTGTGATTGTGCATGTTAGTGCAGTCTCATACTGAAGCTGAAAGGAATTCCATCCCCTTGGTGTGCAGACCTACAACTCACCACATAGTGTGATGATGTGTTCCGACTAAAACTAAGCATAAGTAAGAAGTTTGGTGTCTCGCATTCATTTTCATTATCCTTTAAAGAACAATACAGCACAGGAACAGGCCCTTTGGTTCAAGATGTTTGCACTGATCACATTGCCAAATTAAACTAAATAATTTCTGCTAGTACGTGACCCTTATCCTTCCATTTTCTGCATATTCATGTGCCTAGCTAAAAGCCTTTTAAATTCCCCTATTGTATCTGCTTTCAACAGTGTATGATCCACATTTCTTATTTTGGGGAAGCTAAAAAGACTTACATTATATCTATTCATTGTGTCTTACACCTTCTGATAAAGTAAGATATCTGGGAAATAGTATATCAAGGCAAAAAAATTCCAAGGTGGCACAAAGGTGCAGGTAGTAAGGCAGCTGCCTCATATCTTCAATGAGCTTGCTTCTACCCTGTCTCCAGTGCTGTCTGTGTAGAGTCTGCATGATCTCCACGTGATCGTGTGGGTTTTCCCCAAGTGATCCAGTTTCCTCCTGCATTAATTGTGCGGCAGCTAGCACTATTTGTAGACTGGAATATTGATCTCTGCCTTTTTCCTAGGAATAGATAGACGATACCTTAGTGATCCCAAAAAAAATTACAGTGTCATGTAGCATTGAAGTGCACAGATGTACAAATATACAAAAATTAGAAGAGAAGTAAGAAAGAATAAAAGAAAAAGTTACCTCAAACAGTCTAACAGGAGAGGGTCTTCACTTCCCCGACTATCGGTTGGCTCATTATAGAGCCTAATAGCTGAGGTTAAGAATGACCTCACATGGCGCTCTTTGGAGCAGTACAGTTGTCTTAGCCTTTTGCTAAAGAGTGCTCCTCTGTTCTGCCAAGGTGGCATGCAGAGGGTGAGAAACATTGTCCCGAATTGCCAAGATTTTCTGTCGGATCCTTTCTTCTACCACAGCCTCCAGTGTGTCCAGTTTGACTTCTATAACAGAGCCAGCCTTGCTAATCGGTTTATTGAGCCTGTTGACATCACCCGTGTTGATGCCACTGCCCCACACCACCGCACAGAAGATTTTGCAGGCGACAACAGGCTGGTGGAACATCTGAGGGAGAGGTTCGCCTACTCCAAAGGACCTCAGTCTCAGGAAGTAGAGGCTTCAGGAGAGAACAGGATACAGTATGAATGAGGCATTGCCCTCCAGTGTAATTGAAAGAATGTGGTGCAGAGTTACTTCCTTATAGCACAATCTACAGAATAAGGCATAGTATGACTAGTACCCTCTCATACTCAGATTATTTCTGTACCTGGAAGTATGGCGTAAACTGTTCTCGTACAACTTGCCTCCAATTATTTCAGCATTTCAATGAACCTCGAGCAATATGCAAATACTGTTGATAAAAATCATTTAAAGCAAATAATCAATTTGACAATTTTGAATTTGGGAAATGCTTACATGTACAAATGGCGAAGCCAATATCAGTGGAAGTCAAACTACTATTCATGGATCAGTTTGTAACATTGCTGGGAGTTTAGCCATGTCCCCTCGTAGCTATTGGCAAGTGTCAAACAATGAAACACAAACTACTCACATCCAAACGAGACTTTTGCCCATTTTTGACTCTTGCCTTGAAAGTCTGATTGAAAGGATGTGCGGAGGCAAGACTGATGGAGATCCCTGACTAAAAGGAGATGCATAGCACAGTCCAACAACCCCAAAATGCACAAAACAGTGTAAATACAATTTACACAATCCAACATAGAAGGGATTTCCTCAGGTTCCTCACTATTGGATCCTATTTCATCAAGTTTCTCTTCCAGTACAGAGGGACTACCAACATGTCAGCTCTCGTGAAATGATAAACTAAGATGTCCACCTGATCAACAACAACTTTAAGGAGAGTTTTACAATTAATGATCTTTCTTCAGCAAACACCAAATGACCTGTCAATCATCTTGTTACCTTACACAAAACTTTTACGGTGTAGCAATTGGGTGCTAATTTTCATGTAATGATCACTTCATTTCTAATTTGTGGGAAGTGTTTCACGGGGTCCCAAGAGTACAAGAAAAGCTGAACTCTCAGAGTTTATTCCCCACTAGTAAATGACACTAGCCCAGAACAGGATTGAAAGTAGGAAGAGGCTGCTCGATATTCACTCAGTACTTTCCATCTCCCCCATGCCCACACAAATACAGTTAAAGAAATACACACCTCCTCTCAGCAGTGTCTGAGTCACCAATCTGGCCAAATGAAGACCCTGCCTTTTCAGCTGCTTTTAGCTCCGGATGTGTAACTGGTCAAAAGGCAATTTTCGAACTATTTTCACAGCGGTATATTTACAATGAAGTTAAAAGGATCACAATTTAGAGAGTAACATAATTGCATTGACTTTCATTACCTCCCCATTTATACAAGGAGATATCCTGATTGATATTGCACACCTCCCTTAAGTAACTGTAATTGTATTAACTTTTAATTTGTTTTAATGCTTTTAATATCAGATGACAGAAAACTTGCTTGAGATCAAATCCACAGAAATGATTACTATTGCTGTGACTAATAATGATATCAGGTGTTGCTTGTGCTCCAACATTGAATCAGATACTTGGAGACTTGGCCTGTGGATGTTTAAGGTCTTTATTCAGCCCAAGCAGACTTTCAGGAGCAAACCTCATGAGAGAATCTCCTGGGAGAATCTCGCAGAAAAATATCTTCAAACTCAAGTGCATCAAGGTTTTAAACTCTTTAAGTACGAGGATTAAATACAATTTTGGTAGTTTACTTCAACATTTTGGGCGTAGACAAGTGGCTTTGTAGCATTATGTACTCAAAACGAGAGCACATTTCATCTGCTAAAACCATCTTGAATGTTCAGAGATCTTTGTTAGGAATCCAGTTACCCAAAATATCCTTATTTTACCTCTGCAATGAGAGATGGCTTTCTTTGCAGACAATAGTGTTTATTCTGTTTATTGAAGTTATCTTTGTCCCAGTTTAAAGACTAGTTCTTTTCTGTGTAACAGAAGGATATTACACACCTAACAATCCTCAACAACTAGTGAGGCCAAAAAGCCATTTTCTTTGGATGGAATGGGGCTGGTTCATAAGACCATAGGGCATAGGAGCAGAATTAGGCCATTTGGCCCATCGAGCCCATCAATCATGACTGATCCTTTTTTCCCTTCCTCAGCCCCACTCCTCAGCCTTCACGCCATAACTTTTGATGCCATGTCCAAGCAGAACCTATCAATCTCTGCATTAAATACATCCAGTTTAAGCTGAGTTGTGTGTGGTAGCAAATTCCACAAATTCACCACCCTCTGTGCCCTCTTGTCCTAGACTCTCCCACCATGGGAAACATTCTTACCACCACATTTACTGTGTCTTCACCTTTGAACATTCCTAAGGTTTTAATGAGATCCCCCCTCAGCCTTCTAAATTCCAGTGAGTACAGACCCAGAGTCGTTAAACATTCCTCATATGATAACGCTTTAATTCCTGTAATTATCCCCGTGAACTGCCTCTGGGCACTCGCCAATATCAGCACATCTTTTCTTAGGCAAGGAGCCCAAAACTGTTCACAATACGCAAGGTGGGGCCTCCCCAGTGCCTTATAAAGCCTCAGCATCACATCCCTGCTCTTGTATTCTAGACCTCTTGAGATGAACACTAGCGTTGCATTCGCCTTGCTTTCATGGCTTCAGTATTGATGTGAAAGGACCAGTGATGCGGTCACCCAGGCTTGCCGATGTGATTAGCGCAACGTGAAGCTTGCTGGTGGGCCTGACTGTGAGTAACAGGGCCTACTATTGTTTGACAGGTTATTCGTAGTGAAGCATTACTCTTAGATAATTATCTGGTAAAAGGTCCATTATTTTCCTGCTTAACAAGAATATAAGGCTATAGTATAGATAATTTTTTCCAGTGTAATTTATTAAATAGGACTGCAATCTAAATCATTGTCCTCCAACGCACTTCAATAATGGAGGGCTCTCGTCCATAAAACAGAACAACACCACGATTCAGTGGGTTCCAATGTAATCCACAGAAATAATTTCAGAACAAAGATGGTAATTGTGTCGAACTCTAAGGGCAAATAACCAATACAAGGTCCTTGGCACTATATTATGGAACATTTTGTTTAAAAATGATTAACATTTCTTCCAATATATGAACAGAAAACACTGGTGATTTCATTAAGTGCCAAGATGCTAGGGTCAAATAAAGGACAGTTTCTGAAACTCTGACTATCCTGCCATTTCCAGTATGGAAAATGAGTAAAGACTTTGCCTCGGTGAAATAAACAGCTGTTTGTGACATTTCTTTATGCTTCAACTGATCTCATTGAATTTATAGAAAATCCCGGCAAAAATTGTATTCCTGTCAACAAATGGCATCATTACAAGCTAAAGATCCCGTGTTCAGTTAAACAGCATCGAAAGCGGCCAGTTCGTGTAGAGGCTCGTGAAAGGAGATATGGAATTCCGCATCATTGACACCCAGTATTGATTTTGCAATGACACGGGATGCTTTTCATTGCAAATTTTGGGAGTGTATTTTGTTTAAAAGAAAAATTGAAGAAAACTTGTCAAAATTTAGTATTCATTTGGTTTCAGTGGTAGTAGAGAAGGGGTGGGGGGGCAACTGTGAGATCGACAATCAGCCAGTGTGCATTTCTAGAGAACGTTGAAATTGTCACCGGTTTTTTCCTCTGTAGTTTCATATGTCACATCAGAATGAAGAGCGCAGTCTTTTGCATATGAACTAAAGTGACGTGCAATGTGTTACAATAGCGATGCTGTTGGCCTTCGTACAGCTCTCCATACTGTGGCATCCAGCCATTTTCAAACAGAAGGCTGTTCTTATTACACAAGAAGCAGAAGGCAGATGTTTAAAATGAAAACAGCTAACCTTTGATGTTGTATCTCTTTGAGTTCTTAACTTCATCTTTCATTTCTAAAGTTGTTTATTTTCAAAATTGGCAACAAATGATAAGAGCTAAGATTACAAAATGCCCTTCTTTTCCTAAATTCTGATGAACAATAACATTGATGTCAAACGTGCTTCTGTATATTTCATTTAGGTAAGAAATTAACTGACCTTTGTGATTCATGTTAGATTAGATTAGATTATGAGGATATGCAGTCCTCTTTTATTGCCATTTAGTAATGCATGCATTAAGAAATGATACAATATTCCTCCACATTTTACAATATGTGTAAAAGAAGTGAAGATTGTTCACTGATTTCCTTATTCCTAAATCTATTAATAGAATTATTTGATCTTTCAGTGATTAAGCTCAGTCCTTCCTTGATTTAGTATTTTGTGTAATTTCCAAAATATGAAGTAAGATTTATTATTATTACTGAGGTGCTTCAATCATGATAAACTGTATAAAAAGTAAAACTAACCTTGCCCCTCAGGTGTTTGTAATGCATTTGTTCTTTTCATTTTGCAATACTTACAATGCTCAGCATCTTATCTCCAATTTACTACTGCCTTGCCTTCACAAAAGCTGCAATAGGAAGTTTGACTAACTGGGGTTTTCCATGTCTCAGTAGACTACTTGCTCATCATCTTCCCCAAGCTTAAGTGTTCGGCCCACCACTAAACTGAGCTGGCCATCCATGGGAGGACAGGATATTATGGTGCCATGTTTTGCATGAGACATTTTATAAAGCTCTCAGGAAACGGCAGACTATTTCCTAGTACCATTGGGGTGCTACCTCAGTAAATTTATTTAAGACAAGGTTGGATAGGTTTTTGCATAGTAGGAAATTAAGTGTTATGGGGAAAAGGCAGGTAGGTGGAGATGAGTCCATGGCCAGATCAGCCATGATCTTACTGAATAGTGGAGCAGGCTCGATGGGCCAGATGGCCTACTCCTGCTCCTATTTCTTATGTTCTTACTTTGAAGAAGAAGGTCCTCAGCCATCACCATTATGGCATTAAGCACCACAGATTAAGTGGCTTTTGTGTGATCCTCACCTCTCACACCTATAGGCCCACGTCTGTAAGAGATTTCACTTGAAGGCCAAGCAATCTCCTCCAGTGAAAGAAGTATAGTTCACCCCTTTCAAATTGAGAGAGTCAATGGCTTTCCTTACACTGTCAAATGTGAAGTTGCACTGATCTCCAACTCCAGCCAGCATGGAATCAGAAATAGAAAACATCATTGCCACAATCACCATGAAGGCTGCTCTGCTCTAGGGTCGTAGTTGTGATCTGAACAAGTGAAGGGCAGACCTTCACATTATCCCCCGATTGAGACTCGGCTGGGAGAACTGCTCACCAAACACATTAGGTAATTAAGTAATTGTGTGTTGCTAGGTAATTAAGTACTGCTGCTGAATACCCTCCTCAATAGTTCAATTTAATATCAGAGAATGCATGCAGTGTACAACCCGAAATCTTTACTCTTCACAGACATCCACGAAACAGAGAGGAACAAAATGAAGAACAAGTGACAGAAAGATGTTAGACCTGCAAAGTCCCACCCCTCTCCCACACACAACCAGTAACAAAAACATAAACCCTCACTGCTCCCCCCCACTTGTTCCAGCAAAAAGCATTGCACATGCCCCACCAACCACCCACCATGCAAGCAATAGCAAAGCCCCCTAGATACCATGATGTAGAGTCCATCAAAAACTACTGTCCATCCACAACACTTCAGCATCTCAACAGGCCCTCTTGCCCACTAACGCAAGAGAGAGAGAGAGGTATCACTCCTACTACAGCAAGAGGAGAGGGCAACAGCTCGCTGGTTTGATGTTACAGCATCACTTATACCAGTTCCCCCAATTCAAGAATCAGCAGACTCTCTGTCCCATCGAGAGAGAGATCATTCGCGTGCAGAAGCCTCCGACAGCCACACCTGCTGTCTTGATGTTCCGTCCTCCCTTGACGCTTCAGTTGCCGGGGATTCGGGTCGTCCTCAGGGCCACATCCCGAAGCTGCATAACTTCCAAGCGGCTCCCGGAGGTTCCGACATGCAGGTCGCTCGGCAAGTTCCACAGAGCAAGAACCCACCGCCCGTGAAGAATGTAGTTTGAGAACAGTGCAGATCATGGAGTCCAGCAGTACCCCAGCCCGACCTCTTCCTCCTTCAGCTCCCACCTCCAAAAACATATCATTTTCTGCCTATCCTCCAACGCTCTCCCCGTCACATACATTGAAAAGGGAACACCAGTGTGCCCACTTCCTGGGGCGGCGGGGTGGGGGGGGGTCATTGGTTTATGCAGAACAAGCATAAGCACAACACAGCTCTTAGCAGAGTTTTCCAACATCATAACAGCCACAGTTAAGCTGCTGATTAGCACTAATGAGGTTTCCTTCCAGCTGCTGAACATGTGTTTGGTTGTAACATACACAAAGTGCTGGAGGATCTCAGCAGGCCAGGCAATGTCTATGGAAAAGAGTAAACAGTTGCCAGTTCAGGCCGAGACCCTTCATCAGGACTTAATGAAGGGTCTCGGCCCAAAACTTCAACTGTTTACTCTTTTCCATAGATGTTGCCTGACCTGCTGAGCTCCTCCAGCATCTTGTCTGTGTTGCTCTGGATTTCCTGCGTCTAGAGATTTTCTCGTTGTGCATTCAGTTGTGCATGGTTAAGGGCAAACATTGGCTGGAGCAGGAAATTCCAAGGTGGAAATTCCGGTGTCAAAGATTGAGTGGCCTTCAGATCTGCCTGTTCTGTGTGCCCGAATTCAGCAGGCACTTGCTCTATGTCTGTTAGCCAGAATTATTTTGGATGCCCTTTGCTCACAAGTACACACACACACACACACACTCAGATCCAGGTGTAGAGATCCTGAGATACTGAGTCGGCAAGATCTCCCTCTCGGCCTCACCAGTGTAGTCCAAAGGAAAACTTATGAAGCAATACGCTTGTCACCAGCTTGGCTGCAGGAGCTGTCAGAAGGATGTTCGATGACGTCCAGCCGCCTCAGGGCTCCACGCCGGATTTGCTGTCCGGGTTTGCTCCCGTAGCCTTCGTCTCTCCTGAGGCTGCCCACAAGGCAGTGAGGGCTATTTACCCATAGCTGGGAATCTGGTTCACCAGCACCACAGTGCATTCACACACTAGTGGGGTACACGGGCAGGGGCCAGACCTCCTCAGAGGTCAGCCCGAGTGCGAAAGGAGTTCGGTTTCTCTGTGTCGCCAGTGAGGAGGCACTACACAAGGCTTGCTGTTGGAGAGGCTATGTACTGGCAGAGAGAGACTTACACATTCAGCTCTCCTTTTCGCGAGACTGTGAGCCAGTGGTGGAAGCTGAAAGTGAGAGTGACAAGCACTACCCACTACACCACCACACTAGATGCATCACAGCAACCATTTTGACAACACTCAGATCTAAGTCATTCAAAAAGCCAAAAAAAAGACTTGTGAGTTAAAATGAATTATTAAATTCTGATTCAGAGCTATTTTTTTTACTATGGTCCGTACAAAAGCTTTGAACTTATCAACCAACATCCTGAAACAATTTCAGTTTGGTAAGCTTGTATTCCTACAAAGGCATATTGTTTGTATTAAACCCAGGAATAAATTGAGAAAGGAAAAGATATAATACAACCTACAAATTCGTAGCAGGTTCTTGTAGATTCATGAGTTGAGCACATGCTGTTCTCCAATAATGAAATGAATGACTGATGCAATCTCTTTTAAGAGATTGAAAGTGAAATCAAATAAGTATATTTGTCAATAGTTACTAAATGTGCTGCTTCAGGTCTTGTGTGTTATGTTCCAGTAAGCTCTGCAACACACTTTGCCATTTTCTCCTTAAGGCCCGAATTTGGGGTATCCATCATGAAATGTGCCGATCTGACTAAAAGCACATAATACAAAGAAATCTAGAGACTGGTTAACAAAATCTCACCTGACACAATATGTCTCTTCATGTGGGTTTTCCTGAAAGGTCCAAATGGCTGAATTTAATATCAGAGAATGTATACAGTATACAACCTGAAATTCTTACTCTTCACAGACATCGCCAAAACAAGAAACTATTTTTTTTAACATTCCATCATTGCCTGCTTGTCTCTGGGCTCTAGCACCCAGATTTAATGTATGATGATGGAACACGGGTACAGCAGGAGGTGGTTGCTGCTGACTGTACCACTTGGCGACAGCTGTGTAGGGGCAGGGTTGGTATTCTGGAGATGGAAAGAACAGCCAGAAGACAGCAGAAGAGAGCCAGGAGAAATGCAGCCATGGTTGCCACCACTACCACATATACATGTCCCACCTGCAATAGAGCTTGTGGGTCCAGGATAGGATTGTATAGTCATCAAAGATCTCACCGTTAAAGGAATGGACGTCATCATCAGATTTCGATGGACAACCGAAGAAAAAGAAGAAGAAGGAACAGCAGGTAGCTACTAAAGTGGTTGTTTTTATTCAAATACAGCTGTCAAATGGAAGAAGTTGTTTAAATTAAACATAGTTCAGTACTTCATTCATCTGAGATGAGGAGCATTGACCATGTCGATAGCCAGAGGCTTTTTCCCAGGGCTGAAATGGCCAGCACGAGGGGGCATAGTTTTAAGGTGCTTGGAAATCGGTACCGAGGGGATGTCAGGGGTAAGTTTTCCACACGGAGGGTGGCAGGTGTGTGGAGTGCTCTGCCAGTGGCAGTGGTGGAACCAGATACAATAGGGTCCATTAAGAGCTTCTTAGATAGGTACATGGAGCTTAGAAAAATAGAGGGCTACGTGCTAGGGAAATTCTAGGCAGTCTCTAAAGTAGAATACATGGTTGGAATAGGATACATAGTCGGCACAACATTGTGGGTCGAAGGACCTGTGATGTGCGGTAAATTTCTATGTTCTATGTTGTATGTTCTATTTGACATGGGCATTGAGCTAGAATGCAGGTGAACTGTGTGACTAGTTACATTTATGAAGGTCCTTCATCCCATAGAGGTTTCATCAGATTGTCAATACGGTAAAGATAAAAAGCTCCAACCTTCCAACAAAGGGGCAATTGTCCATTAACTAAGCTGAAAAGGATTTGAGGACAGGGGACCACCTCAGAGAAAAGGTATCACAATCCCAAAACCATCTCCCCATAAAGAAGTACTATGTATAATACCATGCCAATACATTGATATAGTTGATACCTATGTTAATTTAGTTTGAAAGTGTTCTAAAATGTTGAAATTTTGTTTTTCACCATGATACAGAAGCAACTGCTTGAAATATGATCTACTCTCTCCATAGATGCTGCCTGCCCTGATGACTATATAGTTGATCTGTAGTATTTAGCTTGTGAATTTCTATAGCAATATTAATTTAATAAAATATTCGAAGACATTTTGTGACAGAAAACAAAATCTAACCTTGAGTCTAGGTTGTCATAAAAATCCTTCAAAGTGTAGAAAGATGAAGAGACAACCAGAGAGAATTCTTCATCTCAGTTTAGAAGTAGACAAGGGTGCCGATGTCAATGTCGGGGATTAAAAATGTGAGTCTGGACCAGGGACTGGAAGTTGCAGCCCTAATGCTGCAAGTCCAAGGACTGGAGGCCTGGAGGTGGCCTGTCTTGGGGTTGGAGTCCTAAATGTTTGTATGCATGGGTAGGTGGGAGGGAGGATTGGAAAGCAACTTGTTTTGTGGTTGCTGTTTTGTTTTGTTGTTGTTGCTGCTTGTGCTGTTTTTGTTTTTTCTGAACATTTTGGGCATGCTATCTTGGCACAGGAATGTGTGGCGACACTTGTTGGTTGCCCTCAGCTCATCCTTGGGTGAATTGGTTGTTAATGCAAATGCTGTGTTTTACTATTTTTCGATGTAGGAAAGGAAAGGTACATCGCCTCCGGAGTTTCTCTGGTTAGCAGACGGTTTCCCTCCACGCCTCTCTGACGTAGTGGGGAACCGTGTACGAGGCAAGTTACAGCAGTGGTTTGCCATTGCCTTCTGCCGGGTGAGTTTCCAAAGGGATCACCAGCTCGTAACCCAGCACGGATGGAAAGCGTGCAGGGGAGCTGGCTGGATTCGAACTCGGGACCTTTCGTTCCGAAGCCCGGCACTGACACCACCAGCCGGGTCATTTTTCAATGTACATGTGATAAATAAGTATGAAGCTGAACTATCCACAAAAATGGCATCACAGCCCAGAACGTAAAGCAATCTTTATAGCAGCAGAGTGCAATGCATGCTGCCAATTATGTGAACAACATCCTTTGCATTTTGCTGTTAAGACCCTGAAAGTAAATAAGCAACAACCATCGATGTATGTAACATGAATTACATCCCTCCCCACTCGTAAGCAGACTTACACGGATCTTTGTCACAGGAAAGCGGCATCTGGGGCCCTCACTGCCCAGCACATGCTCTCTTCTCGTTGCTGCC
Source organism: Mobula birostris (assembly GCF_030028105.1). Classification (NCBI taxonomy): domain Eukaryota; kingdom Metazoa; phylum Chordata; class Chondrichthyes; order Myliobatiformes; family Myliobatidae; genus Mobula; species Mobula birostris. Next base: position 16,926,812 of record NC_092392.1, on the reverse strand, counting down.
ATCAGGATGAAGGTACAGGAACCTCAGCACTCGCAGTGCACCACCAAGTTCAGGAACAATTATTACCCCTCTTGAACCAGAGAGGATAACTTCACTCACCCCATCACTGAAACTGTTTCCACAACCTGTGGACTCACTTCCAGGGACTCTTCAGCTCAAGTTCTTGATATTTATTGTTCGTTTATTTATTATTATTATCTCTTATTTTTTTCTTTTCGATTTGCAGTTTGTTGTGTTTTGCACACTGGTTGACTGCCCTGTTGGGCGTGGCCTCTCATTGATTCTATTGTGGTTATTGGATTTATTGAGAATGCTCACAAGAAAATGTATCTCAGGGTTGTATGTGGTGACATATTACTTTGATAATAAATTTACTTTGAACTTTGAATTACTTTGCTCGGTGCTGCCCCCTAGTGTTTGCTTGGTGGAAGAACAGGCTGGAGCAAGACAGTGTGGGCTATATTATTTTCATAATCTTTGTCTTCGTATTTTTTTTCTAAAATCTTAGCTATATGTGCTAGTTGTGCTATTGGTAATGTTGGTAATGTTTTTTGTACCTTGGCCCCGAAAGAACACTCTTTTGTTTGGCTATGTTCATGTATGGTTGAATAATTAAACTTGAACTTGCTGAAAGATAAAACTGGCCTTGCTTACTATTTGGTTCAGCATTTTTAATATTCTTCCTTTTGCTTCAATGAGTTTTAGATGATGCCTGCTTTCTGACTGTAGACAGGGAAATGTTGATCCACAGCTTGCAACATGCAAATCTCTTTCTCTGGCTGTCCTCGATGAAATGCACCAAACCTGTCGGATAATCAGAGGTAACATTTCACTTTCCCACTGCTTTGCTGCACCGAGCGATGTGGATAAGTACTGAAATATTGACCGCATTCTGTGAAGTCGAATCTTCCCTTGTTACAGATGACAGAGTTGCCTACAGTCATGCTTTAGAAGTTCAAGTTCAAGGACTCTGCCAAACTTACGTCATCTCCTATAACATTTTGAAAGCATATTTGTTAAAAACCATTTGTCTTTATAATTTTGATCAAAAAGACTGGTCATTTAGAACAAAAGATTACTTATTTTATTTGGAAACTTCTCTTGGCAATTTATTTATAAATTGTTTCCTTTTAAAGTGATCTCAAATGATAAAGATTTAGATTTACAGTATTTAAAAGAACATCCAAAGCTTCTTTTATTTTTTTTATTCAAGCATACAAAATTAGTTCTGAAAGCTTACATCTTCTGTTGACGAATGCACACATGCTTTCCACATGAGACACATTGTCATAGACTTCCAAAGATCAATACTTATCATAGGAATATCATGGATTTCTTTTGCAAGGTAACTTCTTGACGTTTTTTCACAGCCTCTTCAATCCTCTTTTACAGAATCAGGACAGGTTTTTAAAAGATTAAGTGAGCTACTGAACTCTTCAGAGAACAGTCAAAAACATCTGCATGTGTGGTCAATTGAAAAGTAAGTCCCTACTCCAGAAAGTGTGATTTAGCAAATAAGATCACAGCTATTTTTTAACGAGGGCAGATATTGCTTTTCTTCTGATGCATATGGAAATAGTTTTCATTTAATTTTGTTTTGATTGTGTTTATTCTTGAGATGTTTATATTACTGGCAAAGAACCAGAGTCAGAAACAAGAGAAAATCTGCAGAAGTTGGAAATCCAAAGCAACACACACAAACAGCTGGAGGAACTCAGCAGATCAGGCAGCAACTTTGGAAAAGAGTAAACAGTCAATGTTTCGGGCCAAGACCCTTCACCAGGACACATGTTAATCAGAATCAAATTTAAAATCGTGAGCAGATGTTGTGAACTTTGTTGTCTTTGTGGCAGCAGGTCAATGCAATGCACATTATTTTTATGTGAATTGCAGTAAAGATGTATATACTGTGTGTGTATACACACACACAGACACACGCACACACACACACACACACACACACACGCACACACAAATATATATATATAAAATAGTTAAATTAGGGCAAAATAGTGAAGTGTTCATGGGTTCAATGTCCATTCAGAAATCGGGTAGCAGAGAGGATAAACTATTCCTGAATTGTTGAGTGTGTGCCTTAAGGATGCAGTACCTCCTTCCTGATGGTAGCAATGAGAAGAGGGCATGTCCTTAATGATGGATGCTGCCTTCATGATTCGAAGAAGGAAGTCTGAGAGTCGGAGCGGGAGTGCGGAGGAAGACACTTTTGAAATTTTCGGGTTTTTTTTTCCAACGGCGTTCAGCGAGGCAGGACTGCGCAGGTGTGTGACGTCGGGCAGTGCAGCGCGGCAGATTTAAAAGGAACAGAGCCTCATACAGCGGGCAGCGTAGTTTGCGGGCGGCAGAGTGAGTCGGGAGCAGAGTGAAGGCTTAAGGGCTTCGGCTCAACGGGCTTAGGCGGAAACAGGCAAGGCGAGGAAGGTTTGGTATTCATTTTCTGTTGTTATTTGAGGAGAGGGGCAGTATGAGTGTGAGGGCAGTTTGTTGTTCTCGGTGTCGGATGTGGGAGGCCCTGGAGTCTCCAAGCCTCCCGGACATCTACATCTGTGCCAAGTGCATCGAGATGCAGCTCCTAAGGGACCGCGTTACGGAACTGGGACTGCAGCTCGATGACCTTCGTCTGGTCAGGGAGAGTGAGGAGTTGATAGAGAGGAGTTACAGGCAGGTGGTCACACCAGGGCCACGGGAGGCAGACAAGTGGGTCACAGTTAGGAGGGGGAAGGGGAAGAGTCAGGTAATAGAGAGTACCCCGGTGGCTGTGCCCCTTAACAATAGGTACCCCTGTTTGAGTACTGTTGGGGGGGACAGCTTACCCGGGGGAAGCGACAGTGGCCGTGCCTCCGGCACAGAGTCCAGCCCTGTAGCTCAGAAGGGTAGGAAAAGGAAGAGGAGGGCAGTTGTGATAGGGGACTCGATAGTAAGGGGGTCAGATAGGCGACTCTGTGGACGCAGTCCAGAGACCCGGATGGTAGTTTGCCTCCCTGGTGCCAGGGTCCAGGATATTTCTGATCGTGTTCAAGATATCCTGAAGCGGGAGGGTGAGGAGCCAGAGGTCGTGGTACATATAGGTACCAATGACATAGGTAGGAAAAGGGAAGAAGTCCTGAAAGGAGAATATAGGGAGCTAGGAAGGGAGTTGAGAAAAAGGACCGCAAAGGTAGTAATCTCGGGATTACTGCCTGTGCCACGCGACAGTGAGAGTAGGAATGCGATGAGGTGGAGGATAAATGCGTGGCTGAGGGATTGGAGCAGGGGGCAGGGATTCAAGTTTTTGGATCATTGGGACCTCTTTTGGCGCAGGCGTAACCTGTACAAAAAGGACGGGTTACACTTGAATCCTAGGAGGACCAATATCCTGGCAGGGAGATTAACGAGGGCTACTGAGGTGACTTTAAACTAGAATGGGTGGGGGGTGGGAATCAAATTAAAGAGGCTAGGCGAGAGGAGGTTAGTTCACAACAGGGGGATGGGAACCAGTGCAGAGAGACAGAGGGGTGTAAAGTGAGGGTAGAAGCAAAAAGTACTAAGGAGAAAAGTAAAAGTGGCAGGCCGACAAATCCAGGGCAAGCATCAAAAAGGGCCACTTTTTAAAAGAGTTGTAAGAGAGCGCCTGAAGGCTTTGCGTGTCAATGCAAGGAGCATTCCTAACAAGCTGGATGAATTGAAAGTGCAGATTGTTATTAATGATTATGATATATTTGGGATCACAGAGACATGGCTCCAGGGTGACCAAGGATGGGAGCTCAACATTCAGGGATATTCAATATTCAGGAGGGATAGACATGAAAGAAAAAGAGGTGGGGTGGCGTTGCTGGTTAAAGATGAGATTAACGCAATAGAAAGGAAGGACATAAGCCGGGAAGTTGTGGAATCGATATGGGTAGAGCTGCATAACACTAAGGAGCAGAAAACGCTGGTGGGATTGTGTACAGGCCACCTAACAGTAGTAGTGAGGTCGGAGATGGTATTAAACAGGAAATTAGAAATGTGTGCAATAAAGGAACAGCAGTTATAGTGGGTGACTTCAATCTACATGTAGATTGGGTAAACCAAATTGGTAAAGGTGCTGAGGAAGAGGATTTCTTGGAATGTATGCGGGATGGTTTTTTGAACCAACATGTCGAGGAACCAACTAGAAAGCAGGCTATTCTAGACTGGGTTTTGAGCAATGAGGAAGGGTTAATTAGCAATCTTGTCGTGAGAGGCCCCTTGGGTAAGAGTGACCATAATATGGTGGAATTCTTCATTAAGATGGAGAGTGACATAGTTAATTCAGAAACAAAGGTTCTGAACTTAAAGAGGGGTAACTTTGAAGGTATGAGACGTGAATTTGCTAAGATAGACTGGCAAATGACACTTAAAGGATTGACGATGGATATGCAATGGCAAGCATTTAAAGATTGCATGGGTGAACTACAACAATTGTTCATCCCAGTTTGGCAAAAGAATAAATCAAGGAAGGTAGTGCACCCGTGGCTGACAAGAGAAATTAGGGATAGTATCAATTCCAAAGAAGAAGCATACAAATTAGCCAGAAAAAGTGGCTCACCTAAGGACTGGGAGAAATTCAGAGTTCAGCAGAGGAGAACAAAGGGCTTAATTAGGAAGGGGAATAAAGATTATGAGAGAAAACTGGCAGGGAACGTAAAAACTGACTGTAAAAGCTTTTATAGATATGTAAAAAGGAAAAAACTGGTAAAGACAAATGTAGGTCCCCTACAGACAGATACAGGTGAATTGATTATGGGGAGCAAGGACATGGCAGACCAATTGAATAACTACTTTGGTTCTGTCTTCACTAAGGAGGACATAAATAATCTTCACGAAATAGTAGGGGACAGAGGGTCCAGTGAGATGGAGGAACTGAGCAAAATACATGTTAGTAGGGAAGTGGTGTTAGGTAAATTGAAGGGATTAAAGGCAGATAAATCCCCAGGGCCAGATGGTCTGCATCCCAGAGTGCTTAACGAAGTAGCCCAAGGAATAGTGGATGCATTAGTGATAACTTTTCAAAACTCGTTAGATTCTGGACTAGTTCCTGAGGATTGGAGGGTGGCTAATGTAACCCCACTTTTTGAAAAAGGACGGAGAGAGAAACCGGGGAATTATAGACCGGTTAGCCTAACTTCGGTGGTGGGGAAACTGCTGGAGTCAGTTATGAAAGATGTGATAACAGCACATTTGGAAAGCGGTGAAATCATCAGACAAAGTCAGCATGGATTTGTGAAAGGAAAATCATGTCTGACGAATCTCATAGAATTTTTTGAGGATGTAACTAGTAGAGTGGATAGGGGAGAACCAGTGGATGTGGTATATTTGGATTTTCAAAAGGCTTTTGACAAGGTCCCACACAGGAGATTAGTGTGCAAACTTAAAGCACATGGTATTGGGGGTAAGTATTGATGTGGATAGAGAATTGGTTGGCAGACAAGAAGCAAAGAATGGGAATAAACAGGACCTTTTCAGAATGGCAGGCGGTGACTAGTAGGGTACCGCAAGGCTCAGTGCTGGGACCCCAGTTGTTTACAATATATATTAATGACTTGGATGAGGGAATTAAAAGCAGCATCTCCAAGTTTGCGGATGACACGAAGCTGGGCGGCAGTGTTAGCTGTGAGGAGGATGCTAAGAGGATGCAGGGTGACTTGGAAAGGTTGGGTGAGTGGGCAAATTCATGGCAGATGCAATTTAATGTGGATAAATGTGAAGTTATCCACTTTGGTGCCAAAAACAGGAAAACAGATTATTATCTGAATGGTGGCCGATTAGGAAAAGGGGAGGTGCAACGAGACCTGGGTGTCATTATACACCAGTCATTGAAGGTGGGCATGCAGGTACAGCAGGCGGTGAAAAAGGCGAATGGTATCCTGGCATTTATAGCGAGAGGATTCAAGTACAGGAGCAGGGAGATACTACTGCAGTTGTACAAGGCCTTGGTGAGACCACACCTGGAGTATTGTGTGCAGTTTTGGTCCCCTAATCTGAGGAAAGACATCCTTGCCATAGAGGAAGTACAAAGAAGGTTCACCAGATTGATTCCTGGGATGGCAGGACTATCATATGATGAAAGACTGGATGAACTAGGCTTGTACTCGTTGGAATTTAGAAGATTGAGGGGGGATCTGATTGAAACGTATAAAATCCTAAAGGGATTGGACAGGCTAGATGCAGGAAGATTGTTCCCGATGTTGGGGAAGTCCAGAACGAGGGGTCACAGTTTGAGGATAAGGGGGAAGCCTTTTAGGACTGAGATTAGGAAAAACTTCTTCACACAGAGAGTGGTGAATCTGTGGAATTCTCTGCCACAGGAAACAGTTGAGGCCAGTTCATTGGCTATATTTAAGAGGGAGTTAGATATGGCCCTTGTGGCTATGGGGATCAGGGGGTATGGAGGGAAGGCTGGTGCAGGGTTCTGAGTTAGATGATCACTCCTGCACCTATTTTCTATGTTTCTATGCATCGCTCCTTGAAGATGTCCTGGATGCTACAGATGCCCATGGTGGAGCTGACTGAGCTCACAACTTTCTCCAGCTTCTTTCGATCTTTTACAATAACCTCCCTCCTCCCCGCCCCCCCCCCCCACCACCATAGCTGGTGATGCAGCCAGTTAGAATACTCTCCACAGTACATCTGTAAAAAATTGTGATTGTTTTTCATGACATAACAAATCTCCTAAAGCTCCTCATGAAGTATAGCTGCTGCTGTGCCTTCTTTCTAGCTACAAAGGCTATAGTTCATTAGGAGCTTGAGCAGATTTGATATGTCACCAAAGACACTCGCAAATTTCTACAGATGTAAGATGCCACCATCTATTGTCCACTTTTACCTTTTCCTGAAACGACAAGCAAGTCAACCATCTTGGAGGATCCAGAGTCTATAGGTTTCTTTCCCTGAAGACCATTAGTGAATCAGATATATATTTTAGAACAATCCAGCAGTTTCACAGTTACCATTACTGAAGCTAGCACATTTTAATTCCAGTTTTTAATTACTTAAATTTAATTTCCAGTTGCCTGCACTGAGAATTTAACTCATATTTCTGAATCAGTGGATAAGAATTCTGTCTGCTAGGCTACTAACTAAGCCAATATTCTAGCAAACACACAAGGCAAGCAAGTAATTTAATGATGGTGAATTCTGTAGGTCAGTTCCATAATAGTTGACTTATGCATTTATCAAATGTAATCTAAACTCAGCATTAGAACAAGGGTTTTAATGCAGCCTTCATTCCATGTTTAACAGAACATCTAACCCTCCCATTGTATTCCTGCACGGCCAATAATACTTTAATATTCCTATTAATTGAAGCCAGTTGCTGAAAGTATACTGCTGCATTTCCCTAGCAGTGCATCTTCTTGACTTGCTGAACAAGCATATTCCTAAAAAAAACTTATAATTCAACACTGGCCCCAATTTCATGTTGAAGCTGGTAGTGGTTGACACCTGTACATTGTGAAAAACAACGAATTCTGGAATGTAATTGAGTGCAAAAGCCAAGAAGCAGCTGTCAGTGACACTCTGTTCCTTCGCTCGCAGCACCATTAAATGCTCTCATCTCAGGGTTTTTGCCTCCAGTGCCGATCTTTGAAATCACGGATCAATCTCAATTTATCTTGCAAAAACACTTGGGAAATGTTAGGCTTTGTTAAATAAGATATATGAAAGTCCGACTACCTATTAATTCATGATAACTGATGAACACTGACTGACCGAAAAATATTATTTTTGGGACAAATATTGCATTTACAGTCCATGATAAAAATATCATCAATTTTCAATCACCGTTCCTAATGAAGATTTCCAGCCCAAAATATTACCCTCTATAGACAGCTAACCTTCTAAATTCCTCCAGCATTTTGTGAGTGTTGAATCAATATTTAACATATCTTTGCATTCAACTTATTCATCTTCATTCCTTGTCTATATGTCAAAGTCTTTATTACTGTTAGTAAAGTTATTGAAACATTGAATGATAAAGTTTATTCATTATTTCTAGATTTGCAGCATCTAAGAATCCTTCTGCTGTGATTGGCTGCTCGGCCAGCTTGGAGACAGTATTATTGCTGAATGTCACAGAACACTGATGATTAAACTTGGAATAAAGCCAACCCGGTTACCAGTGAAATTCATGCCCAGATCGATGTGGAAAACATTATCACTTCATGATTAATCACAAAATTTTGCTCATCTTGTCACAGGTTTTCCTTTCAATCAGCAGTACCAATTAATAATTTTTAACTGTATTCTCTGTTGTTTTGTTTCTCTGGTATATTGTTTGGACGATTCATTGTCGCTTGAGTTTCCAGGATTGGAAGTTTAAACTACAAGCCATTGTACTTCAGAAATGCTTTTATAAGTCTTGGGTATGTGCAAGTTTTGAAGGCCTTTGATCCTCAGTATCCAATCAGATCTCATCCCATTCCCATGGGAATGTCATGGAGATATACTAGTTCCTCTTAGCTAAAGAAAGATTGAACAGTACAAGTCACTATTAGACAATTGACATACAGGAAATCCCAGAAATAGAAAGCATTTCAGGCAACATGCAGAGAGAAAAATAGAATTAACACTAGAGGCTGTGGTTATTTTCTGGTCTGATACACGCTGGAAACTGATTATCTGAAATTGTTGATTTCAATATCGAGATTTGAGAGTTGTAACATACTTTGAAATAGTTCTTTGCTTTTCAATATTTATAAGATACAGTCATACAGTAGCAAGGACCAAGGGCCGATTGAAGGGAAGTTAAATGGTAAAGTATTTTAGAGTCTTTCCATTACTGTATCTATTTAACTTCATGAAAAATTTCTTCCCACTGAAGTTCTACTCCTGAAGTGAACAAGATTTGTCTGTAATTTATGCCAAAATCGCTTTCCTCAACAAAATACATGGGATAAGATGCTGATTAAAAAGTGAAGATTGAACAGAAATGTTTCATTAATGAGAAACTGAGTAGAATGGATTGAACAGATGCTAATACTGAAATCCTGGTGGGAGGCTATTGTAGCAGCACCCTTCAGCGAAACTGTAACATGTATTAATCATCACAAAATATTGAAATAGTATTTTTTCCCTGATGTAGTCAGCCAAGTGAAAAAGTCCTTTCAGGTTTTGTGATAGTTATGCAAGTTGATTGAATTGAATGTGTACATGAGCTGCAAACTTGATGTACCAGCACACATTAACTCCGAGAACTTATGGAAACTGATACATTTGCAGAAACACATTGGAATGCTGATGAGCACAGAAAGAGTGTTGTTTTTAAGGAACTAGCTTGGACCTGGGTGGTATTCCAAAATAATGAGGTATACAGCAAAGCGGCTGGTAGTTTTCCAATGAGTACGCTGCATATCTTGGTAGAATAGATGAAAATCAAGGTCTGGTAATGTCCATTTCTCTGAAAATATTGAATAACAATGTTCTGAAACACTGTCTGTTTTTTAGAATGATGCACATCATTTTTGTAATCTGGCTGATTCAGTAGAAGATGGTTTTGCCAATAGAGTTTAGAGAAATCATATGTAGGCTTTGTAAGTGTTCAGGAATCCAGAATTTTAGAACGTTCACTTCATGATCCTGCCTCATTGTAATGGACAACCTTTTTTTTAACTCAAGGAAAATATAAAATTAGTATTTTCATAGATTATATAAGATTGGTGGTTCAGATCTAAATAATGGATGCAAGCTAATAAATGCAAACATGAGGAAATCTGCAGGTGCTGGAAATCCAAGCAACACACATCAAAGTTGCTGGTGAACGCAGCAGGCCAGGCAGCATCTCTAGGAAGAGGGACAGTCGACATTTCGGGCCGAAGGGTGTCCTGACGAAGGGTCTCGGCCCGAAACGTCAACTGTACCTCTTCCTAGAGATGCTGCCTGGCCTGCTGCGTTCACCAGCAACTTTGATGTGTGTTGCAAGCTAATAAAACTGGTTTGCTTCCTATCTTAATTATTTGATGTGGAATAAACAGATTGTAGTGAGTGGTTGTGGTGGTGCAGGATTTTATTATTTCAAGATAAATAAAGATTGAGATTTAGTTTTATTTACTTTTACAAAAAGAATGTAATATTATTGCACTTTCTGGTTTGTTCTGCCAATTTACAATATAACGTTTTACTGAAAGCTGAGGGAGAGATTTATTTTTCAGAAATCATGCAAAGAACTTTTGCAAAACATTTGCACATCGGGATTGAAGAGTGAAAACATTTGCTTTATCTCATCAATTACCTTAATTCTCGGGAGAAGTTTGCATCTCTTGAGTATGTGAAGTCAGTCAAGATAAAGACAAGTATCATGGTGATTCAGTTTATATTCAAGAATCTATGCTCAGGATAATTCCTCTGGGATTAAAGCTACGTTTTAACTGGAGTTACCCAGTGTTCTACAGCTTCATTTGTACTTTCCATTGCTGTCAATGTGATCTTCAAGTATATCCAGAATCCCAGATTAAATCCTGACATTGGGTGCTCTATGTGGCATTTGCAGATTCTCCCAGTGACCACGTGGGTGATCCAGGTTCCTCATACGTCCCAAAGGTGTGTGGGTTGGGGGTGTTATTTGGCCGCTGTACTTTGTCCCTGGTGTGTAGGTGAGCGATGGTGATGAGGGGGAGGTATTGAGTTGATGAGAATGTAGGGAAAATGAAATGGGATTAGTGCGAATGACAGGTACAGTGGGTTAGAGGGTCAGAGAGCCAGTGTCTATGCTAGGGCAGCACTAAAGCCAGTTTTCCAATGGAATTTCAGCTGAGGCAGTGGGAAATGACCCTGACCACTTTTTCCTGAGCTAGTCACCCTTCTCAGAGGATCACCGCCCTTTCGTAGTGGAGAGGCTGGTGAGCTCCTGGGACCCAGAGAGCAATGCCAACTGGAGTTTAGCCGTCAGGGTCACCCATGGCGGTAAGGTCAAGGGGGTGGTTCAATCAAACACCGAATCAGCCAAAGACTCAACGGTGGAGCTGGCGGAAGATGGCGGCACACCGCAACAGCGTTAAAGGTGGACAAAGGGTCCCCACGCCACTGGACCCCGACCCCGATCGGTCACGGACCACATGGTGACGCATCTGCCTCCCCACGTTAAACAAAGTCACACACAGGTCTTTTCTATTAAGGGAGCCCACCCTAAAATCCAGAATTAAGCCCTATGCCGATCAGCAGTGGTGAAGGGACCAGGATTATGTGGATCCTGGATGGCCCTATACAACCGCTGGAAGACCCACCAATTGGCAACCCCGTAGGAGAACATCACACTCAACTCGAGTGATTGCACTACTGCTTCTTAAACCAGGTTTCCGGAGGACTACTGGAGGCATTTTCCTTTGGATGAACTCTGAAACTCAGACTGACTCCAGTGTCTATAAAAAGTCTCATGGTAGCAGTGTACCAAATTGCCTGAGTCACCTGCCCTACATTTCTCCCATAACAAACTTCCAGAACAACTATATGTGCACCACATTTGCTCACTGCTCATTCATTTTGTCTTCCACCACCACCCCTACCCAATGAGCTAAAAGGAAACTCCACAAGCTCCAGCCTTTCCCATAATAATTCCCAATTTCCTGTAACCTACAAAGCTGATCGGTTCCAAATCCCAGAAATCTAGTTTCAGAACGTACTGCTCTCACCTATAAGGGCTACCACCACTCTTCTGACCATGAAGCATTCAATCTCGTCTGCATCTCCTTTCCTCCACTCTACGGGAGTGCCTTGGCCCAGCACTCAAAACCCACGTTCCCACTGCCTTCAACCTGTCACCCCTCCCTTTTTCGAAAGCCTTCACAGGACCTGGTACCTCTCACCATCTCTCTCATCAGGTCTCACCACCTGATCTCACTTCTGTAGAGGTGTTCAATGTCACATCATCTTAGCTATTTTAATTTCAGGTTCCAAGCCCCCAATTTATGAATACCCGTACCTACAATGAAGCTCGCACGATATTATTAAATTTAGTTGTGTGGTTGTAGGTAACCTGATGATCTTGATTGTGCAGACAAAACCTGCTATAGGCTCGTAAACACGAGGAATTCCGCAGATGCTGGAAATTCAAGCAACACACATCAAAGTTGCTGGTGAACGCAGCAGGCCAAGCAGCAACTTTGACGTTTGTTGCTGCTATAGGCTTGTTCCCCACTAGGTGGTGCCATTTGACTCTTTATAAGGTGCATGAGACAAACAAAAGCTTGCAAATTGACCTCTGTGAATTGCCCCTGTGGCGTTTGCTTTGTTATTTTATCGTTTAAATGCTATTCTCAAATGTCAAAAGAATAGTTTTACATTTTGATTTGCAATCAGAGCTTCAATAGATTTTCATTGCAGCCGGGTGGATGATTTCTTGGCCAAATGCAAATAAAAAGAGTGAATAACAGGTCATTGCTTCTTTATCATACCCAGAGGTATGACAGAAATGTGGAATAACACTGCAGTGAAGGAGACATTCTTTCCACCGAATCTGACCTTGATATTTGAAAGACCGCTGTTAGTCACATTTCTCTTTCCCCACGGAATTAATACTACCATTTTCAAATATTGATCCTGTAACTTCTGAAAGGAAATTTGAGCAAGGATCTGGACTCAGTACATTTTGCCTACGGCTGCAACAGGTCTACAGCAGACCCAATCTCACTGGCTCTCAATCCTTCTCTGGAGCACCTAAACAACAGCAGAGCACACATCAGGCAGCTATTTATTCATTACAGCTCAGTGTTTAATACAATAATCCCCTTCTGTATTGATCACCGGGCTTCTAAACATGGGCCTCTGTACCCCTCTCTGCATCAGGATCCTCGACTTCCTCATCAGAAAGAATGAATCATGGGCAATCAACACAGGCACGCCTCGAGGATGTGTGCTTAGCTCACTGCCCTACCCTCTCTATGCTCCTGACTGTATGGCTAAGCCCTGCTCAAGCAACATCTAAAAGTTTGCTGATGAAACTTCCATTGTTGGTGAAATCTCAGGTGGTGAGGAAGAGGAATACAGGTGTGAAATAGATCAGCTGGTTGAGTAAAGTTGTACGGTAACGTATTTGGTGGAAATGTACATAATTCACAACCACCGACATTCACTTTAAGAGGTTGATCTGACGTGATGATGTAATTACGTGAAGTTTTTATCACACTTTATGTACAGTGCTTGGAGTACAATAAATAAGTTATTATGGCTTTTCTTAAACATAAAATGCCTCCTCCGTTTTTATTTGCTAAAACCTACACTGGTGACCCTGGTGCTCTAGGACGATTCCAGGGTCATTGAACATGTCGGCCAACACAGTCACTTCGAAACTGCCAGAGTTTTGGGAGCAAAATGCCACTGCTTGGTTCATACAGGCCAAGGCCCAATTCACACTGCGAGAAAGCACCGCCGACAGCACTAACTATTTCTATGTGGTAGTGTCACTCAGCAACTCTACAGCTGCGAGAGTGGTGAGTCTGCTTGAACACCCGCCTGATAAATACCGATTGCTGAAAACTCATCTTTTACGGACTTTTGGACTATCGGAGTCTGAGCGTGCCAAACAGTTGCTCTCCTTGACTGCCCTTGGCAACACTAAGCCATCGGAGCTAACGGACCACATGCTATCTCTCCTGGGAAAGCACCACCCTTGTTTTATTTTTAAAGAACTCTTCATGCAGCAAATGCCTGATCAAGTTCGCATAGCCCTCACTAATGCACCAGTGAAGGACTATAGGGAACTTGCTAAAATGGGTGATAGTCTACACTCAGCCAGGCAGAGGTGGATCATTCCTCCTCCTTTCACTATCTCAATAAGCCTGGTCAACAAGGTCCCCAACATAATAATATGCGACTATTGATGAAAAGGCAAAGAGCGATGGAACCTCACTGGAAGCCAACAGCAGCAGGCTCCAGACTTACGGGACACAATGGATGATGATCTGCTTCAGTGGGCAACTTCACAAATAGGACCTCGTCCTGGCTAAAGTGGCTAGACCTCTGCTCAGTGCAGATTTTCTGTGTGCCTGAGGACTGTTAGTTAACCTTAAGAACTGCCGGCTTGTGGATGTCAAGGACTTTGGGTTGTTAACCTGCTCCCCCAGTAAATTCCCCACAACGACTCGGTCAAGCGGCGCCTGCACCACCGCAGGTGAGCTTTCTCGACTGCTGGGTGAATTCCCAAACCTCACCAAGCCCACATTCTCCACTACGGTCAGAAAACATGGGGCCGAGCACCACATTTCTGCAACTAGTCCGCCAGTCTACACCCACATGCATAGACTGGACCCAGAAAAACTGGCAGCCATGAAGGCTGAGTTTGCCCACATGGAAAGACTTGGCATTGTACACCAGTCGATTAGCCCCCAGGCTTCATCCCCAAGTCCATTGATCGTTGCTGCTCATGTGGCAATTACTGACGCCTTAATGAGGTCACCACCCCCAATCGCTACCCAGTCCCACTCACCCAAGACTTTTCAGCACGTTTAGCTGTAAAGTTAATGTTTTCCAAAGTTGATCTAGTTAGGGGCTACCATCAGGTGCCTGTCTGCTCGGAAGACATTCCCAAAACGGTTGTGATAACTCTTTTCAAGTTTCTGCGCGTGCCATTTGGACCGAAAAATGCAGCACAGGCTTTCCAACGGCTGATGGACTCTGCATTAAAAGATTTAGACTTTCTTTTTGTTTACCTGGATGACATACTTGTCACCCGTACATCCAAATCCAAACATGTATCTCATCTCGCGCACTCTTCGAGTGCTTAAGCCAACACAGGTTGATTATCAACCCTGTTAAATGCCAGCTGGGTTGTCAACGAATGACCTTCTCGGCCATCACAGAGGTGCAAAACCCCTTCCATCAAAAGTAGCTGCTATTATGGATTTCCCATCACCCTGCACTACTAAAAAACCTACAGGAGGTCGGAGGCGCCACATGTGGCAGCCACTCACCTCCATTTGGCAGCTCCATCCCCCTGAAAGGAAGCACGGCACGTTTGACTGTGAGCTTCTTGGTCTCTATCAGGCTGTCCACCATTTTTGTATTCTTTTCAGAGTCACCACTTCACAGCATTCATTGACCACAAACCACTCATGCACACAATGGCCAAAATATCAGACCCTTGGTCTTCACGGCAGGAACACCAACTAGCCCACATATCGGAGTTCACAACTGATACACAACATATCAAGGGGAAAAATAATGCCGTGGCTGATTTCCTCTCACTGCCAGCCACTGAGATAATACACATAAGGGGATGACTATGCCAGCCAAGTAACAGACCCAGAGGCCCAGGCTCACCGAACAGTGGTCATGGGCCTGCAGTTGGCCGACATTAAGTTTGGGGAAGCTGAGGTTTCTCTCCTGTGCAATGTCTCAACCTGTCCCCCTTACCCCATAGTACCTACAAACACAAGGCGGACTGTTTTTGGCTCCATACGTGGTCTCTCACATTCGGGCCAGAAGGCCTCACAGAAACTGGTTGCACTAAAGTTTTTTTTGGCACGGCCTTTGAAAGACTGCAGCCTGTGTGGAGTGCCAGCAGGCCAAAACTAATCGTCACGTTCGGCCGCCACTGGCACCTTTTGAGGTTCCTGAGCGACAGTTTGACCATGTCAATGTAGACCTAGTTGGTCCTCTTCTCCCCCCTCCACCCGCAGTTTCACACACCTCCTTACCAATGTGGACTGTACCACCGGGTGTTCAGAGATCAGCCCTGTAGCACTGACAATGGCTGCAGACGTGGCTCAGGCATTCATCAGCATCCAGGTTGCTCGGTTTGGCACCCCAACTGATATTTCCTCTGATCTCAGTCCCCAATTCATATCAAACCTCTGGGCTGGGATGGCCCAGAACCTCGGCGTTAGGCTACATCACACCACAGTTTATCACCCACAGTCCAGTGGCTTAGGTGAGTGGCTTCACTGCACCTTAAACGCTGCTCTGAGGGCTTCCCTGAGCGATGAGTGTTGGCATGATTGTCTCTCGTGGGTCCTGTTGGGGCTCAGAGCAGCTCCAAAAGAGGACCTACAGCCATCTGTAGCTGAGTTGGTAGACGGGTGGCCATTACGAGTGCCAGGTGATTTCATTCCTGATGCCACAACCACCTGGCCGGCCTTTCTACCATGTTGCAGCCTCCTCAGTAAATTCAATTCCCTAACACCTTTTCCTACCTCCCATCATGGTGTAGAGCACTCTTGGGGTCCTGTTGACCTACAATCCACCTTGTTTGTTCTCATCTGTCATGATGCACACCGATATCCCCTTAGGGCCTGCATTTTAGAATGGAGAGAAAATACTTTTATCAAAGTTAAGAGAATGTCTTTCATTAGATGGCCTTAAACCAGCCCACCAAGATTTGGTGTCACGATATGACCATCAGGAACCTGCTGTTACTCCATCCCTGGAATGTACGGACCGAGACGGGGGACTCGTCTGAGCTCCAGACGGACTCACAATGCCGGTTCCATTGAATTATGGGTGAGGGGCCTGAGTAGGTCAACATAATTGGTGGAAATGTACAAAATTCACAACCCCTGACATTGAGTTGAGGGTTTCACTTTAAGATGATTGTCTGATGTGATGATATCATTACATTAAATACTTTTACCGTGCTTTGTGTACAGTGTTTGGAGTACAATAAACAAGTTGTTCCTGTTTTTCTTAAACATAAAACAGCTCCACTGTCTTGCTTGTGAAAACCTACAACGTCATGACCGCACTTAAAGCACTCAATGTCAGCAAGACCAAGGAACTGATTCTGGACGTCAGGAAGGGAATTTGGGAGAGCACACACTAGTCCTTGAGAGGCCAGCAGTGGAGCCTGTGAGCAGCTCTAAGTTCCTGGCTTCCAACAGCTCAGAGATTCTATCCTGCATTCAATACATTGATCCAGTCACAATGAAGGCATGCCAGCATTCTGCTTCATTGGGCATTTGAGGAGATTTGATATGTTCAAATCAAATCAAATTATCATTCAATCATATTTAAATACAGCCAAATGAAACAGTGTCCCTCTGGGGCCAAGGTGCAAAACATAGACAATAAACTGGACTGGTCAAAGAACACTGAGGCTGTCTACAAGAAGGGTCAGAGCCGACACTATTTCCTGAGGAGACTGAGGTCCTTTAACATCTGCTGGACGGTGCTGAGGATGTTCTACGAGTCTGTGGTGGCCAGTGCTATCATGTTTGCTGTTGTGTGCTGGGGCAGCAGGCTGAGGGTAGCAGACACCAAGAGAATCAACAAACTCATTCGTAAGGCCAGTGATGTTGTGGGGATGGAACTGGACTCTCTGACAGTGGTGTCTGAAAAGAGGATGCTGTCCAAGTTGCATGCCATCTTGGACAATGTCTCCCATCCACCACATAATGTACTGGGTGGGCACAGGAGTACATTCAGCCAGAGACTCATTCCACCGAGATGCAACACAGAGCGTCATAGGAAATCATTCCTGCCTGTGGCCATCAAACTTTACAACTCCTCCCTTGGAGAGTCAGACACCCTGAGCCAATAGGCTGGTCCTGGACTTATTTCCTGGTATAATTTACACATTACTATTTAACTATTTATGGTTTTATTACTATTTATTATTTATGGTGCAACTGTAACGAAAATTAATTTCCCCCAGGATCAATAAAGTATGACTATGACTATAGACAGCACATTGAAAGTAGCAAACAGAAAAAACATAAACACGCAAAAAAACATATACATATATACGTATACATTTCATATATATATATAAATCACCAAAGACTCTTTCAGATTGTTTCAATTGCTGTTTGCTCATATCATTTGCTCACTTCCCCAAATTGCCAGTGGTCTCCTAATGACTGCTCCTCTCCTCCTCACTACCCACTATTTCCAGACTTTGCCCTGGACAACCAAGTCCAGGTGATTACAGTCACAAGGCTAACCCAAGCAGAGTGCCACTGACTGGGTATCACTCTAGCTGTAGGTAATTTGCAATCCATTTTACAGGTTTTCAGAGATATGACCCTATTTTTATTGAGCAAAATGTGTCGATTTTCTCATAAGGTCCCCCCCCCCCCACCCGAGACTCTGTTTACTGAGTAAACGGATACTGTTTGCTCGGAGCCTGGAAACAATGACCACACCCTTTCTGCCTCGCAGTCACTGGTGAACTCAGTCACAAACAAGAGAAAATCTGCAGAGGCTGGAAAGCCGAGCAACACACACAAAATGCCGGAGGAACTCAGCAGGCCAGGCAGCATCTATGGGAAAGAGTATAGTCGACAGTTTAGGCCAAGACCCTTCATCAGGACTGAAGGAAAAAGCTGAGGTGTTAGAGTTAGAAGATGGGGGGAAGGGAGGTAGAAACACAAAGTGATAGGTGAAACCGGTGGGGGGGGGTGGTGGGATGGGGAGGGATGAAGTAAAGAGCTGGGAGGTTGATTGGTGAAGGAGGGTAAAGGGCCGGAGAACGGGGAATCTGATGGGAGAGGACAGAAGGCCATGGAAGAAAGAAAAGGGGGAGGAGCACCGGAGGGAGGGGATGGGCAGGCTTGGATATAAGGTGAGAGAGAGAAAAGGGGGATGTGGAACGGTGAAGTCGAGGTTCATGCTATCAGGTTGGAGGCTACTTAGATGGAATATAAGGTATTTCTCCTCCAACCTGAGTGTGGCCTCATCGCAACAGCAGAGGAGGCTGTGGATTGACAATCAGAATGGGAATGGGAAGTGGATTTAAAATGGGTGGCCACTGGGAGATTCCACTTTTTCTGGCAGATAGGTGCTCAGCAAAATGACTTACCAATCTATGTCCGGTCTCACCGATACACAGGAGGCCACACCAGGAGCACTTACTACAGTAGATGACCACAACAGACTCACAGGCGAAGTGTCGCCTCACCTGGAAGGACTGATTAGGGCCCTGAATGGCAGTCAGGGAGGAGGTGGAGGGGCAGGTGTAGCACTTGTCCACTTGCAAGGATAAGTGCCAGGAGGGAGATCAGTGGGGAGGGACGAATGGACAAGGGAGTCGTGTAGGGAGCGATCCCTGTGGAAAGCAGAAAGTCAGGGGGAGGGAAAGGTGTGTTTGGTGGTGGGATCTCGTTGGAAGTGGCAGAAGTTACAAAGAATTATGTGCTGGATGCAGAGGCTGGTGGGGTGGTAGGTGAGGACAAGGAGAACCCTATCCCTGGTGGGAAGACGGGAGGATGGGATGAGGGCAGGAGTGTGCAAAGTGGAAGAAATACGGTTGAGGGCAGCATCGATGATGGAGGAAGGGATACCCCTTTCTTTGAAGGAGGGCGTCTCCTTCATCTGGAATGTAAGCCTCATCCTGAGAGCAGATGCAGCGGAGACAGAGGAATTGAAAGAAGGGGATGGCATTTATACAACTAACCCAGAGGGAAAAGGTATAGTCAAGGTAGCTGTGAGAGTCAGAGGGTTTATAAAAGATATCAGTAGATAAGCCATCTCCAGAGATAGAGACAGAGAGAGCGAGAAAGGGGAGGGAGGTGTCGGAAATGGACCCGGTAAACCAGGGCAGGGTGGAAGTTGGAGGCAAAGTTCATAAGGTCGATGAGCTCCACGTGTTTGCAGGAAACAGCATCAATGCAGTCGTCGATGTAGCATAGGAAAAGTTGGGGAGTGACACCGGTGTAGGCTTGAGACACAGACTGTTCCACGCAGCTGGCAAACAGGCAGACATAGCTGGGACCCATGGCTACACCTTTTGTTTGAAGAAAGTGGGAGGAGCAAAAGGAGAAATTATTCAGAATGAAGACAAGTTCCACAGATGGAGGAGAGCGGTGCTGGAGGCGAACTGGGCATCCAGAAAGAAACGGAGAACTTTGAGGCCTTCTTGGTGGGGGATGGAGGTGTATAGGGACTGGACATCCATAGTGAGAATAAGATGGGGGGGACCAGGGAACTTAAAATTATTGAAAAGATCCAGAGTGTGTTAAGTGTCACAGATGTAGGTACGAAGAGACTGAACCATGGGGGATAAAACTGAGTCGGGGTATGAAATGGGGCAGGATCAAGCTGAAACAATGGGTCTGTTGTTATTGAAACACCAGCCTCTGAGAGGACCTAGCTGCAGCTTCTTTCTCCTGCTACAAATGCCTGGTCACCACCACCATCATTACAAAGGGTGATTGATAAGTTTGTGGCCTAAGGTAGAAGGAGTCAATTTTAGAAAACCTAGCACACTTATTTTTCAACATAGTCCCCTCCTACATGTACACACTTAGTCCAGTGGTCGTGGTGCATACAGATCCCTTCTTTGTAGAAGTGGTCCACAGCAGGGGTGATTGATAAGTTCATGGCCTAAGGTAGAAGGATATGAGTTATTAACTTCAAACTTTCTGCATTATCACTCAAAGAGTTGAACTGCACGTGCATGTAACGAGAGCGTCTTGAACCTCCAGCTGGTCCACAGCAAGGGTGATTGGTAAGTTCGTGGCCTTAGGTAGAAGGAGATGAGTTTTACATTCAGTTCAACTCTTTGAGTGAAAATGCAAAAAGTTTGAAGTTAATAACTTATCTCCTTCTACTTTAGGCCATAAACTTATCAATCATCCCTGCTGTGGACCACTTCTGGAGGTCCAAAATGCCGACTTCTACAAAGAAGGGATCCGTATGTTCCATGACTGCTGGACTAAGTGTGTAAATGTAGGAAAAATAAATGTGCTAGGTTTTCTAAAATTGACTCCTTCTGCTGTAGGCCAAGAACTTATCAATCATCCCTCGTATATTCACAGAATGGAGGGCATTTTAAAATAAATCTCCAGGTGACACACTATCCACTAAGATTTACAAATACAGGCAGTGGATTGTGGAACAAGCTGTTAAAGGAGATGGTTGAGGCAGGTGCAATTACACTGTTTAATAAAGATGGTTGGAAAGGTTGAGATAGATATGGCCAATGGCAACAGGCAAATAGAACTTGCTCAAGTAGCCAACTTGCTTGCCATAAGACTTGCCCTGTTTCTGTGCTGTGTAACTCTGAAGTTCTTTAGAAGGACCTAAGGCAGTGAAATACAAATCTTTTCCCCTAGTTTTGCCTCAAGGCAAAATGCAGTCTTTCAAAGCAAAGTGAGCAATAGCTACCATGAGAAATTCTGCAGATGCTGGAAATGCAAAGCAACACACACAAAATGCTGAAGGGACTTAACAGACCAGGCAGCATCTATGGAAAAGAGTACAGTCAACACTTCGGGCCAAGACCCTTTAATGGGACTGGAAAAGAAGAGAAGTTGGAATAAGAAGGTGGGGGAGGGGAGGAAGAAGTACAAGGTGGAAGGTGATAGGTGAAACTGGGAGAGGGGGAAGGAGTGTAGTAAAGAATTGGGAAGTTGATTGGTGAGAGAGATAAAGGCCTGGAAAAGGGGGCAATCTGATAGGAGACGGCAGAAGACCATGGAAGAAAGGGAAGAGCGAGGAGATTGGAAAGTAATAGAAAAGGTGTGAGAGGGAAACAGGAATGGAGAATGGTGAAAGAGAGGAGGGGAGGCAATCACCAGAGGTTTGAGAAATTGATGTTCATGCCATCAGGTTGGAGGCTACCCAAGGGGAATATAAAGTGTTGTTTCTCCAACCTGAGTGTGACCTCATCATAGCAGTGGAGGAGGCCATGGACTGACATGTCAGAATGGGAATGGGAAGCAGAATTGAAATGGTTGGCCCCCGAGAATCCCAGATTCTGAGGCTGGTAGAGTGAAGGTGCTCAATGAAGTGGTCTCCCAATCTATGTCGAGTCTCACCAATATACAGCCTGGCCTGCTGAGTTCCTACAGCGTTTTGTGTGTGTGAGACGTAATAAAGTCTTCTCGTCTTCTTGAGAATGTAACCAGTTCACTGACATTGGGTAAGTCTTCCTGTTTTGAAGCTTTTGTCACAACCTTGCTGGCTGCCCGTTGGAATTGGAGTGCAATGACCGAGTCTGTGCAAACAATGCAACGAGCTGCATCATTTCCTGCATTACAACAGTGACTGCACTTTAAATGCACGTATTTGGCTGTGAAGCACTTCCTAAGATTGTGAAACTAACTGTACAAATGTAAGGCCTTTTACTAATTGCCTCACAATATACAGAAGCACAAACTGACTGATGGCATTAGAGGAAAATGTGCACTTAAATTTCAAGTAAGCTTCAGGAAACCAAATATAAAACCTTTAATTTTATTTTCTTATGACATAGAAAGGCCATTCAGCCCATCAAGTCTGTACCAGCTTTCATTTCTCTATTCCATCAATCTCATCACACACTCATCAGCTCCACACTGATTCTCTTGTCACTCATTTATCTTACTGATTAGTTTACAGCTGGGCCATTAGCTTACCCACCACCACGTTTTTGGGATGTGGGAGGGAACCTTCTCAGTTCATGGGGAGATACCGCAGACTGAGCTCAGGACCAAACCTGGTCACTAGAGCTGTGAGAGAGCAGCGCTATCGCTGGGCCACGGTTAACTTTCCTTGTGCAATAAGAGGGAGTACAAACAAGAGAAAATCTGCAGATGCTGGAAATCCAAGCAACACACACAAAATGCTGGAGGAACTCAGCAGGCCAGGCAGCACTTATGGAAAAGAGTACAGTCAATGTTTTGGGACTGGTCTCGGCCCGAAACATTGACTGTACTCTTTACCTTAGATTCTGCCTGGCCTGCTGAGTTCCTCCAGCATTTTCTGTGTGTTGAAAGGAAGTATAAAGTGGTCATCATGCTGAACCCCACATTCCCAACCCAAAAATTTTATCACCCAGCTTTTCAAGAGCGTGAAGGCAGATATCTGCCCACTGCAATGGCTTTTCCACTTTAAAAACTCTCACACAGGGGCCAGCTGGTGGCGCATTGACATCAGCGCCGGACTCTGGAACAGAGGTTCCCGGGTTCGAACCCAGCCATGGCCACTTCCATCCATGCCGGGTTGAGTGTCGAGATCGCAACTCGTAAAGGGAAAAATAATGCGAAATGTCTGTGTGAGGAGTGACGTGCCACACACTCTCTTTCTCGCTCTGCACCTTGTAAAAGGCATGAAAAAGACATCGTTCTGCCAGCATCGCACACGCAGGGATGCATGCAGACACACACGCACATGCGCACTCGCCGAAAAAAACCTCTCACACAGGTTTCCAGTCATTGTTGGATGCAATGGACAAACACTATTGCTGTTGGGAGCATTTTTTAAAATGATACCTTTACTCCTTACCTTTACACAAGACAATAGTGACAATAAATTCAACTTGATTTGACAGCTTGGAAGGCTGTGTGTAACTATGGTCACCACGCCCTCCTCGCCCTCTCCCAACAAGGCCGTTGCACGGGCGAAGGTTCAAAGGAGAGTCACAGGATGTCCTGAAGGGTCTCAGCCCGAAATGTTGACCGTACTCTTTTCCATAGATGCTGCCTGGCCTGCTGAGTTCCTCCAGCATTTTGTGTGTGTTGCCCGAATTTCCAGCATCTGCAGTTTGTTCACAGGCTGTTGTCTGAGTGGCAGGACTTTAGATGTGGGGAGAGATTGGTTCGGCCGGGTTTCTTTTCCCTGGAGCAAATTAGGCAAAGAAGTGACTGGATAGAGGTGTATAACGCTGAGGCACACCATAGTTAGGATCGGTGGGCAGAATTTTATTCCCGTGGTATGGGTGAATTCCACGATATATGCCGCTGATGCTAAATTTGATTCTGATCAAAAACAAGAGGGCATAGGCTCAATTAAGAGGAAGGAGTTCCCAAAGGGGATTTCTGGAGAAAGATTTTTTACACAGAGAGTGGCTGATGTCTGAAACTTACTGCCAGGGAAAATTGTGGTGTCAGAAACAGTTATAATGTTTAAAAAAACCTGTAGACAGGCACTTAAATAGGCAAGACATAGAAGAGTAGGAACCAAATGCAGACAAATAGGATGAGTGAAGATAAGCAAAAAGATTGATATTCAACTCCATTCAATTGAAGTTTAATTGTTATTCAACCATACATGAATACTCATGAAAACAGCCAAACGAAACAGCCTTACTCCAGGCCAAGGTGCAAACTACATTACCGACAGTTACTCACAGCACATATATATTGGTATCACAGCCACAAAATAAAAGAGTAACATTAGCAAATTTGCAGATGACACAAAGCTGGGTGGCAGTGTGAAATGTGAGGAGGATGTTATGAGAATGCAGGGTGACTTGGACAGGCTGGGTGAGTGGGCGGATGCATGGCAGATGCAGTTTAATGTGGATAAATGTGATAAGTACCACTTTGATGGTAAGAACAGGAAGGCAGATTATTACCTAAATGGAATCAAGTTAGGAAAAGGGGAAGTACAACGAGATCTAGGTGTTCTTGTACATCAGTCACTGAAAGTAAGCATGCAGGTACAGCAGGCAGTGAAGAAAGCTAATGGCATGCTGGCCTTCATAACAAGGGGAATTGAGTATAGGAGCAAAGAGGTCCTTCTGCAGCTGTACAGGGCCCTGGTGAGACCACACCTGGAGTACTGTATGCAGTTTTGGTCTCCAAATTTGGGAAAGGACATTCTTGCTATTGAGGGGGTGTAGCGTAGGTTCACAAGGTTAACTCCCGGGATGGCGGGAATGTCATATGTCGAAAGATTGGAGCGACTGGGCTTGTATACTCTGGAATTTAGAAGGCTGAGAGGGGATCTTATTGAAACATATAAGATTATTAAGGGATTGGACACGCTGGAAGCAGGAAGCACGTTCCCACTGATAGGTGAGTCCAGAACCACAGGCCACAGTTTAAGAATACGGGGTAGGCCACTTAGAATGTTGAGGAAAATCTTTTTCACCCAGAGAGTGGTGGATATGTAGGATGCTCTGCCCCAGAAGGCTGTGGAGGCCAAGTCTCTGGATGTTTTCAAGTAAGAGATGGATAGAGCTCTTAAGGATAGCGGAATCAAAGGTTATAGGGATAAGGCAGGAACTGGATACTGATTGTGGATGATCAGCCATGATCACAGTTGAATGGCAGCGCTGGCTCAAAGGGCCGAATGGCCTACTCCTGCACCTATTGTCTATATTGTCTATATTGAGTCCAAACTCAAGTCATCAATGTGCAGTCGACCACAACAGAGCTTGCCTTCTGCCAAGCGAACACTGGGAGGGCAGGACTGACTCCAGCCCAAACATTGTGCTACGCCGCCCCCGTTGGAGTTCACCAGCTCCAACGCCTCTCTCCTGGTGTCTGTAAACGGGTGACACTGGCGCTTCAGGCGTAGTCCTCTATGACCGAGGCCACGTAGCCCCTCCACCGTCCCCACCTGCTCCCCGCCAACAGATCAGAGAGTCGGACTTGTGGCAGTCCACGTTAACAATGTCTAAAAGGGTCTTGTGATCAGAAGAAAAGCGATCAAGATGGTCACTCGCTATTTAACTGTAGGCCTCCTTCGACTCAGGCAGCAGCACAGTACGTAGCTCCTTCATTTTCTCCGCCAACAAGCAACTTTCTGATGGGGTAGACCTGCAG
The DNA here is from genome assembly GCF_030028105.1 of Mobula birostris. Taxonomy (NCBI): domain Eukaryota; kingdom Metazoa; phylum Chordata; class Chondrichthyes; order Myliobatiformes; family Myliobatidae; genus Mobula; species Mobula birostris. The sequence goes on along the minus strand of NC_092392.1, from coordinate 16,901,397 downwards.
TACTTTAAGTTTTTAATGTGTAGCAGGATCTTGCAATCATTAAAAATACGCCTATATAGGACAGGAGCACCTTTTGGTGACCCCATAAAAGCCACAGCAACTGAACAGGCTGACATCTCACTGGAAGATTACAGGCATTGTGGACTGAAGGGCAATTTTATAACTGTGAGTTCATAGTGGGGCTTTAATGGCTAAAATTTCTCTTTGCCTATTAATATTAGTCTTATTACTCATATTAATTGTTCAATGCCTCACTATAGTACAAAGGCTGAATGTGAATTGAAAGGCACAGATGCACCTGGAATCTGCTGTGGTGTTTCAATAGTACATTGTTTGAGTCGTACAAGTACACCAAGCTCCAACAGACCAAGATGTTTCCAGAGGAAAAGTGGAAATGGTTCAAGGGCATTCACAAAGTCTGCTTGAAACAAAATACAACAGATTCTGCCCAGTTAGGTGATTTGTGAGGAGGATGCAGAGAAGTTTCAGGTTAAAGAGGGGACAAGGACATGGCGAGTAGAATATAATGTGGAAGAAAGTGAAGTCAGTCATAAAAAATAGAATAACGAGCATACATAAATGGTGAGAGATAGAAACATGTTGATGCTCAGGGGCACCTGGGTGTCCTTGTACAACAACCGCTAGGAAGACAAATAGTATATTAATTAATATGTTGGTTTTAGTGGCAAGAGGATTTGAGCACAAGAGTACAGAAGGTTTATGTGTTCCTGGAATATTATATCTCGTCTGTCCGCATAAAGAAGGATACTTTGCTGTGGAGAACATGAACATTCACCAGACTGATTCCTGGACTTGGTGAGGGGTTGTCTGCCCTTAAGGGGGACACTAAAGAGACCATACCTATAGAGACTTTAGGTTTTGAAAATGATTTTCGTTTTTATTTATTTTTATTTCAGCTACTGAGCCTTGCCATCCGTAGACTACCGATTTAACCCTAGACTAGTGACAGAACAATTTACAATGACCAATGAACCTACTAACTGGTACGTTTTTGGACTGTGGGAGGAAACCGGAGCACCCGGAGGAAACCCACGCACTCACAGTAAGGAACGTACAAATGTGCTTACAGTGGATGCTGGAATTGGACCCTGAACTCCGACGTCCTGAGCTGTAATAGTGTCATACTAGCCGCTACGCTACCCTGGTCATGATCTCATTGAAAAGTATGACATTTCTATGGAGCTTGACAGGGTAGATGCGAGGACTGTGTTTCCTCTGGCTGGAGGTCAAGAGTTGGGTACAGCTTCACAGATAAGGGGTTGATCTCTGAGGGCTGAGATAAAAAGACATTTCTTCCTACAGAGGCTGGTGAAAACGGCGGGAGGAGAGAGTGCAGCGTGCCGTGCGTGCACAGCCCTCCGGTGAAAAATGATATCGTATCCGTTAAATAGGGGCCGTGGACAATTCTGATTTGATGGAGACAGAGGTGAAGGCACAGAGGAACATCTGGAGAAATTTCTGAAATGCCAGTTCGCTGCCGCTGTTACTGGGTGATCAAGAATCTTCCGGAGGGAAGGCCCCAAAATCTCGGCTTTGCCTGCTGCTGGAGACCGAGATTGAAGTCGAATCGTTCAGATAGAGATGGTGCTTGGTCTCGGTGTCGGAGGGCTGATTGGAGGCTCGAAGTTTTTGGATGAGTCAGAGTCGAACTGTGGTCAGGCAGGCAGGGAGAGTTTTCTTCCTTTTCCTGTCTGCATGAGATGTGGGACTTTCGAGAGACTTTGAACTTTTTTACTGTGCCATGGCCTGTTCTTCATCAAGTTATGGTATTGTTGCACTGTTGTAACTATATGTTATAATTATGTGGTTTTGTTAGTTTTTTCAGTCTTGGTCTGTCCTGTGTTTTGTGATATCACACCGGAGGAATATTGTATCATTTCTTAATGCATGCATTACTAAATGACAATAAAAGAGGATTGCGTGTCCTCATAACCTAATCTAATCTCTGAGGGCTGAGATAAAAAGACATTTCTTCCTACAGATGCTGGTGAATTCTTGGCATTCACTGTCTGAGAGGGTTGGGCATGCTCAGAGACTCTATATTTCAGACAGTGAAGAGTGAGTATTTTGTTGGAATCAGAATTAGAATTGGAATCATATTAATTATCACTAACTTACATCAGAATCAGGTTTATTATCACCAGCATGTGACGTGAAATTTGTTAACTTAGCAGCAGCAGTTCAATGCAATACATAATCTAGCAGAGAAAGAAAAAAAATAATAATAAATAAAATAGAACATAATAATAACAAATAAGCAAGTAAAACAATTACGTATATTGAATGGGTTAAAAAAATGATGGGAAATCTGTTGTTTTGCAGCAGCAGTACAGAGCAGACATAAAATTAGTATAAGTTATAAACATAAATAAATAGTCCAAAGAAACAAATAATGACGTGGTATTCATCGGCTCAAGGACCATTCATAAATCTGATGGCGGAGGGGAAGAAGCTGTTTCTGAATTGTTGAGTGTGGGTCTTCAGGCTTCTGCGCCCCCACCCCGATGGTAATAGCAAGAAGGGGGGATGTGCTGGGTGGTGAGGGCTCAAAGTGATGGATACCAGCTTCCTGAGGCACTGCCACTTGAAGATGCCCCCAATCATGTGAGGGCTGTGCTCATGATGAGTCTACAACCTTCTGCATCCATCTTATGCATTGCATCCTTCATACCAGGCTATGATGTAGCCAGTAACAACGCTCTTCACTGAATACCGAGAGAAATTTGTAAGCATTTCCTGCCATATCAAATCTCCTCGCCTCCAATGAAGTACAGCTGTTCTTATGCTTTCTTTGCGATTACATCAATGTGTTTGACCCAGAGTAAATCCTGTGAGTTGTTAACACCCAGGAACTTGAAAATGGTCATCCTTTCCATCACTGACCACTCAAAGAGGACAGGAACATATTCTCCAAACTTCCCCGTTCTGAAGTCTATAATCAATTCCTCAGTCTTACAGACGTTGTGTACAAGGTTGTTATTGCAACTGTCAATCTAGCTCTCTCCTGTACACCTCCTTGTCATCATCTGAAATTCAGCCAACAACAGTGATGTCACTGGCAGATTTATAGATCCCATTTGAGCTCTGCCTAGCTACACAGTCATGAGTGTAGAGAGAGTAGAGCAGTGATCTTGTGGTGTGCCTGTGATGATTATCAGTGAAGAGGAGATGTTTTCTCTGATCTGTACTGCATTTGGTCTCCCAGTGAGGAAGCTGATAATCCAGTTGCAGGGAGAAGTACAGAGGGCAAACCTGGAGCTTGGTGATTAGTACTGATCTGTCTGACAAACCTGTAGGAATTCTTTGATGAAATAATAAACAGGAAAGATGAAGGCCAATCACTGGATGTTGTAGACTTGGATTTTCAGAAGGCCTTTGACAAGATGCCGCACATGAGGCTGCTTAACAAGAAAAGAACCCATGGTATTACAGGGAAGATATTAGCGTTGATAAGTGATTGGCTGATTGGCAGGAGGCAAAGAGTGGGAATAAAAGGAGCCTTTTCTTGTTGGCTGCTGGTGACTGGTGGTGTTCCACAGGGGTCAGTGTGGGACCACTTCTTTTCAAGTTAAATGTCAATCATTTGGATGATGGAATTGATAGCTTTTGTGGCCAAGTTTGAGGATGATATGAAGATTGGTGGAGGGACAGGCAGTGTTAAGGAAGCAGGGAGGCTGCAAAAAGAATCAGATTTGGAGAATGGGCAAAGAAGTGGCAGATGGAATACACCATCAGAAAGTGTATGGTCATGCACTTTGGTAGAAGAAATAAAAGGGAAGACTATTCTCTAAATGGGTCATTATTTTCATAATGCTGATGGGGTCATGCAGGAAAATGCCACAGAGAATAAAGGTGATCTTACAGCTGCTGAGCTGTTCAAAAAGAGGATGAATGGCCTACTCCCACTTCTACTTCCTGTATTCTTAAATTCTCACTTACTCATAGAAATCCATGGTCCATCATGGTTTCAGTTGCAAACGGACCAACCACGAAGGCCCTGAGCACTTCAGGTCTCAATGGTGTGAGCAAACAGGCTATTTTGCCAACAGAGCGAGGATCCCACAGCATCTCAGTCTATCCACCAACTCTACCAGTGGCAGAGACCATTGATCCCACCCTGAAATCTTCAGCCCCATCTATTGGAAATAAACCTTTCTAGATCTCACGGGACTGTTTTAGAGGTATTAAACTCCCAGACATCTTGAGAACACAAAATAATATGATATCCCAAACCATTGTAAAATTAAGCTGGCTAAAAGCCATAATAAGAACAATAAATTCCTAGTCAGCAAGCCGTTACTGTCCACTTGTAAATCTGAGCAGGAACAACAAAGGTGGAAATACAACTTTTTCTCTCCGTTACATTCAATTATTGTCAGACATCGATGAATTCAGATACTCTAAAGCAGCCAACACCACTGACAGAGGGACTGATGATAGGAAGTCCCAGCTGAGATGTTACCATGTGAAATCTGATTGTGTATTGTTCCCAGGAGGGAATGAAATGTTGCTCAGTTCCTTTCATTGGGCTTTACTGTTAGGAACTGATTCACGTTTGGTAGCCTCAGGGATTACTTTCAATAACAATGCTGACAGAGTTTGTTGGAGGAAGTAGCTAACAGAAGTTACCCAAAAGAAACCTGGCACACAGGTAAATCTCCTTGCTGACAAGCAACACCAGCACACCTCAAGGATGCATGCTTAGCCACTGTTCTACTCTCTCCACGCACCTGACCATGTGGCTAGCACAGCTCAAATGCCTTCTGTAACTAAGCTGATGACACCACTATTGTTGACAGAATCTCAGATGGCGACGTCCAGGAATGAAGAGGATCGGCTGTTCGAATAGAGTCACAACCTATTCATTTTCACTCCTTTGTCCTGGACAAGAATGTAGTTCATTGTTGGCGTCCTTGAAGCAGCTGGTAGAAAGCCCACCACTGGATCAGAAGGCATTAGGTTTCTTTACCAGGCCTTCAGCATTGAATGTGGGGTAACTGAGCACTGAGAGAGGAGTTGCAATATTCTCAGTGAGGTTCAACCCTCGGCCCTTTCTAATGTTACCTTTGAGCATTAAAAACCAATGAAGTTGCTCAGGAGGATCAACTTGACACTATCAATCAAGAGGAACTGTGGAGAATCCTTCTCAAATTGGCCTACTCTCAGAAATTCTTCTCCCTTCTACATCTGCTACAAGCCAATGCAACAAGAGGGCACAGGACTGAGCCAATCCCAGTCCAGGCAGGTGTGTAGCAAAGCTGCATCATTACTCCACGACTCTCTCCAACCTTCCTCATGACAATGTTGGACTACAGTAGTAACAAGCTGCCCACTGGAGTGGAATGACCTACAGAATGAATGGGACCCTGTTCACCCACACCCACATCACCAACAAAATGAGCAACATCTATGGAAAAGAGTACAGTCGATGTTTTGGGCCGAAACCCTTTGGCAGGAAGGTTTCGGACTGTCCTGCCAAAGGGTTTTGGCTTGAAATGTCAACTGTACTCCTTTCCATAGATGCTGCCTGGCCTGCTGAGTTCCTCCAGTATTTTGTGTGTGTTGCTTGGATTCCCAGCATCTGCAGATTTTCTCTTGTTCACAATACATCACCACCCCTTCTCATATTTCCATATGACATCCTCAGCATCAAAGTCCTAATTACATTTAACCAGCCCTGTTGGCTGGATGACATCGCTCACATTTCCAACATCAGACTGCCGAAACCAGCTTTGCATGTGGAGGACAGAGGAAATGATTTGACCTAGTCCTCAAAGTCCCCTTGTAAAAATAAAACAGCTTCACTAACACATGGGAATTCCTGATACTTAATCACTCAAAGTGGAGATGGTGCCGGCAGGGTGGCACTGAGAACACTGGGTAATTCCTCTCAGGGACAAAGTATCATCTGTGAGATACTCTATGAGCGATTGCAAGAAATCTCCTGATAGCTCAGCTAATGTTAGTTTCTTTGTTCATTTATCTGCTTCTGGGAAAGATGCAGTCTATAAGGGCACCACATTTTGTTGACAAATAAATTACACAAACTCCTTCAGATGTTTTGACATGCAAGACTCCTCCCAAAAAAATGTGACATTTACCATTGATTTATTTGGAATGACTTGAAACATCAATCTGTTTCTCTTCACATAGTTGTCTGTAATTCCGGTTTTCATTTTCAGATTTTTTTTCTTTTCATATTTTGATCATCTTCAATACTTTCTTCTGGTTTATTTTCTAATGTATCATACCTGAGTCCTGTGGTAGCGCATGAGTTAGCTTTGCGGCGGCACAATAGCGTAGTGCTTAGCACAATGCTGGACAGTCCCAGCAACAGGGGTTCAATTCCTGCTGCCCTCTGTAAGGATTTCGTACATCCTCCCCGTGACTGCCTGGATTTCATCCTACAGTCCAAAGATGTACTGGTTGATTGAACTGTCGCGTGATTAGGCTAATCAAGGTTGCTGAGCAGTGCTGGAAGGGCTTATTCCACACTATATCTCAATAAATAAATAAATAGCCGTATAATGGTGATCCAGAGGCCTGAAATAACAATTCTGACTTCAAATCCCTTCATAGCTGTGAAATTAAAATTCAGTGAATCATCTGGAATTTGGAAAACAGAAGTAGTCATTAACAATATTGATCGTAAAAACCATTTGATTACCATGAAAGCTAACAAGAGTAAACCTGCAGATGCTGGAAATCCAAGCAACTCGAACAATATGCTGGAGGAACTGAGGAGGCCGGGCAACATCTAAGGAAAAGAGTAAACAGTCAACGTTTTAGGCTGAGACTCTTCATCAGGACTGGAGAAAAAAAGATGAGAAGTCAGAGTAAGAAGGTGGGGGGACCATCGACCATGAAAACTAATGTCCTTTGAAGAAGGAAGTCTGTCATGAGATTTTTGAACAGTCAATGAACCCATGGATACCACCTGATGATAAACCTGTAGGCTGTGCAGCCTATAGGTGACTCCAGACCCAATTCGTTTATTTTAAAATGCCTTCTGAAATGGCCTGGTAACCCCTATAGTTGCCACAGCCATCCTCTCAACAAGATCCTGATAAAGTGTATAAGGAAATAAAACATACCTATATTATTTAGGATCAAAATAACATCAGATCTACAGACTCTGTTAGTATGAACGGATTGGTACACAGGCCACCTGCCATTTGTCTCCAGAACATTGGTAGAAATTTGAACCCTCAGTTTTACTGTAATGGTTCCAAGGTGGATTGTAGCCTGGAGAAATATATTAATATGGGACCTATCTTTTCCAATTGGAAATAAATTACATTTTCAGAGACTGAGAATATATTTAACTGAGTCCCGTCCCAGAATTCCAATCAAGGGTTTCCAACATGGAGTCCATGGGCCCCTCGGTTAATGGTAGGGGTCCATGGCATAAGAATGGCTGGGAATCCCCGGGTTAGATAGATTACTTTAAAACCTGATATGATCTCAATTGTCATTACATGGTATTCATTGCAACACCAAAAGTAGTTTCTGCTCTCTTCACCACAGCACTCAATTAATGACCTCTCCTTTCTTTAGAGAATGATTGATAAAATTTGGAGAGGAGGAAATGGATCCACTCTGTGCCCAAGGAGTTAATGTTTTTTACTGCTCTGCGTGCATTAAGCATGGGGTTGAAGATAAGGAAGTGGTAAGTATTATGACATCACTACACACATCATTATTCAGAGCAACTACTCAGCTATTGTGTTTCTTTTGTATCCCTGGGCCCTTCCTGTTCCTAAGGATGTGTCAAATGATTTGATCTCGCCACTTAAAATGATCATGATCTTTACTGAATTAAAGTTACAACAAAGATAAGTTCTCCTTATAACTTTATGGTGCTCTATATTTTCCTTCATTCACTAGTTTTACATAAGCCACAAAATAAGCAGGTGAAGCTGAGCTCTATGTTTATGCGGCTTCATAAAGGAGGGCAGATACATTGGAGTCATAGAATGATAAAGGTGTTTGGCACAGAAGTGGACCCATTAACCATCTCATCCATGCTGACTGTAATGTCTATTCCTTGCTAATCCTATTTGACCACCCTAGGCCCATATCCACACACACCCCACCCCAACTCTCTTCCTATCCAAGTAATGGATTTTAAACACTGTAGTTCTATCTGCCTCTGCAACTTCCTCTGGCAGCTCGTTCTACATAACCACCACACTGTGTGAAAAGCTTGCCCCTCATATCTCCATTAAAATCTTTCCCTTCTGACTTTAAACCTAGACATCTCCACTTTAATTTTTAAAAAGGGCTCTGACTACCTACCCTATTTATAACTTTATAAACCTATATCAGGTCAACGCTCAATGCCCTATATTCCAGTGAGAATAAACAAACCTTGTCCAATAAGTAAATCATTTTATTTCAGGCAGCATTCTGCTGACTCTCTACTGTACTCTTTCTAACAACGCAACATCCTTCCTGTGGTATAGTGACCAGACCAGTACACAACTCTCCAGGTGTGGCCTGATCAAAATCTTGCATAGCCACAAGATGACATGCCAACTCTTATGTCAATGCCACAGCCTATGAAGACAAATATACCGAATACCTTCCCCATTATCCAATTGTTTGCAGGGATGTGTGAACTTTAACCACAAGCTCCCTCTGTACATCAAGCGCCTCAAAGTCCATGCCTTTTACTGTCTTTATATCCTGTTAGCATTTGATATCACAAAATGCATTATCTGCCACTAGTCTGGATCTCCCAGTTCCTTCTGCTCCTCCCAACCTTCCAACTGATCTATGCCCTTCTTTGTTATCCACTACTGAACTACTCCACCAAATTGGTGTCATCAGCAAACTTATGAATCAGTCCATCTGCATTTTCATCCAAGCCAATTATATACTGGATATACCAGACATAAAGTCAAGGTCAAGTTGATTGTCATATGCACGATTTATGCAGTGAAAAGCTTACTTGCCGCAGCATTCAGGCAAATTGCATGAGAGACACAACATTCACAAAAAAAATTAATTAACTTCAATTATATTAGAAAGAATGCACTTAGAAGACAGCACAAAGTTGGCTCCTTTGGTTCCACTAGTGATATGTGTGATATTATTGCGCCTCGCTGGCAATCAACGCTGGTGCACCTCAACAACCTTGCACCCATTGTCAATAAGACCGAAGAACTGATTATGGTCTTCAGAAAGGGTACATCAAGGGAACACACACCAATCCTCATAGAGGGATTAGAAGTGGAAAGAGTGAGCAATTTCAGGTTCCTAAGTGTCAATGTTTCTGAGGCCCAGGGACTTTCGCAAATTTCTATGGATGTACCATGGATAGCGTTTTAACTGGCTGCATCTCCATCTGTTTGGGGGGTGGGGGCTACTGCACAGGATTGAAATAAACTGCAGAGAATTGTAAACTTAGTCAGCACCATCATGGGCTCTAGCCTTCGCAGCATCAAGGACATCTTCAAGCAGCAGTGCCTCAAAAAGGCGGCATCCCATCATTAAGGACCCCTGTCACCCAGAACATACCCTCTTCTCATTGCTAACATCAGGAAAGAGGTTCAGGACCCTGAAAGGCACACACTCAACGAGTCAGGAATAACTTCTTCCCCTCTGCCATCTGATTTCTGAGTAGATATTGAACCCATGAATACTACATCATTACTTTTTTGCAAACTTACTTAATTTAACTATTATATATACATATATTTACTGTAATTCACAGTTGTTATGATTACGTATCACTTTGTACTGCTGCCGCTAAAACAACAAATTTCACAACATATGTCGGTGATATGCGACCTGATTCTGATTCTGATTCTAATGGTCCCATGCTTTGATCCCAGTGGTATACCGCTGGTTGCAGATCTCCACTTAAAATAACACACCTCCACCTCTACTTTCTACTTTCTATCACCAAGCCAATTGTGGAGCCAGTTTGCCAGCACACCTTGGATCTCATGTGCTCCAACCTTCTGAAGGCTTCGATGAAATAGATCATCCACCAACTTCAATGCTTTTAATTCATCTGCTGTTTAGTTGCTGTTGGTGCTCGATGTATGATGAATATTTGTTAACCACTGGAAATATTCAGCAGGTCAGGCGGCATGTATGGGGAAAGAAACAGAGTTGATGTTTCAAGTCAAGGACCCTACATCAGAAGAAGAAATGCAAAAGTTTCACAGTAGGGAAGGGTTGGAGCCACGGGCACTGACAATTTGAAAAAAGATGGCACCAGAGGATTTGCAGACTTGGGTGACTTCTTCCAGCTCGACCACGGAACGGTTTATACTTCTCTTCTCATACCCCTTTTTTCCCTTCTCAAGATGGCTGGGGACCTGTTGGAGTCCGTGATCTACAGCTGCAGCTCAGTCTACAGTGGAGCGGTTTCTCACTGTCAGACTCATCGCGTGGCTTGGCATTTCAGTCTCCAGGTGTGGCTTGGAAGACATGCGCCTTCGGGGTGCGGCCTTGTGGACGACCCAATTCCTCGCAGCGTCGCCAACTGAAGCATCACGGGAGATGGAAACATCGAGACAGCAGGCGGAGTACGCTGCTGTTGAAAGGAGGCCCCTGCACTCGAGCGATCCCTTTCCGGATGGTGAGTTAGAGTCTGCTGGTCCTCGAGACAGGGAACTCGGATGAGCAACGTGGCAGATTGTAACATCGAAACAGTGAGCTGTTGGTCTCCCCTCTCGCTGTTGCAGGAGCGATATCTCTCTCACCCTCGCTAGTAAGAGAGAGAGCCTGTCTGAGGTGGTCTTGGTGGACTCTAGATCACGGTCACTGGTGGCTTTGATGTTGCTTGCATGGTGTGTGATGATGGTGCTTTTGCTGGAGCAAGCTGGGGGAGGGTTGATGCTTTTTCTGCTGCTTGTGCGGGGGGGGAGGCGATTTTGGGGTTCTAGTGTTTTCATTCATTCTTCTGAGTAAAAAATTCAGGTTGTATACATTCTCTGATATTAAATTGAACCATTCAACCACTGAAAATGCAGAAACACTCAGCAGGTCACACAGAATCTGTGGAGGGAGAAACAGTTAATGTATGGACCTGTCTTCAGAACTAGAATACATAAAGGAAATATCACTGATAGAGTGAGACCAAGTTTGCTGTGGTGATGAACTACTGATAAAACCACCTGCTTAATGAATTCCTAAAAGGAAACAAAACAGCAAAAGGACATACTGTATAAAATTTGTGAATGCAAATCAGAGCTGTAGAAAATGCCCAATAGATTATGCAGTGTTTGTGCCGAAAGAAAATGGAGTTATTTTACCGATGGATAATCTCCAGCAGAACGGGCCTGTTCTAATACAAATAGGTAAAAGTTTTGCATTGATACTGAGTTTGTAACGGTCCGATTCCCTCTTGTACCTTTAACATTTTCTACTTTGATGGACCCAACCAGCTCACTTTCAGCACAAATGTCTAATTTCCCCTTCACCTTCACCCTACACTACGTAGTCTAAAACCTTTTCACTTTCCTTGAACGTAACCTAACCACCCCACCCCTCTAACTGCTCTCCTTCACCTGGTGTGTCTCTTCTTACATTGAACAGCTTCCCCATCAATTGCACTTACTTTCTCCAACTCAATATGGGAACTTGCATGGCCCTCAGCAATGACTATAATATGTGGAATAATTCTTGTTTCTATCCCATTCAAACTGCTTCTCTCAGTCTGAGGTTGGAGTCACCTGTCAATTTAATCCTCCATTCCACTGCCACCATAACCTCCACTGTCTGTAGCATCCAGTAATGTCCAAGGTAGGATTAGGGAGCAGCGTCTTATCTTCCCTCTGAGTATCATCGAGCCCTCAGGGTCGATGTTTAACTATTCTTCCTGAACGTGGTGGCACCTCTCTCCTTCAATTTAATGCTTTTTTTCTGTCGCCAGCTGCCAGTTTGTAAATAAATTGCTTTTTTTTTGACAACTTTCCCATCACAGACATTTCCTTTGTTAATTCCACCCTCCACCTCTCTGCAGTTTAAAGCCTCTTATCTGACTTTTCCATCTCGGGCTCTGTTTCTCTCTCCAGAGAAGCTACGTTACCTGCTGAGTGCCTCGGCATTGAATTTCTAGCGTCTAGTTTTTTTTTGGCTCCAGTATGAAAAATACCATTTGCTCTATTTTTTTATTCACTTAAAAGGCTCTCAGGCAGTATATCTGTGGCAGTTTTGAATGTTTGTTGCTCCGTACTTCCGGGTAAGAGTCTCACTACAAACATGTTCCTTTTAAAAACTCAAATATTTCAAAAAATCCAAGTATTATAGCACAAACAACAGGAATTCTGCAGATGCTGGAAATTCAAGCAACACACATCAAAGTTGCTGGTGAACGCAGCAGGCCAGGCAGCATCTCTAGGAAGAGGTACAGTCGACGTTTCAGGCCGAGACCCTTCGTCAGGACGTCCTGACGAAGGGTCTCGGCCTGAAACGTCGACTGCACCTCTTCCTAGAGATGCTGCCTGGCCTGCTGCGTTCACCAGCAACTTTGATGTGTGTTGCTAGTATTATAGCACAATTGTTTGATCACAAGGATTATATATTCCATCAAAAGCAAAGGAAATTAATTATTTTGGTCAACTCTACTTTGAATCTACATTCTAAACAACTTATGTCACAGAAAGATCGGCATTAAGAGGAATTCATGACAAATTTTATTTAATCACAGACTATTTAATATGCTCCATTTACCATGATGCAATATTTTAGTCCCTTGCTGATTAAATTTTAAAAAACTTAGAACAAACAATGCAGAGGTATATCAAACCCATATCAGACTCTAAACAAGAAAAATGACTGTAATAACTAAGAGAAATTAGAACTAACGCAGAATTGAAGCAAAAGGTAGAAGAGGGAGAAATTTGAAACGATGGGTTGAAATTTTGATCATATAGATTTTCCAGCACCACGGTTCCTAAAATTGTAAATTAGGTCAAACAGTCAGAATCTCAGAGGACTTGCGTTTAAGACGAGAGGGGTAAAAGTTCAAGGAGATGTGCAGGGCAAGATTTTTTTACACAAGTATCTGGAACAGTTGCCCTGGGCAGTAGTGGAAGCAGATATAATAACATTGTTTTAGAGGCCCTTAGATAAACATATAAATATGCAGAGAACGGAAGGACACTTAAGCACTGGGCCAGATTAAAAGGTTGGGTATAGGCCGAATCGAGGCAGTGGGGCCAAGGCCTGGGAGCAAGAAAAGTGCCGATACTTGGCCGATTTAAGCCTAGGGCCAGAATAAAAAGGTCATACAGAGGGTCAGGGCTACAGGCAACGGGCAGGCCAGTGTTCAGCTCACTGCTTCGCAAGGTTTACTCATCTCTGTGCTGAACTAAGGCTGCGGCCTGCAACTAACAGGCTCCTGGACCGGCTGCAGCGATGAACTGACTTTGTGGCTGTGGACTCACTTCCATGAACTTTAGTTCTCGGTACTATTTGTTTACTTTTTATTGTTTGCACAGTTCGTTCTTTTTTTAGTGCTCATTGGGGGTTTGACGGATTTTTTAATGGGTTCTATTGGGATTCTTTGTTTTTGTGGCTGCCTGGATGACGACAAATTTCAAGATTGTACATAGTATGCACACTTTGCTAATAAATGTACTTCGAACTTTGAACTTCGACATGGATCATATACAAACAGAGAGACTTAGTTTAGTTTGGTGTTGTGCTTGGTACAGACATTGTGGGCCAAAGGGCCTATTTCTAAACTGTGTTGTCTAATTATTCAAATGTATTCAAATCAATTTTTTCCACAATGGAAGGTGACTATGAAGCCTATGAAATAAAACTGCACCTCTCTACAAAGCAGACATGCACCAACTGTGAATTACATTTGCATCAGTGAGTCATAATGATGTCATTCCCAATGCAAATTCTGCCTTGCCTTTGCCATGACCTTTAATGGGTTCTTTTCTTCATCTGTCACTTGACAACTGATTCCAGAGGGCTCCCTTTAATTTTGTACTCAATCGTTTCTATTCAGGGCATTCTCCCCGATGTATCAATCCCCACATATATCGCAATCCTCATAAGACAGACGGAAATCTCTAGTCTCTACCCCTCAGTCTATTGACAACTACAACCTCCCGACTCAAGGATTCCCATGATCGCAGATCCCAGCACCATAGATCAAAGGAAATTAATTTTCTCTCCAAATCCTTTGCAATCTTTCACATGCCCTGATCTGCACAATCCCCTCTCCCCCACCCATTTCCATCCCTCATCCAACGCTGGCTTTCGTCTCATACAATCCCAATACAGTTACACTTGAAGCCTTGCGCCCCAAGACCGTGGAATCCTTTCATAACACGCTCAGAAGTGAACACGGTGTGCTGTGTAGAGACAGATTGGCACTGTGGACAACAGAGCATTTCCTGGTTGAAGAAACACTTGTTAGAATCAGAGATCAACAGAGATATTAAAAGCCATTTCATGGTTCTGAGGAAAGAGTGTGATTATAATAAAGGAAAGATTCAAGAAGAAGAGATTGAGCTGTTGAACAGGATAAGAAGGGCTAGTGGAAATTTGCTGAAACTCATTGAAAACAGCTCGAGACTACTTGGGTGCTGCCTAGTCTGTTGAGTGAAGGAAACCACAGAGATTTCTACCGGAATCCTTTACTTGTACTCTGTCATGGCAGTCAAAACCAATTGAAAGTACTCCATAATGTTCAATGAAATGGTAAAACCAGCCCGTCATCAATAATTGGTAGTCACGAGAAGCTTTAATACAGTTAAAATTACTACCAACCTAGAAAGATGTGAGATGATTATTACTAGCCAATGTTAACACATTACAAAAAAGACACATCAGTGCCTCTACTTTCTTAAAAGTTTGCACAGATTCAACAAGTCTAAAACTTTGACAAGTTTCTGTAAGTATCCTAACTGGCTACATCACAGTCTGAAATGGAAGCACCAATGCCCAGGAACAGAAATGCCTACAGAAAGTGGAGGATACAGACCAGCCATCCACAGGAAAATCCCACCCCACCATTGAGCACATCAAAAAGGAGTGCAGCCACAAGGAAGCAGCACCCATCATCAAGGACCCCCACCCTCCAGGCTGAACTCTTTTTCACTGTTGCCATCAGGTAGGAAGTACAGAAGCCTTAGGTTCCACACCCTTCAACCATCAGGCTCATGAACCAGTCTGGATAACTTCACTCACATCATCACTGAACTGATTCCAGAACCTATGGACTCACTTTCAAGTACTCTACAGCTCACGTTCTCTCTACTTATTTACCTTTTTATTATTACTATTTGTGATAATAATATTTTTTCTCAGATCAAGCTGGAAAAACCTGAGATATGGGCATAGCCAAGCACGCTCATTTCTCAATTGTTAGGAACTTTCAGACAATTCTAATGGCGTTTAGTATTACGGCTTCCTGGAGATTTACTTAAATATTGCTGTGTAGACCTAATTGTTTAATGCTATTGTGTAATAACTTTAAGATGATTGTAGATATTTCTTTTTTTTAATACTTTATTTTCAAGATTTTCAAAAAAAAACAATGAAATCAACAAAAACATACCAGCTCAGACGTGTATAAAAAAGAAAAAAGAAAAAAAAGGGACATTAGAGGGATGCCTACTGTACAAAGTGCTCAAAAATACTAAACATTAAATCTCAAATGAGGGCCATGAGAAATCAGCTGGGGGGAAATTGTTCATCCGCCCCCGGCCTCGTCCAGGTAGGCAAGAAATGGATCCTAGATAGCCAAAAATTTTTTAATTGAATTGATTCTCAAGAACCTAAGTTTCTCCATCTGTATGACTGAGATCATATCAGCCATCCATCTCCGAAAGGAAGAGGGTGATTTCCATTCCCTCAAGATAAGTCTTTTGGCAACAATCGTCCCCAGCATCAGAGACTGTTGTATGACTGCAGGGAAACAAATTGTAGATTGCGAGCAGCCAAATATAACGAGACCAGCTTCCAAGGGGAAGGATCTTTTATCGGTCTTTGAGTACCAGTCAAATATTTTGGACCAAAATCGAGTCAGTAATGGGCAAAACCAAAAGGTGTGTGACAACGTGGCTTCTGTCCCTTGGCATCTATCATACATTGGCGAGACAGAAGGGTAAATCCTGTGCAATCTAAGTTTAGAGTAATGGAGACGATGGACAACTTTGTCCAACGTGACAACCTGTCCTTTAAAAGGACAAACCAAGGTAGAACATACAGGGCTAATGGTAAGGCACTGAGGAGTGCAGTGGAACAGAGGGATCTGGGAATACAGATACAAAATTCCCTAAAAGTGGCGTCACAGGTAGATACGGTCGTAAAGAGAGCTTTTGGTACATTGGCCTTTATTAGTCAAAGTATTGAGTATAAGAGCTGGAATGTTATGATGAAGTTGTATAAGGCATTGGTGAGGCCGAATCTGGAGTATTGTGTTCAGTTTTGGTCACCAAATTACAGGAAGGATATAAATAAGGTTGAAAGAATGCAGAGCAGGTTTACAAGGATGTTGCCGGGACTTGAGAAACTCAGTTACAGAGAAAGGTTGAATAGGTTAGGACTTCATTCCCTGGAGCATAGAAGAATGAGGGGAGATTTGATAGAGGTATATAAAATTATGATGGGTATTGATAGAGTGAATGCAAGCAGGCTTTTTCCACTGAGGCAAGGGGAGAAAAAAACCAGAGGACATGGGTTAAGGGTGAGGGGGGAAAAGTTTAAAGGGAACATTAGGGGAGAGCTTCTTCACACAGAGAGTGGTGGGAGTATGGAATGAGCTGCCAGACGAGGTGGTAAATGCGGGTTCTTTTTTAACATTTAAGAATAAATTGGACAGATACATGGATGGGAGGTGTATGGAGGGATATGGTCCGTGTGCAGGTCAGTGGGACTAGGCAGAAAATGGTTCTGCACAGCCAAGAAGGGTCAAAAGGCCTGTTTCTGTGCTGTAGTTTCTATGGTTCTATGGTTCTATGGATCAGTTGGTGCCTGCTGTTAACAGAGCAAGCCTGTATCATAGACAAACACTTATCCCAGGCAGCTTCAGATAACTCAATGCCCAACTCCTCTCTCCAGACGTCTCTAATCTTCACAGTAGATGCTACAGTGCAATTATCAAACAAACATACAAACTTAGAAATGAGATGCCTGGAGTCAGGAGGATTCTTTAAAATATCAAAAAACATATGTTTCCCTGGAAGGATTTCAAAATTACAAATCTTAGACTGAATGTAGTGTCTAATCTGTAAATAACGAGAAAAGTGCGAATGAGGCAGCTCAAGTTTCTCTTTCAGCAGACTAAATGTTGCAAACCGTCCCTCTATGTACAGGTCTTCAATAGAAACTAGACCCTTCTCCCTCCAAGCATGGTAGGTTTTATCTGACCATGAGGGTAGAAAGGAGTGATTGAAACAGATTGGTGTTTGTACAGAGGTTTCTGGTAAATTCAGAACACTCCTAATCTGTTTTAGAATTCTGATGGAATTTTTCAAAACAAAACTCAAACTTTTTGAAGTCCCAGGCTTCTCTAACTTAGAGAACAGCATGGCTGGCAAGGAGGAATTGACAACAGAGTTGGACTCCATACATAACCACAAGGGAGCCCCAGGGGCGAGGTTGCCAAAAGATTAAAGCCCTATCATTGACAGCCCAATAATAGTGTCTAAATACAGGTAAACCCAGCCCTCCTTCAGACTTGGGCTTTTGTAAATGAATTTTCGAAATCCTGTGATTCTTGTAATAATTCCAGATATAAGACAATATTATGGAGTCCAATTCTTTAAAGAAAGCTGATGTAAGAAAAATGGGGAGATTTTGACAAAGATAGAGAAACTTAGGAAGGGAAACCATTTTAGTTGAATTTATACGACCAATCATGGACAGAGATAGGGATTTCCAACTTTCTACATTCTGTTTAAGTTTTGAAATAAACTCCGCGAAGTTTAATTAGAATATTAATCTAGGATCTTTGGGGATTGTCAAGCCGAGATAAGTAAAGTGATCTTTAACTACTTTGAATGGGACAATTTCCAAAAAACCCCACGTGTAGTCGTTGGAGAGGGGCACAAAGTCACTTTTTGTCCAATTGATTGAGTATCCCGATAGGCTGCCAAAAGAGGTGATTAAATCTAGAAGAAGAGGGACTGACTTTTCTGAGTTTTGTAAGTAGAGTGTCACATCGTCAGCATATAAACTAATAAGCGTTTCAATACCTCCCGCTTTCAAACCCAGAATATTTGGGTGACTGCTTATTTTTAGGGCAATGGGCTCTACCAGGGCGGCAAAAAGGGCCGGCGAGAGACGGCACCCCTGCTGGACTGAATGGTGTAGGGGGAACAGAGTTGACTTGTCACCATTAGTTATAATAGAACACATTGGGCTGGCGTATATCAGTTTTACCCAAGATACAAATGATTCCCCGAACCCAAACCCGTACAGTGACTCAAACATGTAAGGCCACTCAATCTGGTCAAAAGCCTTTTGTGCATCAAGAGATAAAATTGCTTCCCCATTAGCTTTCCCATGATCAGCATATACAGTATTAAGGAGGCATCTGATATTGGAGAAAGAAAACCTACCCGGGACAAATCCTGTCTGATCAGGATGAATGATAGATGACAAATGCTTATTTAATCGGTTAGCCGGCATTTTAGTGATTACCTTTCTATCAACGTTCTGGAGAGCAATGGGCCTATAGCTGGACGGGTCTGTTTCCTCTTTATCTTTCTTTAAAATGAGGGAAATGTTAGCCTCTTAAATGTCCTAGGCAAGGCTTTATCTCACTTAGAGCAAGATATCATTCCGAGGAGAAGTGGGGCAAGGACATCACAGAATTTCTCATAAAATTCACAGCCAAATCCATCCGGCCCAGCAGCCTTGCCAGACGGAAATGACTTAATGGCAGAAGTTATGTCTTCCAATGTGAAGTCAGAATCTAAGTCCTCCCTAGCAGTGTCACTAAGTCTCGGCATTACAAGAGAGTCAAAGAAGTCATTCAAATCAGATTGAGTGGCATTGCACTTAGAGGTGTAGAGTTCACTGTAAAATTCTTTAAAACAGTCATTTATCTCCTTGGGTTAGTTAACAGGGTACCCGCCCTCGATCTAATGCAATGAATTGACCTTAGGGCCTGGGTGCCCCTGAGCTGTAGTGCCAGGAGCCCCTTGGGCTTGTCCCCCATTTTGAAATGCTTTCGTGTTAATTTTAAGAGGAGGTTATTTATTTGGTTACCCAAGATACAATTGTACTCATATTTAAGCTTCATTATTTTATTATAATCTTCAGAGGATTTTGAAGCCTGGTATGTCGCTTCGAGGTTTGGGAGAGTATTCTCAATCTCTAATAATCGCCCTTCCCTCTCCCTCTTAGCAGCAGATTCATATGAAATGATATACCCACTAATTACAACTTTTACTATCTCCCAGAGTGTAGAATCTGACACCTTGCCGTTATCGTTAATTTCTATAAAATCTTTTAATCTGGTGGTGATATACTCTATAAATTTCTTATCGGCGAGTAGGGAGGGGTTAAACCACCAGGAATAGATTCGTTTGGAAAGGGAGAGATTTAGGGACATTGTCAAGGGGCTTTGGTCAGAAATTAATCTATTATGATATTTTGTATTGGTAACACGAGATATTAAATGAGAATCAACCAAAAAATAGTCTATTCTACTATAAGATTTGTGAACATGAGAATAATAAGAATAATCCTTGTCGGTGGGATATTGAACACGCCAAATAACTACTAAAATCCTAGATCTAATCAAATTATTTAGGACCTGCACTGACAAGATATTTGAGGGCGGGCGGGAGGACGATCTATCTAAATATGGATCCAGGTAGCAATTCAAGTCACCGCCGATTATTATATTTGAATTACTGGCATCTGGAAGTAAATCAAAAACTTTCCTAAAAAAATTTGGCTCATCTGTGTTTGGACCATAAATATTAAGGAAGGTTAGCGGAAACGAATTAATGGTGCCAGAAATCATAATAAACCTGCCGAGAGGATCTGTGGTCATGGAAGTGAGTTGAAATGGAATATTTTTCCTAAAGAGGATAGCCACACCACTGGCATGAGAAGTAAATGGTGACTGGTAAACCTGCGCTATCCAGCTAGACCTCAATCTGCGTTGCTCAGTTACTTTGATATGGGTTTCCTGTAGAAAAATCATATCTGCAGATAGAGATTTGAGATGTCTAAAAACTTTATCCCTCTTAACAACATGACCAAGGCCCTTAACATTCCATGAGACTATTGTAGTATCTTTACCCCCCAGCTGCGTTCTACCACAAGGCCTCTGCATATGAGAATAAAAAAGAGATTATTAGAGTTGAGCACAAACATAATGCAAAATAACTGGCAGCCTCATAAGAACACAACATACACAAAAAAAAGCATGTCTGAGCTATAAACAAAAACACACACACTAACTCACCCCCCTTCATGTCTCCCTAAACCAGACACATAGTTCCCCATTTCCATCCCAAAAGGAGCTGCTGGGCAGGTAACTAACAATACACAACTATCACAAACCCCCTCTCCGAGAAAATTTATAACACAAATTATGTAATACCGTTAAACAAATGCTATTAGGGCTGGGAAGAGTTATCCAGTGTCCGCACCTGAAGTTCATGACACCAACTCAAATTTAACCCTTATAATAACAAAGATATTTAGAACATTCTCTGCAATTAAATCCCAGTGCGGCATATAGCATTGCAAAACTACGTATCACAAGCAAGTCCCTCCTCATATCCCAACATGGAAACTGGCGCAAATATAAGCTGAATTAACAGTGTCAATATATCTACTCCTTTTGTCGTGCATTATTCCTTTCCAAGAATTGTACTGCTTCCATCGGGTAGTTGTATACTATAGGCACTCTTCCACCTTGATGATAAACATAGAGCCTAGCCGGATACCGCAGGGCATGCTTGACTCCTCCATCACGCAGAGTTTGCAGTACATCAGGAAAGGCACGACGTTGAGTCATCACCCCTTTAGTATAGTCCGGGAAGATCAAGACCTTAGTTCCCTTGTACTCCACGGGTTGTAGTCTGCTGTGGTGCAGGATCAGCTCTTTCACTTGAAAGTGATGGATACGTGCCAAAATGCTACGCAGTTTCCCACCGGCAGCTGGCTTCGGGTAGAGAGAGCGATGCACGTGATCAACTTTAACCGGATACGGGAAATGCTCTTCCCTGAGCAACTTGGGAATCAGTCTGGAAACAAATTCAGTAGGTTTACCATCCTCCTCGCCCTCTTGTATCCCTACAATCTCAATATTTTGTCTCCAGGAACGAGTCTCTAAGTCATGCACTTTAGTTTCAAGCTGGCTATTTTGTCTCATTAGCTTCAAGCTGGCTATTTTGTCTCATTAGCTCTGAATACTTAACTTCAAGCTCTTGCACGTGTGTTTCAAGGTCACTTGTGGTTAGTTCTTGATTAGCCACATGGGCTTGTAAGTCAGCCTGGGAGGCCACAAGCGCCTCAAACTTGGTCTCAAAAACATCAAGGTGGTCGTTAATGCCGTGCGGAACTGACTGAGAACTCTCCTGACCTAATTCCTTGCACATGGCGTAAGTTTTATCGGGCGGTATCTCAGACGCAAAGAAGTCCTTTACAGAGCCATTGTTAGCACTAACTTCGGTAGTTTGGCGGTCGGCCCTCTTGGCTTCATTTACCTTCGGCATTGTCAAACTTTTCCAGACACAGTTTAGACATACACTGTTGGCCTATGAACGAATAAAACACGGTATAATAGTAATTTTATCGAAGCCTCGGAGAGGAGCACTGACCAATCACATCTAATCCATATGCATGCGCACTAGCGCCCCATAGATATTTCTATTGGGACAATGTATACCCAGTTCATGTTCCATAGTCTTTCAATTTCCTCTTTTAATTCAGCATATTTCTGGTGTTTTTCACTTACTGATTTCTGTAAGTTATGTGTGTTTGGAATGGCTATATCTATGAAATAATTTGTTCTTGCCCATCTATCCTGCATTATTGTGTCCAGACAGTTCTTATGGATTGTTCTGTAATAAAGGATCAGTTGTAAGATAATTTGTGGGACTCAAACTCTAAAACTGTGATCAGGCTTGCATTTATCATAAACAAAGCATCTTTTATGAATTCGTATCTCAAAACAAGATTTAGGTGAATGATGCTTGCCACTTGATTGTGCCTGTGTATTGGATTGTTTCCAGCTTTTCTTGGCATTTTCTGCATTTATCGCCTTGAATTTGTTGATCTTTTACCATGTATTTCTGATAATTTTTGTGTTAACCACCTGGTCCTGTATTCCCACAAGGAACTCCTCTATTCTGGTCTCCATCTCTGAGGCAGGTGTTCAATGCTTCCTGTTGACATCCAGTGTGCTCAGATCGTGGAGGTGTCTTCCATGGAGGGTCATGCTCTTCTATTATTATTATTATTATTTGTTGTTGTTTTTTGTATTTGCAGTTTGTCTTTTGCACACTGATCAGTTGTCTGTCTTTGTGTGTAGTTTTCATTGAGTCCATTGTATACTTCTTTGTTTTACTGTGAATGCTTTCAAGAAAAAGTATCTCGGGGTAGCACGTGGTGACTGATGCACCATCAATAACTCCAAAAGACTGGAAGTAGAGAAGGTACTGAAAGGCTTTTATTCGCAGTAAAATGTGACCTCCAGCATGCTGAGTGTCTGCCCCTGGACTGAGAGGAGGAGCCAAGGCCCAATCGCCTTTATTCAGGGCTCTGTGGGAGGGGTGTGTCCAGACAGGTAACCCAGTTACAACATATATATATATATGGTTTACCACAGTGACATACACATACTTCGATAATAAATATACGGTGAACTTTGAACTCTGGATGCTATGTTGTGGTTCTTGTTCTTGGTAAATTGCGTTTTGGCAAATGGGAGAGGCCACTGAATATTTTTGTAAGATTTTAAGATAACGTGCACCATGAGAGTTATTGATAAGATAAATGTTTTATCTATTGAGAGGCATTTGAAAAATGTGATCGGAAGTCTGGAAACAGAGAGCAGTAATTATTGAACCTTGTGTGTAATTTGGAGCATAGTTCAGCACAAAATGCACCTTAAGCAACTTCAGCAAGGCAGACACATTAGTAGCACAAAGATGAAAGAAGACCTAAAAAGATGCTAGAAATCCAAAACAATATACACAAAATGCTGGACAAACTCAGCAGGCCAGGCAGCATCTATGGAAAAGAGTAAACGGTCGATGTTTTGGGCCGAGACCCTTCATCAGGACACATTAGTAGGCTGGGTAGCTAGGTAGATACTAAGTAAAATTTTATATGAAAGGTGAAGGAGATGACAGATACGTTAAATGGTTGAACTGTAAAAGGAACAGATTGTTTGGCATTTATAAATAAAGCTGGGTAAAGCAAGCACGTAGGCACCTCAGTTTTATAAATAGGGGCATAAACTGGAAAAGCAAGAAAACAAAGCTCAAACAGAACTGGTTAGGCTGAATTGTGTCTTTTTATATGTAGTAAGTTAAAAATTATGGTTGGGTAGGATGCGTGGAGTACAGCATTTAATTAAAGCAAGAAAAACTGTAAGTCTTTCCATTGCATTGTAAGAGTTTTTTTATTAGGAAACATAACCTGCACATATTGACGTAGAATATAGCGTTGGAATTAACAACAAAGAACACATAAAGACAATCAGGTTTATGCATTTGTGGAATGCTCTAATACCAGCTACAGAGCCAGAATCCATTCTGGCTTTAAAATGAGAAACCTATATCGATCAGACTAGAATTAATTAATTGATTTATTTATTTATTTGTTTATTTACTTACTTACTTATTTATTGGCATGTGCCTGCGTGCATGCAAGTCTGTGCGTGTGCGTCTGTGTCTGCATGCGCGTGCATGCGGCCGTGATGATGTCTTTTTCATGGCTCTTTACAAGGCGCGGAATGAGAGAGAGACTGTATGGCGAGCCACTCCCCACACAGACACTTTTGCAGTATTTTCCCTTTTGTAAATTTTTTACAAGGTCGAGCTGCGATCTCAACACTCAACCCGGCACGGATGGAAAGCATACTCAGGAGCGGACCCGACTGGTTTCGAACCCGGGAACCTCCGCTCCCGGGTCTGGTGGCGATGTCGTTGCACCACCAGCCGGCCCAGACTAGAATCTTAAAAGCAGTTGGGAAGAGGGACTGTGAACATCATCACAGCAGAAGTACGCTGGCTCCATCCAGCACCAGAAAAGCAATGGCTGCTTCATTTCGGTGATCCTCGAACAGTTAGTTGGAAATACTGAAGGTGCTTTCCAAAGGATTCAGATATTTTTGAACTTCATCTATCAGTTATTCTAGTTTTCTGAAAGACAGGAGAGGCAATAACCATTAAAAGAATGTCTCCTTTGTTGGATTTTGATGTGAGGATGTGGAAGTGAGCAGCTGTAGGCTTAGAGTGTAGTTTTATAGGTGCGTTTTGGCTTTCAGATGCAGCAGAGGTTCCGTTGCCCACAGCAAGCAAAGGTAGTAACATTGGCCTGGGACCTCCAGCCCCCTGTAACTGCTGTTCCTTAAATTACAAGCCGCTGCCGGGCCATGAGTGCCTTGACTTAGAGACATCCCACAATATGCAAACGAGATCCGGCCCGAAACGTTGACTGTTTACTCTTTTCCATAGATACTGCCTGGCCTGTTGAGTTCCGCCAGCATTTTGTGTGTGTGTTGCTCCCATAATATTAGTAGATTTAAAAGACCAACATATGTACATATATCCATTCCTACAAGCAACAGAATTGGTTTTCTCTCTCGCTCTCTCTCTCTCTCTCTCTCTCTCTGCTTGTAGCAACCATTTTTTTCTAATCAGCCATCACAATGTTGTGCAAACACGGTTATCATATCGAGAGATTTTTGTATACTTTCCAACCTATGGACAAAATCGATTTAAGGGCATCTGTGAAAAACAAGAACATGCAGGGACAGCCTGTGCCCTTGTCTCCTGAGCTAGCCTAGGCCTAAAGCGATGCTGCCTGTTCCAGCCACACCAGTGGATGGTTCCTCATGGAATCCAGTTGGAAGCATGTACTTGCAGAGGGGGCCAGCTGGTGGTGTAGTGGCATCAGCACTGGACGTCAAGGAGGATGGTCCTGAGGTCAAATCCAGCCAGGTCCCAACCTGAGCAGGAGCAGTATCTGCGTGGAAGAAAGGCCTGGAAACCTACTTCCATATGGACTCTATGGTCCATGAAGTCACGAAGAGTCAGACTCGACTTAATGACTGAACAACAAACTTGAATAGGATTCACAGTTCCCAGGCGTGAAAGCCTGTTGGCCAGCTCTGCGCCAGGTTAGCGCTTCAGTCCCCATTCGAACCGATGGGAAAAATGAGCTGCTGGAGAAAAACAATTGTTATAATTTTTAACTATATTTTTAGTTTCAATGGTCTTCAGTTATGCCTGGGTTTGTGAGTGTTCTAGTATTTTAAATGTAGAAAGAAAAGTTCATATTTTATTTGTTTAGCAGTACTATTGAATGTTTATGGCAGTCAGGGGCTCCAACCATTACTGACTGCTCTGTCCACCTGTGCCTCTTGGAGATGGGCCTCACTGGCTGTCAAAGCTGTTCTGTAAGGACAGCTGACTGTCTGTGCTGAGACAGACAAAACACTGTATTCTGCAAAGCCCATGCACTGGGAGCTTGGTCACACAATCGGTTAATGACTCGAGAGAATGGAAGATCTGTCCTACATTCAGTACTTCATTTATTGTGTATAATCTTTGTTCTGCAGGAAGCCTGCACCTTTTCAACAGTATCTGCAGCCATAGATATTTTACCATCGTACGGTTTCTCAATAGACCCCTTTGAGAAAAACACGAGAAAAGCTGACACCACCTTAGAAGAAGATTCAACAAGAATAGACACACCTGGCAATAAAAGAGCAAGCCAGAATAGGCACTAGTTTTAAGCGGTAAACAGGACTAAGTTAAATTCATCAGTCAGTCATTTAAGTGATTTTGAGAAGAAAAGAAACATTTACACTAAGAAAACCTGTAGAAATACCTTTGCTGTCCCCGGGGTTCTGTCAAAAAGCAGTGACAACTTTGGAAGCTCCATTGAAATACTCTTCGGTTTTGCATGTAGATATTAAAATACAAGAACGGTGCTTGACATAACCAGTGCATAAGACCATAAGTCAGAAACAGAATTAGGACATTTGACCCATTGAGTCTGCTCCGCCATTTAATCACTCCTGATTCCTTTTCCCCCCCTCAGCCCCACTCCCTAGCCTTCTCCCCATCACCTATGATGCTGTGTCCAGTTAAGAAACTATCAAGCTCTGCCTTAAATTCACCCAACTTCCTAGCCTCCACAGCTGCCTGTGGTAATAAATTCCACCAATTCACTACCCTCTGGCTAAAGAAATTTCTCCACATCTCTATTTTAAATGGATGCCCCTCTATCCTGAGGCTGTGCCCTTTTGTTCTAGACACCCTCCCCCACCATGGGAAACATCCTTTCCACATCTACTCTATCTAGGCCTTTCAACATTCGAAAGATTTCAATGAGATTCCCCCCCATCCTTCTAAATTCCAGCGATAACAGGCCCAGAGCTACCAAACGTTCCTCTTATGATAACCCTTTCATTCCTGGAATCATCCTTGTGAACCTCCTCTGAACCCTCTCCAATGCCAGCACATCCTTTCTAAGGTAAAGAGCCCAAAACTGTTCACAATACTCAAGGCGAGGCCTCACTAGTGCCTTATAAAGGCTCAATATCACATCCCTTGTCTTATATTCTAGACCTCTTGAAATGAATGCTAATGGTGCATTTACCTTCTTCACCAGTGACTCTAACTGCACATTAACCTTTAGGTAGTTCTGCATAAGGACTCCCAAGTCCCTTTACATCTCATATTTTTGGATTTTCTCCCTGTTTAGAAAATAGTCTGCACGTTTATTTCTACTGCTAAAGTGCATTACCATGTACTTTATTTGCCACTTTCTTGCCCATTCTCCTAATCTGTCTAATTCCTTCTGCAGCCCACCTGTTTCCTCAACAATACCTGCCCTTCCACCAATCTTCATATCATCTGCAAACTTGGCAACAAAGCCATCTATTCCATCACCTAAATCATTGATATACAGCATACAAAGAAGCGGTCCCAACACTGATCCCTGTGGAACACCACTAGTCACTGGCAGACAACCAGAAAAGGATCCTTTTATTCCCACTCGCTGTTGATACATATCTCCTTGTAGGCATTGGTTCTAATTCTTCATAGCTCTTCTGTTTCACCTTTTTTCTTCACTTATTTATCCACGTTGGACTCAGTCAATAACTCTCACAGATCATCCACAATTTCATAACTTTATGTCAAATGTTTCTTCTGTTTTCTATGTTAAACCTCTTGCATTTAATCCCATCCAAGCCTACATATGGTGTATTCCATCCTTGTCCTGATTTGTACAACTTTATCAGGTCATCAACTTATCTTTTCTATTATTACAAAACAGAAAATTTGTAAACATTTTCATTTCAATTGTAGTTTCTTTAATCAGGAAGAATCTCAGAAAATTTCGCCAATGAAGCTTTAGGTCTGTCAGTTTACAGAAATGATGAATGTTTCTTTGTAAAATATATGTAAAAGTGATGTATTCCATGTATGTAAATGTGCTCATTAGAGAATGAAATTAAATATTCTGCATGAATGATGTTCTTTAAACATCAATGGATAAATTTTAATTGTTTAGCTGAGGTAATTTCATGGTTAAGAAATGACTATTTAAAACAAATATTCCAATCCTGATATCAAAGTAGATATGACACAGTTGACTTAGGTTTCACAGAGCGACAAGGCGAACAAGTTTGCAGAAGTATCCATACAAAGGCACAGAATGCACTTCACAGAGGCATTTAGATCATTGGCGGCAGCCCCTGGCGTACCAGGCACTGCACAGGTCTGTGCTCCAGATTGTTGGAATCCCATGAACCTCTGCAGCAGCAACATGTGACACCCGAGATACTTTTTGTATAACCTTTCACTCAGGCTTTCCACGAACTCACCATGGTTCAATGACATTGTTTTTCTCTGTTTATTTTGTGGAGGAGAGTCTCACAACATTAAATCGGATCACTTGGCTGTCCTTTTCCGACTTGCATACAGGCTAAAGGACAACGCTCCAGAGTTGAGGACAACAAAGGGTGGTCACAGGAGGCAGAGGGGTGGCTGCGGGATTGTTTTGAATCAGTGGACTGGGCCGTATTCAAGGACTCATCTGAGGATCTGCATGAATACAACATGGTTGTCACGGATTTTATTAAAACAGTTGTAGACTTTATACTTTACTTTATACTTTATACTTTATTGTCGCCAAACAATTGATACTAGAACGTACAATCATCACAGCAATATTTGATTCTGTGCTTCCCACTCCCTGGATTACAAATATTAAAAATAGTAAAAATTAGTAAATATTAAAAATTTAAATTATAAATCATAAATAGAAAATAGAAAAATGGTAAGTAAGATAGTGCAAAAAAACTGAGAGGCAGGTCTGGATATTTGGAAGGTACAGCCCAGATCCGGGTCAGCATCCATTCAGCAGTCTTATCACAGTTGGAAAGAAGCTGTTCCCAAATCTGGCCATACGAGTCTTCAAGCTCCTGAGCCTTCTCCCGGAGGGAAGAGGGACAAGTCTATCCCCCCAAAATCATTCCGCGTCTTCCCCATTCAGAAGCCCTGGATGAACCATGAGATCCACAATCTGCTGAGGGTGGGATCAAACACGTTCAAGTCTGGAGACAAGGTCCAGGTCTGATATCCAGAAAGCTATCTCACAGGCAAAATTTGGCAATTCCAGACTAAATTTGAATCAGTGAAGGATGCTCAACAGTTGTGGTAGGGCTTAAATACTATCACCTCTTATAAAGATAAATCAAGTGAAATAGGTGACAGGAGGCCTTCGCTTCTAGGTGACCTCAATGCTGTCTATACTTGCTTTGACCAGAAAAACGTGGACAAGCTATCACAAACTCCCACAGCCCCCGACAATCCTGTGATTTCAATCTTCTCGCTAATGCCATCAGGAAGAAGGTACAGGAGCCTCAGAGCTCACACCACCAGGTCCAGGGACAGTTATTACCCCTCAGTCATCAGGCTTTTGAACCAGAGGGGATAACGTCACTTGCCCCATCACTGAACCATTCCACAACCCATGAATTCACTTTCAAGGGCTCTTCATCTCATGTTCTCATATTTATTGCTTATTTGCTTATTTTTGTTATTTCTTTCTTTTTGTACTTGCACAGCTTGTTGTCTTTTGCACACTGGTTGAATGTCCAAATTGGCCAGCACCTGCAGATTTCCTCGTGTTTGTGTGGCAAAGTCTTTTGTTGAGTCTATTATGGTTATTATACTATAGATGTCCACAAGACAATGTATCCCATGATTGTATATGGTGACATATATATACTTTGATAATAAATTTACTTTGAACTTTGAACTTATTGCAAGGCCTAGGTAGAGTGGATGTGGAGAGGATGTTTCCAATGGTGGGAGAGTGTAGGAACAGAGTGCACAGCTTTGGAATAGAGATTCCTTTAGAACAGAGATTAGGAGGTATTTACTTAACCAAAGGGTGGTGAATCTGAGGAATTGATTGCCACAGACACTGTGAAGGGCAGGTCATTGGGTATATTTAAAGTGGAGACTGATAGGTTTTTGATTAGTAAAGATTAGGGAGAGAAGGCAGGAGAATGGGTTTGACAGAAAAATCGAGCAGCTTCAATGGGTTGAGTAACTTCATTCTGTTCCTATGTTTCCTGATCTAACAAATAAAAATTATGAAGCTTGAAAACTTCAGTCTACTCTAAGCTGTCATCTTCTGATGACTCCAAATGGCAAAATATAATGAATAATAAAGAAAAACTTTGCCAAAATAAACCAACAAGATGAGACAGGGAATAAAGTTTTGCCATGTGTGCAGAAATGCTTTTTTTAACCCAGTCTGTAAGATACCCCAGGCTGAGGGAAAATCAAGAGATTTGGCAGTGTAAAATGGGTTGGAAAAGAAGAAGATAAACACAGGAGAACTGATGATCACAACATTAAAGATTCCAGAATATGTTTGAGAGAGAAAAAAATTAAAAGAATGTGATCAGTTAGCAGTATGCTAATTTTAAGAGACTGAGAATGAAATAAAGGCAAGTAATCTGAAACCATCTGCTGACAAAGAAACTGACCAGTAGACAGTTAAACAGTGAACAATAGAATGTGGGAAAACTAAAACTACATAGAAAACCAGAGCAATAACACACCATGGGTGAATAAAGAAATAAAGGGAAAAATTGAAACTAAGCAAGGCCAAAGGAAATATGACAAGATTAAGAATTAATTTTAAAATATAGTTAATAAAGTACATGAAAACAATAAAATTAAAATTTTACCATATAATCTCAGTACTTGGTTACTGGCGTGTGTGTGCATGGAGTTTATTGTAAAGGACGGAGCTTGTGATATAAACCACATGGACTATGAGCCTGAGGTATACGTCTTACAAAGGAGGTCGTAAACACAAAATACTCTGCAGATGCTGGGGTCAAAGCAACACTCACAACAAACACGCTGGAGGAACTCAGCAGGTCAGGCAGCATCCGTGGAAAAGTGGACTCAACGTTTCCACGGATGCTGCCCGACCTGCTGAGTTCCTCCAGCACGTTGTGAGTGTTGCTCTTGCAAAGGAGGCCTGAGCTGGAGAGGTACAGAGTCTGTACAAAGTTTTGGGACATTATAGAGGTGGGGAGGGGGATTTGAAATATTTATTAACTTTCAGAATTAGAAATGAATATCTGCTCACTCACTGTGATTGTCAAGGGTGAGTCTAGATTGTACACAAGGTTGTTTGGCACAGAGACTTCTGACAATTGGTAGATTGGATTGTAGTATTGAGTGGATAAATTTGTCTGCACAGTAGTCAAGGAGATAGCAGTCTCCGTAAGAATGAAAAAATCATCTATCAGAGAGACCCTAAATGTCCCTCTAGTCAATGCCACCCTCCTACACCGTCCAGGGGAGGAGGCTGACAGTATTCCACTGGGACATGATCAGGTATTGTTACGACATGTTTTGGGGCTAGGACATACAGCGAACATTGACTTCAACAAACAATCTTCAGATCTGAATAACACACATAAAAGTTGCTGGTGAACGCAGCAGGCCAGGCAGCATCTCTAGGAAGAGGTGCAGTTGACGTTTCAGGCCGAGACCCTTCGTCAGGACTAACTGAGTAAGGAATCCTTCAGTTAGTCCTGACGAAGGGTCTCGGCCTGAAACGTCAACTGCACCTCTTCCTAGAGATGCTGCCTGGCCTGCTGCGTTCACCAGCAACTTTTATGTGTGTTGCTTGAATTTCCAGCATCTGCAGAATTCCTGTTGTTCAGATCTGAATATAGGTTGTAGATTAAATTTAAAATGCAGCTTGGAACAGTAAAATGCAGACCAGGCAGACCAGGAAACAGGCATTTGACTGAATGTCTGCACGTGCATGAATGCAGTCAACATCCCATGGCATAAATACAACAGGATTTATTTTGGGTGTGTTGGTGGGAAGATCCAGGTATCTGAAAACTACATGTAACTCAAAAGAAATACTGTGAGGGCAACAAGTTGTCCTGTTGTTACCTTTGTTCTTTAACATAAAAATGAGCTGGTCCTCAGCTTCTCTTCCTCTTGCGCCAGCCTCAGATCAGTCAAGCATGGTATATGGAGCACGTTACAGTGAAGTCACCACAGAAGTTGGGTGTATACGACAAGGCTCCCCCATACTGGTGCAGGCACTGGAACTTTATTTTCAGGAGACCAGCTGGGTTTGCCACCGTGTGCCTCTCTCACTGCAGAGCTTTCTCAGCAGGGATCATGGAATATGAATTGTTATCAAGATAGAGGGTGACCTTGATTGCTACCTCCAGCCTCTGACAATAATGGTATACACCATTATAAAAGGCAGACGTGCAGTAGATAAAATCTTTTTCTCATGGTTGAGGTATCAGAAACAAGGAGTGACATGTTTAATGTGAAAGGAAGGAGTTATAAAGGAAATTTAGTTTTATTTTGCACACAATGATTACACGAGCAGCATGGAACTCTAGCAGTTAGTACAATTGCTTTACAATTGCAGTCATCAGCTGGGATTTGATTCCAGCCACTGTCAGTAAAGAATTTGTGCAGTCACCCCATTATTGTGTGGGTTCTGGGTGCTCCAAAGATGTACACTTAGGGTTGGAGAGTAGTGGGTATTCTATGTTGGCACTGGAAGTGTAGCCTCACTTATGGGCTGCCTCGAGCATAATCCTCAACTTGTGTTGGTCGTTGATGCAAAATGATGCATTTCGATATACAGTACATGTGTCAAATAAAGCTGGGCAGTTTGTTCTCCCTGAAGATGAAGGCATTCACCATTCACAACCACCTGAACACTGACAGAATGGAAATCATTTCAGATGATGAAAACATTCAGGTGGGTGCCCTAAGGTTCAATGAATGTTCTTCGTGTCTTGCTAAAAAACTATGCTGACAGTTCCCACAGCAGAGATGCCACCTGGATTAAAATGAGATTAACTCATCTCTGCGTGAATACCTGATGAAGCAGTAAGCAATGAACATGAGAAAGGGAAGAGATTTTCTGCAGAAGCTTCAAGAATCCTGCGGAAGAAGCTGGTGCAGCCACATGCAAGGATCTGGTGGTGAGGAGGTTTCGAGACAACGTGGTTTTGACCATGGAGACTGCAGTCCAGGTATCAGATCAGGGCTGAAGGTGCTCCTATGTATCGCTGTGCTGATGGTCTTAGAAAAGCTGAGCATGTAATGAAATGGTTCATCAGAGAGAGGTTCAGGTCTGACGCAGAGTCTCTGAAAACTCAGTGGAGGAGCTCAGGGGCGGGGACGCCGTGGTTTGCCTCCTACCCTGAAGTCCCCAGCCTGCCCTGAGTGACAAGTTGGGGACTTCAGGGTGTATATATATACATGTATACGGTATGTGTATATTCACAAATTTCACAGCAAATGCCAGTGATATTAAAGCTGATTCTGATTCTGAAAATACCTATAATATTACTGCTGTCAGCAGTGTTAGCCTCTGGACAGTGGAATGTGTTTCAGTAGTCTGCAGTCAATTCTGAAATCACTTGGTCAAGTCCCCCAGTATCAGCAGAATGACTCTTTAAATAGACATAAATGAGATAACATAGTGAGATATGCTTCAGGATCATTGGCGTTTTAAAACTCTTTCTTACAGTGATAAGGTGAAAATTGACATTGGGCAAGAAGCACTGTTGTTAACTGTGTAACTAACGCTGGAAAAGTGTCAGGAGAGCTTATTTAAATAAGCAGTCGTGTCCACTCCAATCTCCCAGTGGGTGTGATTCCCCGCATAAATGATCACTGCTGTGATCTAATCTAGTTTAAACAGGTTTCATGAGCAATTTGAACAGAAAAAAAGTGCCAATCACATTAATGAGGCAATTGATTCATAATGAAAGATTACTCAGTGGAATACAGCTTTCCAGATAATTTTTCCAACTTTGCAACCAGCTGTGTCATGGCTGATTTCTCTTGGACATTCAGATAGAACATATTCTTCCCTCTACTGTGATATTTCACCACAGCAAACTTGCTTTCCGACCAAATGACAAATATGTAGAAAGATTAAATCAACCATTACTGTCACATTGTCCAGACAGAAATGGTGGAGCTACTGCCAACCTGCAGTACTTAATATGAAAAGCATAAATGCATCAATAAAATGACATTTCTGGCAAGTTCTTCTGAGTTTCCAAAACTCTCGACTGACTTAACAGAACAGCTGATTGTTGAAACCTGAACCTAGTGAAAATGCCTGAAGTTCACTGCTCCACTTACAAAGTTGCTTTCCCCAGTAAAATTACTTGATCTGCAAAGAAAGCAAGAATTGTTTGAGACTGACATATGAAGCTGCGGTTTGACGACAATACATTGCAGTCAGATCATTGTGCAAGGAGATTAAATTTGATTAGATCATTTTTAATAAAATTGAAAGCTTGATTATTATTTATCATTTTACAGTGAAATTGTATGAACTCACTTTGAAGTTTATGGGCAGAAAAACATCATTGGACCATTGTAGCCAGAGTAGATACATTCCAAAAATAGAAAACCATTGCAGATCTCAAGGGGAATAATTATATATGTAATGGTTCTTAATTATGGGAACATTCTAAAAATATGAAATGAAGTCTTGCATATACTCAAGTACTAGCCATAGGTTCTCAGGCTGATGGCTACTGGTTTAGATCAGAGTGCTTACGGATGGACGTGCGCACCTCTGACAATGGAACAATGAACATCAAGCACAAGAAGAAGAGACAATATACAAACCTTAGGATTTAGGCATCAGAATTCCATTCTTATAGAGCATACTGTAGATTCTGACTTTGCATGAACTATTGATATGTTCATTGTGTTTCCAGGTGACACTTTACATAGCTTTCAGATTGCACCGTTGAATTTCCTGGTGACCTGGAGTCATATAAGAAGTCCAGACACGACTGCTGCAAAAGGGCAATTCTGAACTAAACTGGGATTACTGATGGACACTTGACAGGTTTGAACAAGGTGAGATAAGATAGCGTAAATGGCAAACTGTGAACCCAATCTACAATCTAGGAACTCACTTCCAAGGACTCTGCAATTCATGTTTTCAGTATTATTTACTTACTTTTTAAGATTTGTGTAATTTGTCTTCTTTTTGCAAATTGGTTGATTATCAGTCTTTTCATTAATCCGATTTCATTTTTTGTCTTACTGTGAATGACTGCAAGAAAGTCACCCTCAAGGTAATAACGTATATGGTGACATATACATTGAAGGACAGACTATCTCCTGAATTAGTTGAATGCCTTCTGTGCACACTTTGATAAGGAGAAATGTGACGCATCCACATGAGCCCACACATTCCTGGATGACCCTTACCCAGTGAGGGTAAGAACAGAATGATTGGCAGATGAAAGTGTGGCTGAGGAATTGGTGCAGAGGGGCAGGGTTTCAGATTTCTGGATCATTGGGATCTCTTCTGGGGAAGGCATGACCCGTACAAAGTGAATGGGTTACACCTGAACATGTGAAGTGGGAAATATCCTTGCAGCCAGATTTGCTGGAGCTGTTGGGGAGGGCTTAAACTAATTTGGCAAGGGGATGGGAACCAGAGTGAGAGGACTAAGCTAATTGGTATTCGAATCAATGCAGTGTGTAGTGACACTATGAAGGACAGGCAGATGATAGGGTAAAATTGCAGGCAGTAGATGAGCTGAAGTGTGACATGGGGACAAAATTAAAAAGAGAGATGAATACATGAATGAAGGTGTTATATTTGAATGCACACTGTGTATGGAATAAGGTAGATGATCTTGTAGTGCATTTAGAGATTGGCAGGTATGATGTGAGCATCATGAGTCATGGCTGAAAGAAGATCATAGTTGGGAGCTTAACATCCAAGAATACACATTGTTTCGAAAGGACAGACAGGTAGGTAGAGGGGGTGGGTTGGCACTGTGGTAAAAAATGATATCAAATCCTTAGAAAGAGGTAACATAGGATTGGGAGATATATAATCCTTATGGGTAGAGTTAAGAAACTGCAAGGGTAAAAAGACCCTGATGGGAGTTATATACAGGCCTCTAAACAGTAGCCAGGATGTGGAATACAAATTACAATGGGAGATAGAAATGTTACAATAGTCATGGGGGATTTCAATATGCAGGTAGATTGAGAAAATCAGTTTGGTGCTGGATACCAAGAGAGAGAATTTGTAGAACTTGTTGAGATGGCGTTTTAGAGCAGCTTGTGGTTGAGCCCACTAGGGAAAAGGTAATTCTGGACTGGGTGTTGTTTCATTAGGGATTTTAATGTCAAGGAAACCTTGGGAAGCAGTGATCATAATACGATAGAATTCACCCTACAGTTTGAGAGGGAGAAGCTAAAGAGATGTATCAGTATTACGGTGGAGTAAAGGGAAGTACAGAGGCAACAGAGGAGTTTCTGAGAGCAATTTGGAAGGCGCAAGGTAGATAGATGAAGTATTCTAAAACGAGGATGATGCATCCTTAGCTGGAAGGGGAAGTCAAAGACAGCATAAAAACATATAGAAAAAATTAGTGGAAAGTTAGAGGATTGGGAAACTTTTAAAAATGGATGATAGGTGGAGGGGCAGGTAGTGTTAAGGAAGCAGATCATCTGCAGAAGGACTTAGACAGATTGGGAGAATGGACAAAGAAGTACCAGATGGAATATAGTGTAGAGAAGTGCATTGTCATACTCTTTGGTAGAAGGAATAAAAGTGTAGACTATTCTCTAAACTGGGAGAAATTTCAATAATCCAAGGTGCAAAGGAACTTGAAAGTCCACATGTAGAATCCCCTGAAGGTTAACGTGCAGGTTGAGTGTGTAGAAGGAAGGCAAATGCAATGTTAGAGTACAAAAGCAAGGGTGTATTGGTGAGGCTTTAGGTAAAATGTGTGATGAATACACGACTGAAGGTGTTATATTTGATTGCACGCAGTATATGGAATGAGGTAAGACCGCACGAAGTATTGTGAGCAGTTCTGGGCCGCTTACATAAGAAAGGATGTGCTGGCATTTGAGAGGATCCAGAAGAGGTTCACAAGAATTATTTCAGGAATGAAAGGGTTAATGTATGATGAATCTGGGTCTATACTCGCTGGAGCTTAGAAGAATGAGGGAGGAGCTCATTGAAACCTATCAAATATTGAAAGGTTTAGATAGAGTGAATGAGGAGAGGCTGTTTCCTATGGTGGGGGAATCTAGGACCAGAGGGCATGGTTTCAGAATTGAGAGACATCCATATAGAACAGAGATGAGGAGGAATTTCTTTAGCCAGAGGGTTAGCGAAAACTGTGGAATTCATTTGCACCGGCAGCTGTGGAGGCCAAGTCATTGGGTATATTTAAAGCGGAGGTCATTAGTTGTTAGCTTAGTTTAGTTATTAGTTTATTGGTTTAGGCAGGGTGTCAAAGGTTACATAGAGAAGGCAGGAGAATGTGGTTGACAGAGGTAATAAATCAGTGGTGCTGGAATGGTGGAGCAGAATCGATGGACCAAATGGTTGAATTCAACTCCTCTGTCTCATGGTCTTTATGGTATTCTCTGTTTCTGAGACCAACATCTGGGCATCTTTCAAAGAGGCTGATTGTCTGGTCCAGGTGACATACCTGGCCATTACTAAAGATGTGTGTGGACCAACTGGCTGGGAAATTTATGTACATATTTAACTTCTCCTCCTTCTGCAGTCTGAGGTTCCCACCTATTTCAAAATGAAATCTTTTACCATGAATCAGCTCTTGTGTCAGACATTACCTAGATCTTCTTCAATTTACCACAATGCATCAACAACAGATATGATTTCTCGGGCTCTTCACGCTGCTCTAAACAATCTGGAAAACAGGAATGCATACATCAGGCAATCATCAACTGCAGCTTAGTGTCCAACAAAATCATCCCTTCCAAGCTCTTGATGAAACTTCAGGACCTGGTCCTCTGTACCTCCCTCTGAAACTGGATCCTTTCCTCATTTGGGGGGTAGCAACATCTCCTCATGAATATCTGTGACCTTTAACGCAGATGCAGCTCAAGACTGTGTGCTTAGCCCCCTGCCCTACTCCTTACACACACATGACAGTGCAGCTAAACACATTTCCAATGCCATGTACCAAACTCACCAATGGCACCACTGTTGTTGTACCAATCACAGGTGAAATGAGTCAACGCAAAATAGGATGCCTGGTTGAATAGCGCCACAACAACAACCTCTTGCACAATGTCAGTAAAACCACTGATTGTTGGCTTCAGTAAGGGACAGGAAGGTGAGGAGGCACCTGCTTATATTGATGACCAGCAGTGGAGAGAGTTGGCAGCTTTTTAAATCTCTGGGTGTTGACATATTTAATGATCCGAACTGCACCTAGCACAGAGATGCAATCATAAGGAAGGTGCACCAGAATCTTTACTTTCCTAGAATGTTAAGGATGTGCAGCTTGTCACTGAACACTCTAACAAACATCTACAGATCTACTGTTGGAAATGTCCTGATTGCTTGCATCATGGTCGGGTGCCGCTATTCAAATGTGCTGGGTATAGAAAGCCGTACAGAGCAGTGGACTCTATCCCAATAATCACAGGCATGCCCCTCCCCATCATCGGTAACATCTGCAGGAGGCACTGCCTTAAGAAGGCAACATCTATCATCAAAGATGCCCACCATCGAAGCCATCTCATCTTCTTGTAGCTACCAAAGGGCAGGAGGTACAGAAGACTGAAATCTCACACCTTCCCATTCAGGAACAGCTACTTCCCTTCAACGATTTGGTTTGTGAATAAACCCACACAACTGTTATCACTATGGTATAGCAACACCATGATAACTTTGGCCACTTGGCACTAGAATGGACTTTTTCTTGTTTGCTCTAATTGTGATCTTCCCTTTATAATTGTACATAATTTATGCTGTTAATTTATGTTTCTCTTGTGAATGTTGTGTATCTGATGCTGTGTGCCTCTAATGCTGTTGCAATTAGGTTTCTCATTGTGCATGTATGTACAGTACTTATGACAATAAATTTGACTTTGACTTAAATTGGTTATTATTTACCAGAAGTTGAAAACTGAAGTCCAGAGCTATATGCATGATCCTCATTAGTATCGAGAACACTATAATCTCAATACCAGATGCTTCAGAACTCTGCTGTGCACATTTTAACAGGAGTGATGATGAGATTCAAACCCACAGAGACCATGAGTCTAAGGCGTAAGTCAAACATTATTTGAATAAATAAACTATTTTTACCACTACCTGGTATAAAAATGTGCCTCCTTGACATTTGTTCTTTCTCTCCTTTCAGCTTGAACACATTGAAAGGTGCCGAAACATTAACATATCATAACCTGAAGTAAGAATTTAAAGTCATTTATTTCAGACTAAGTGCTACATCTACAAAGGAAGATTGTTTTTTGATTCAGTAATAGGCCTCTCATGGGAACTGTGAAAAGTTAGAGGTAGAGCAAGTTTGAATATGCAGAAAAGATGAGAGGCTAGGGAAAGTAGAGATGGGAGGAGAAAACAAAGGGAAGATGGAAGTGCAGGGATTAACCCATTAGCATAACCCTAACACAAACATGAGAAAATCTGCAGATGATGGAAATTCAAGCAACACACACAAAATGCTGGTGGAACCCACAAGGTCTCGGGCCGAAACATCGACTGCACCTCTTCCTATAGATGCTGCCTGGCCTGCTGCGTTCACCAGCATTTTGTGTGTGTAGCATAGCCCTAACTCTCAGTTTGTCTATCACTTTGATTCTCCAATCTACACCCATTCAGATTGTTTGGACGACTATGTCTAATATTGTCCAATATAAGCTCAGGGAATGGCACCATATTTTACAAACATATTTGTCCAGCCTTTCAGACTCATTACTGAATTGATGGATTTCAGAAAAATCTTCCACATTCTGTAGCTCATATTCCCACCATTCAGAGACTTTCGTCCCCTGTTTTCTTTTGCTTTAATTTCACACACTTACTCATACTCCAGCTCTTCCTTTTCCCTCTTAAATAAAGCTTTTACCAACCACTCTCATTCATTGTTCCTTTCACGACTTGATCATTGACCTACAACCAAAGAATATTTGCAGTGAGAGAGAACATGGCCTGGATAGTTGTTCATTTACAGTCAATCGGAACAACTCAGGAGTGTACACTGTATGAATTCCTCTGTTGATAACTATTAAGAACTAATAATAAGTGTAGGCAGTTTTATAGTACTGTCATAGTATCAATAGTTTTATAAATTGCTCTGTATTTTTTTTAAATACGTAATTTGTAACTGAACTAAACGGTTGTTTGTCTTTACACTTTTAAAACATAGAAATCTACAGCACAGTACAGGCCCTTCAGCCCACAATGTTGTGCCAACCATGTAACCTACTCTAGAAACTGCCTGGAATTTCCTTACCGCATAGCCCTCTATTTTTCTAAGCTCCATGTATCTATCTAAGAGGCTCTTGATAGACTATATTGTATCCGCCTCTACTACTGGCACTGGCAGTGTATTCCACGCACCCACCACTCTCTGTGTGAAAAACTTGCTTCTGACATCTGCCTTGTATCTACTTCCAAGCACCTTAAAGCTATGCCCCCTCACATTAGCAATTTCAGCTCTGCGAAAAAGCCTCCAGCTATCCACACGATCAATGCCCCTCATCATCATATACACCTCTATCAGGTCACCTCTCATCCTCCGTTGCTCCAAGGAGAAAAGGTCTAGTTCACTCAACCTGTTCTCATAAGGCTTGCTAACCAATGCAGGCAACATCCTTGTAAATCTCCTCTGCACTCTTTCTATAGTATCCACATCCTTCATGTAGCGAGGTGACCAGATCTGAATACAGTACTCCAAATGGGGTCTAACTAAGGTCTTATATAGCTGTAACATTACTTCCCGGCTCTTGAACTCAGTCCCATGCCATCATACCATACACCTTCTTAACAACACTGTCAATGGGCGCAGCAGCTTTGAGTGTCCCATAGACACAGACTCCAAGGTCTCACTGATCCTCCACACTGCCAAGAGTCTTACCATTAATATTATATCTGTCTTCAAATTTGACTTATCAGAATAAACTTCATCACACTTTTGGACATTAAATAATCTTGAATGTTGAATCTCGAACATTTGTGGTTGGTACATTTGGTAGTATAAACTTCAAAGTGAAAAAAGCACAAACATACCACCATTGTCTCTCACATGACTCCCTGTCACTATATCCTCTTACTAGATCCACAGTCTGCAAAGAGGTGGGTGGCCTTTTCTTCCACACCACATCTATCCAAGAATAGAATTCTTTGGGGGTGATATGTAGTCTGTCGAGGAAAGATCTGACCCTCTCACCGCCAGCCAAGCGAGCTCTTGGTGCTTGTTGGTCAGATCTGACAATGAGACATTCTGCCAGATGCTTGGGACTATTGGCTCAGGGAACAAGCCCGCAGGATCCAGATTTCCTGTCCCACAGTGTCTACAGTACATTCTGCACTGACCTCTGCCTGACAGAGATGTGGTCAAAGGTGTTCACTTGGAAGAACTCTTCAACAAAGGGCAGGTAATGCAGCTTTGACCAGCTGGGCATCAGAAGGAAATGAGTCGTAGCACCAAGTGTTAAATACTCAACCTCCTGAGCTTTGCCACCTTTAATCACATCATTGCTGACCTGTGACCTCACTCTGCATATGAACAGGAAGCTGATAAGAAGACTTTTCCTGTCCAGGTTATGCTGTTAGTATTTTGAATATTCTATTACTCTTGATACAGTGTACTTTGGTAAGCACATCAAAAACCTGTAGTCATGATAATCCCCATTCCACCATTCTCATGACAACTCTATCAAAAGAGCTTCCCTCTTGTATTCACAGTATCTCTGATTGGATGAAGAGCAAAAAAAAACTACTGATATAGAATGGAAAAAAAACTACAGATACTGGAAATTTTAAAATAGCAGCAAATATTGGAAACACTCAGCAAGTCCGAGGAAAGAGAAATTGAGTTAAAGTTTCCATAGGTGCTGCCTGTACTGTTAAGTGTTTCCAATATTTTCTGTTTCTATCAGAATAGAATTGTTCCTTTTGAAGCCTTTTTTTTTGGGCTCCACTGGTAACATAGTAAACAGGCACCTGGCTCCCATCTTTTTGCCATAACTGGGATAAATATTTATCCTCTTTCTGGTTTTCAAGCCTTGTGAGAATGAACTTTGTTTCCATTAAATGGTATGGCTGAGACTAGAAACAGAGTACTGAGGCACAAATTTCCACAATTGAAACCACTATAGACATCAACTAATACATAATCAACAAGTTACTTTGACCATAAGATTAACATTAAATATTTATTAACCAGTTAGTCACAAATGTAGTCTCCTAATAAATTATTTCATTATTTTCCTTTAAATCCTTATTGAATAAACCCATTTTGAATAACAAAAGTTTACTACTAGGATTTTTTAAGAGGCCTCTTTAGCAGAGCACAAGAGTTAAAAGAAATACTTTTAAATTGGCTGCAATCTTAGTCCTTTAGTTAATTCATTAACGCGGAGGAAGTCAGCAATTCTGTATACAAGTCAGCTGGCCTAGTTTTTCACCCCCTACAGAAGTTAAAAGCTTGCCTTCTGGTGGAGGATTATAATAAAAGACAAAACAAATATTCTTTCTTTCTGTCTCCTTAACTGTATGAAAGAACAATGTAATGCAGTTTTTGAGATGCAATGATGTGCTTATGCAAATTGTGTGACACACTGACACACACCAAAAGGTTTTACAACCATGGAACTGCTTGTTTCATTAGAAAATTAGTTACACGATTTTAAAAGCCTTTCCATTTATAAGGCATCACTGTAATTCAGGGATTCCCAACCTTTTTAATGCTGTGGACACAGTCATTTTAAAATGAATTTAACTGCTATGGTAAATATTGGGATTGTGATCACAGACATGAAATAGTGAAGATCATTTCTTTCCATGTAAAAATATTATTGGTCAGCCTCCTTTCCAGTGTATCAAACTTAGACCTGAAATGCCTGAATCACTGGTGGCTCTGTAACTGCCACAGACATTCCAATCCATAATCCATTATCCCCACAAACTGCTACAGTCTTTATCCAAACCTACTTCAAATTGTATCTGTATTCTTCAATTGCCATCAGTAGTGAAACATTGTCCCAACTTTAAAAATAGTCTCTGTGAAAAATTATTTGAACTTGCCTCTTCTTTCTGCTAATGATACTTTTGAGTTTAAAACCTTTATTACTGATCCATCCATTGGTCATGATAATCATTGTTTATTCTCAGAAGAACCTGCCACTAATAAGATTTTGCTTTCATTTTCTCTCTTCCATTGTGATGATAAAGATCTCCAAATATTTGACCTTCCTACCTCAATACAATTCCATAGTCTTGGTATGCTTTTACTGAATTACGGTATATATTTTATTTCTTCCTGATATATTAGTCCTAGAACATTGTAGGGGCATCTGTTAGTCTTGCGAGACTCTCACTCCCCAGGGCGCAGGCCTGGGCAAGGTTGTATGGAAGACCAGCAGTTGCCCATGCTGCAAGTCTCCCCTCTCCACGACACCAATGTTGTCCAAGGGAAGGGCATTAGGACCCATACAGCTTGCACCAGTGTCGTCGCACAGCAATGTGTGATTAAGTGCCTTGCTCAAGGACACAATACATTGCCTTGGCTGGGGCTTGAACTCACAACCTTCAGGTCGCTAGTCCAAAGCCTTAACCACTCGGCCACCAGCCCACCAATGTAGAACATTGTACAATATTATAATTCAACTCTAACAAATAGTCTGCACAGATTCAACATCGCCCCACCTTTTGTTTTGGCAGGAGGGTTTTCGTGGATCGTTTACTAGCAGTATAAGGGAAAATAACTTCATTTCTGCCTGCAGCCAAAATAATTGATTCCAGCTCAGTCAGTAGCAAAATGACAAATTTCTCATGGAACCTATATTCCAGTCCCACTCAACACAAGAGAAAGATGAAAGGGGATAGATCTGAACATCAGGTTGGATCTCGTTGGCTATAGAGCCAGTTCTGAAGGGGAATGGTTTGCATTTATCCACTTCAAAGGCTGGGGTTTCCTTGCAAGACCATTCAAATCCTCGCCTGATCAAGGCACCTGAACTTGTCAGCTCACGCTGCATGGAGACTGGGCTTGCTAAGTGTCCCACT
Organism: Mobula birostris; assembly: GCF_030028105.1. Taxonomy (NCBI): domain Eukaryota; kingdom Metazoa; phylum Chordata; class Chondrichthyes; order Myliobatiformes; family Myliobatidae; genus Mobula; species Mobula birostris. Next base: position 16,857,588 of record NC_092392.1, on the reverse strand, counting down.
ATCACACTGCCCATTGCCTCTTGCCAAAGGACCTGATACTTCATTTCTTTCACTAGCATTTCCAAAGCCTCAGCAGAAGTAATTTATTTTGTATTAATTAAATGTTTCTTAATTTATGTGCTGTTTGATATATCAGTTAACTTCATGATTTAAAATGAATTTTACTTAATTTTGTACGACTTTTAAGTATCTGTAAATGTTAGCCACATTAAAAATCATTGACAGCTTTTACAGCCAGCAAAGCCAGTGGTGGAATGGTTATTGACAAAAGAAATTGGCCATCCAACCTTTGAGCCTGATCCACCGATTATAAAGAGCATGGCTAATGTTTTGCTTCAGGGACTGACAGGGTATTTTTGGCACCAAGCTCTCTCTCCCAACTTGCCTTCAGAGCAGCGGAACATACCAGTGAGATTGGCTTCCTCCACCTTGAGCAGGTAAGTACAGACATGAGAAGGACTGATTGATGATTCCAGGCAGAGAAAGTCAGGCCAACAATATTGATCAGATTACAGTACTCAGTTTCTCCATCTGACAAGTATGTTTGTCTGTCTAGGTACCATACCCAATTCGGACTTTGGTGACCATGGTTTTCCATACAGGTCTATCCTTTGTTTTTTGGATGACTTCCATTTCCTCGATGTGTAGCCACCTGGCTATGCTTTTGATGTACATAAGTCAAGGTCTTCCTCTAGGTTTGCTCCCCTCAATCTTTCCAGAGAGTATGAGTTTTTCTAGTTCATCTTTCCGCATGATGTGTCCTAGGAATCTGAGTTGTCTTTCTCTTATTGTTGGTATGAGTGACCAAACTGCTTGGGCTCTTCTGAGAACTTTTTCATTTGATGTGTGCGTGGTCCATGATATTTTTAACATTCTCCTGTAGAACCATAATTCAGCTGCTTCTAGTCTCTTTTCCATTGCTGGAGAAATGGTCCGGCATTCACTTCCAAGTATACATATCAATAATTTCTGTTATTAATTTATTATTAATTATAACTATTCATAATTATATTACTTGCATTGTATTATTTAAGCCAGAAAATAATGGACATGTAAGAGCCTTCTAGTTGAGAAAGTGTCAGAGCTACATGATTTTTCTGAGATTCTCCAGGAGTTCTCCCAGTAGTTGCTGTAAAAAAGGATATTGTGAGCATTCTTCTCCATTGAAGACCTTCATTTATTAATTCTAAACATAATTCAGATGGGAAACAAGCTGTTTGATCACACTGGTCCTTTGATCATGCTGGAGAGTCCTCTGCATTCATCCAATCAGAGCTGGCAACACTTAGCTCGGGGAGAAAGCAGCACCAAAAAGTGAAGTCTCTGGAAGTTTGAAACAAAGCAGAAAAATGTTGCACGTATCAGCTGCAATGGAAAGAACAGGCGAGTGTCACCAGCACCCAGTCTTAACCAGTTGTTAGTGACAAGCAATCTCACAGATCATCAGGGCTGAAAAGTACTTGGAAATGGTTAACTGCTAAATCAAATCTATGTAAATTATTGGAAGAAATAATGAATAAATTGCTAGCTTTAGATTAAAAATTCAAATTTATTTCTGCACACTGATACAGCTAACAGATCAGACTAGACATTTTACTGTACACCTACAAATTGACAAATCTATTCTCTTTGCCTGATGGACTAAAACTGCTACCCACAATACTTAGCAACAGAACAGTTCAAACCTAAAAAGCTGTGTGACGTGAAATGAAGTGTATTATTAAGATGGACCTATTGGTCCATTCAGATGAAATTTAGAACATAGAACATAGAACGTTACAGCACAGTACAGGCCCTTCAGCCCACGATGTTCTGCCAACACTTAAACCCACTCTAAAAAGAAGTATGTTTTGTGCTTAATTTTTTACAATCCCATGATATTATACTGATCAAAAATGTGATACATGCTTATTTCTTTCTGGCTTTATTATAATAGTAACCAAAGACAATGCTTTTTTGAACTGCGTGATTTTCAGTTTTCAGTATTGGCTCTTTCTCAACCTCAAACAAACCCATTTCACAGCTTCCTGAAACTATACGTCTATCCATGTACTCTATAGAAGTTGGAGAAGGGGCTCTGGGACTTGCTCCCAATGTACAACAAATTACTTCTTGGTCTTTATTCAGACTGTTTGAGAGTTTGACTAATCCAAAAGAATCAGCATGCCCACATTGGTGCCTGGTATAAGAATGAGGGCTTTTGAATCCAGGGCAAAATTCAATTATTTCTGTGAATATCTAGAGACTGGAGGCTGGAGCCTGATTGCAATTCCAACACCGTGTTCAATCTGTCACTTTCTTGCCTATTCTTCCAAACCTTCCAAGTCCTTCTACAAACTCCCTACTTCCTTATCATTGCCTGCCCCACCATCAATCATTGTCTCATCCACAAACGTGCTACAAAGCCATCAATCACAAAGAAGAGAAAATCTGCAGATGCTGGAAATCCAAGCAGCACACACAAAGTGCTAGAGGAACTCAGCAGGCCAGGCAGCATCTAGGGAAAAGAGAACAGTCGACATTTTGGGCCGAGACCCTTCAGCAGGCCCGTTGCATTCCTCCAGCATTCTGTGTGCATTACAAAGCCATCAAATCCAGGTCATCCAGATCATTTACAAAAGATGTAAAAAGCAGTGAATCCAACACTGATCCATGCAGAACTCCACTAATCACTGGCAGGCAACCAGTAAAGGCCTCCTTTATTAGCCACTCTTTACTTTCTACCAGACAGCCAATCGCAACTTATGCTGGTAACTTTCCTGTAAGTTCTTGAGCTCCTACCTTGTTTAAGAGTCTCATGAGTGGCACGTTGTCAAAGGCGTGCAAATCCAAGTAAGCAACAGTCACTAAGTTTCTTTTGTCCATCCTGCTTGTTACTTCCTTAAAGAATTCCAAAGGATTTGTCAGGCAAGATCACCCCTTAAGGAATTCATGCTGGTTTCAGCCTACTTTATCATGTGCTTCCAAGTGTCCCAAAACCACATTCTTAATAATGAACTCCAGGACACAATGGACTAATATGTTCTTGTTGCATTTTTGTTAGATTTTGTGTGTGTGTGGGGAGGGGGGTTTAAGGGCCAATGTTCTTGTTGTATTTCGTGTGGGAGGAGGGGTGTTTTGGGTTGATGATCGTGTTGCCATTCTTTCTTTGTGCGGGGTGGGGGTGGGTTTGTTGTTTATCTCTGAATTGACTTCCATGGTTTTTCATTGTTTTGTTGCTATCTGGAGAAGACGAATCTCAGAGTTGTATACTGCACACATACTTTGATAATAAATGAACCTTTGAATTATGGAGAGAGGGTGTAATGTATTTTATTTATGCCCATCACCAGTGCTACAGAAAATCTTGTAAGGTCATCAGTCTGAAATGTAAATTGTATTTCTCTCAGCACAAGTGTTGCCTACCTACCACCTATCTCATTCTTTTTCGGGGAGATCAATTCGCTCTGATTAGAATTTTTTTTGCAAGTCAAGTCGAACAATTGTGACAGTATGTCATGACAGTGGAACTTTGCTGTCCTACTATATATTTCTGCTGTCTTGCTCCTTTGCTTTATGCAGTGGAACGTGTGACAAACAGGTTATGTAATCGCTCCAAGGCCATGGGGAGACAATGCATCAAGACAAGATTCCCAGGGGATCTTTGACAGCAGTGCTTATATTAACCCTTGTGATCTTAGCCAGAAATTTGTCACTTCAGAGGAATTGCAAATGAACAAATGTCATTGCCCTTGAGGACTGTGTTTGCAAACATCCGTGCCGAAACCTGATACTAATTGTTAATTGCCTTTGGGCCAATTTTATACTAAGCAGAGAGGGACTTGGCTCCAGGTGTATCCAATGATGCTTGGAAGATTTACATATCTGTCTCTGTGCTGGATTTGACCCTTGTTAACAATGTATTTTTAAAGTGAGGTGAATTTTCACCTTCAGTACTTTGGCAGAATGGATACAGCTAGGCAATATGATGGAAGTGACACTGGTTCTTCAACACATTAACACCTGCCCGCCACCACAACAAGGACAGAGTTCCCCTTGTCCTCACCTACCACCCCACCAGCCTCCAGATCCAGCACATTATCCTCCGCAACTTCCACCACCTTCAACAGGACCCCACCACTAAGCACATCTTTCCCTCTCCACCCCTCTCTGCTTCCCTCCGCGACTCCCTGATCCACACGTCCCTCCCCACGGATCTCCCACCCGGCACTTACCCCTGTAAGCGCAAGTGCTACACCTGTCCCTACACCTCCTCTCTAGCCACCATTCAGGGCCCCAAACAGTCCTTCCAGGTGAGGCAACACTTCACTTGTGAGTCTGTTGGGGTCATCTATTGCATCCGGTGCTCCCGGTGCAGCCTCCTCTACATCGGTGAAACCCGACGCAGATTGGGGGACCGCTTTGTCGAGCACCTCCACTCCGTCCGCCACAACAGACAGGATCTCCCAGCGGCCACCCACTTCAACTCTGCTTCCCACTCCCATTCAGATATGTCCATACATGGCCTCCTCTACTGCCATGATGAGGTTAAACTCAGGCTGGATGAGCATCACCTCATATACCGTCTAGGTAGTCTCCAGCCCCTTGGTATGAACAAAGAATTCTCCAACTTCCAGTAATTCCCTCCCCCTCCTTTCCCCTATCCCTATGTCGCCCTGCCCCCTTCCCCAGCTGCCTATCACCTCCCTCATGGTTCCGCCTCCTTCTACTACCTATTGTGTTTTCCCCTATTCCTTCTTCACCTTTCCTGCCTATCTCCTCCTTGCTTCCCCTCCCCCACCCCTTTATCTTTCCCCTTACTGGTTTTTCACCTGGAACCTACCAGCTGTATCCTTCCCACCCTCCCCCCGCCTTCTTTATAGGGCCTCTGCCCCTTCCCTCTACAGTCCTGACGAAGGGTTCTGGCCCGAAACGTCGACCGATCTTTTCCACGGATGCTGCCCGACCTGCTGAGTTCCTCCAGCATGTTGTGATTGTTGCTTTGACCCCAGCATCTGCAGATTATTTTGTGTTTACATTAACACCTGGGTTGCAAAGGTTTAGATTACCCCTAGCAAATCCACAAATTAACTTTTACAAAATAGGTGAGCACATCCCCAAATGCAATTTATGAGCAGTAGTTAATCACTCCTTTAAACCTGCTCAGCCGTTTAATCTGGTCATGGTTCCTCTGAACACCATCTCGGCTCCACATTCTCATCTACCCCCAATGAGGGTGACACAGTAGCGTAGTGGTTAGCACAATGCTTTACAGTACAGGCGACACGGGTTCAATTCCAGCCACTGCCTCTAAGGAGGTTGTACACTCTCCCCTTGATTGCGTGGGTTTCCTCCGGGTGCTCCGGTTTCCTCCCACAGTCCAAAGACATACCGGGTGGTAGGCTAATTGGTCATTGTAAATGGTGCTGTGATTAGGCTGGTATTGAATCAGGGGATGGCTGAGCGCATGATGTGAAGGGTTGGAAGGACCTATTCTGTGTTGTATCTCAATAAATAAATAAATATACCCATGTAATCTTAAACACAAGAAAGTCTGCAGATTCTGGAAATCCAAAGCAAAGCACACAAGTTGCCAGAGGAACTCAGCAGGTCAGGCAGCTTCCATGGAAATGAACAAACAGTCGACATTTCGGACTGAGAGCCTTCTTCGGACCTGGGTAAACTTTCAGGCCCTTGCTTATAAAGTATCGATGGAGGAAGTCAGCAGATCAGGCATCATTTGTGGAGGGAAGTACACAAGAGGTTCTATCTATCTATCTATCTATCTAAGTCTGTCTTCAATAATTAAGATGTGTGGGATCCGCAGTGAATTGATAGTTTGGATTCAGAATTGGCTTGCTGTAGAAGACAGGTCGTGTTGAAAGTGTTCTTCTGAATAGAGGTCCACGACTAATGCTGTGCAGGGATTATTGCTGGGACCTTTGTTGTTTGTAATGTAGATAAGTAATTTGAATGAAAATGTCCAGCAGGATATAGGTAAACTAGTAGAGCTACTAGGACTTGATGTTTCAATCCCTATGGTAAATTGGCACTCTCGATGTTGGCAGTGGGTTTGGAGTGCTGACAAGGAGGGGGTGTAGGTACATCATCGGGGTCATCAGGTGGGCATCCTCCTTCTTTGACGTTTCATTGATAAGCCCACAACGTCTCCAGAGGACTCAACGGTGCTACCTGGTGTCCCAGATACACCCCACCTCAGTTCCATACCCTCCTGTCTTCATCTTGCAGCCCAGTTGTTGTCTTTCCTTTTAATCCAAGTCCAATTCCTGCTCTCTTCTGCTGCGTTTGACAAGGACTTGATTGGTTGTTGGAGGGAGTGACCCCTCACCCCCATCTTCTTCAATAGACTGGTCGTAGATGTAGCAACGAATTCCCTGCATCCCACTTCTACAGGGAAAATCTTGGTCTTCCAGCCATTCTGGGCAGCTTCAGATGCCAGTTCAGAGTACTTGGTCTTTTTCCTCTCATAAGCTTCTTCGACACCATCTTCCCATGGTACTGTCAATTCCACAACATATGCCAGCTTGGCTGTTGTGGACCACAGGACCATGTCTGGCCGGAGTGTTGTAGCCACGATGTCTGGGGGAAACACAAGCTTTTTTTCCAAGTCCACGTCCATTTTCCAATCCCGAGCAACCTGCAGAATGCTTATATCTTTTGATGTTATATGGTGCTCTGGAGGTTGGCCTGCTGGTACAAATCGTGTGATGTGGCCGATGTTTGTGGGAGAGCATTTGTGATGATTCACCTCTGTTCCAAGATTGATGCCAGCTGTCTGAGAACTTGGTTATGCCGTCAAGTGTACCAACCCTGGGTGAGGCTTTGTGGTGCATCCTGTTAAAATATGCCTTAGTGATCCAGGTGCTTGACAAAGAGAGCATGCAACTGTTTAATTAAAACAAAGCATCGCGAAGGCCTCAGGGCTGTGTTGACTCGACGTGATCTCTGCCCAGTGCTCTGAATGTCAAAGTGAAGAAATTCAATGAAGCGCGGGTAAATGGCGGGAGTAACTGTGACTCTAAGAGAAATATAGAACATAGGACAGTACAGCGCAGTCCACAATATTGTGCCAACCTTTTAACCCACTCCAAGATCAATCTAATGCTTCCCACTCTAGGGTAGACAGAATCTTTTCTCCCAGGGTAAATGCTAGTGGGGACGCATTTATGGTGAGGGAAGGAATGTTTGAAGGAGATGCGTGAGGCAAGTTTTTTACACAAAGTGTGTGAGTGACTAGAACAGACTACCGTGTGTAATGGTAGAAGCAGATGTCACTTAAGAAGATTTTAGACAGGCACACGAACATTCAGGGAATAGCAGAAAAGTGGCTAAGTTTACTAAGTCTGAGGCTGTGATCTAGCTCCCCTCCACAGACACCTCTTTTTGTTGCTGTTTTCATGTACCTGCTTTCCAACATCTTCTCAAGTCTCCATGTTGATGCTGCCTCAGAGGATGAAGTTGAGCAGTGTGAAACCATCCTTTGGGTATAATGCAGGATATATAGTTCTGAGGCAAAAAAACAAATTGCTAGAGGAACTCTGTGAGCCAGCAGCAACTGTGAAGGGAAATGGACATGAATGGTTAAGACCCAATTCTGAAGCCAGGACAGTTTCCCACCTTCCATTTCACTTAGATGGTGATTTAAATGCCAAGCTGAAAATTACACCTCCCCTCTGAAGGTCAGGCACAAATGATTGGAAAGTCAACAAAAGTGCGTACATAAACCAACATGAGGCTGTTTCCTAAATATACAAATGCTAAAATGTAAATCACATCAATGAGTAGAATTGCGGTATGCTCCTGCCATGACAAATCAACACAGCTGGGCTCCCAAGCAAATGAAGGCTTACTAAATGAAAATAAAGGCAAAGTAAATCATGGTGAATTTTGTAAATGCATATTCAATAACATTCTGTTTGACAAAACCTTTTTGCCTTTTGTCAATATGTTATAATTGGAATAAAAACACCCTCAAAGAACATAGCATATTAATTATACAAATTACATTTGTTTTTGCCTATTCCAAACATAGTTCACTGAACCAAAAGACTGACTTCAAACAATTATATTGAAGCCACATGAAGATAGAGAAGTCTGCAGAGGTGGAATCTGGAGCAGTGGAAGGTTTTAACCTCAAATGTCAACATTTCCTTTCCTCTTACAGATGCTCTTTGACTAACTAAGTACCCCTGCGGATTGCTTGTTGCTTCGAGTAACATTGAAGCCACACCTAAACAGGCCAATATATAGGCTTAGAAGGTTGTGTATTCTGGTATTTGGCTGAAGCAGAAACCAGCCCCTGTGTCTGAATCGTGGTGTCCAAGGTGTTTCTGAAATCAGGTTTTGGACCTGTTGGCCGTAGAGATTGCTCAATAAGACAAGCTTCCAGCAATGCAGGAGGAAAGTCAAATAAAATTTTCACTTGCACCACCATGACTGTTAGATACATTGATCAAAATGGGTTTGATTGCAAATAAATTAGATGGGATTCATCAAAGTTGCTGGTGAACGCAGCAGGCCAGGCAGCATCTCTAGGAAGAGGTACAGTCGGCGTTTCAGGCCGAGACCCTTCGTCAGGAGGGTCTTCCTGGAGATGCTGCCCGGCCTCTTCCTAGAGATGCTGCGTGGCCTCCTGCGTTAACCAGCAACTTTGATGTGTGTTGCTTGAATTTCCAGCATCTGCAGAATTCCTGTTGTTTAGATGGGATTCATGCTGGTTTACAGGCTATCCCAGGAGCTGGAAACATCACAGGGACAGGGAGAGGGATGAGTTAAAATCAGATTAGTGATCCTGCAGTCATGAAGAGCAGGAGTTGAGATTATGGTTCAGAGATGTGTTCTAGTGTGGAGAGAGGGTCAGGAGTGGTACAGATCAGAGAGGTTTACATTTCAGGTTAGGAAGAAACCTCCCATTGATCTTGGACCCACATTTAAGTAAGGCCTTTTCTAGCAGAATGGTAAAGACCCTTCATCTCCAGTGTTAACTGCACTGCCCTTTCCACAGATGCTGTTTAATCCCAGCATCCCAGATGCTGTTTAATTTTGCACTTCCAATGTCTGCAATTCTTTTGTGACTTTCAAAGCCTTTTATTGTTGCTTGTGATATCTAAAATTTATTTCTTTTAGTTTAACCTGCAGCAGAAATGAAATTATACACATGTCCATTTTTGAGGCTTTAACTGTCCCCAGTATTATTATTTATTGACCAGTAAGCTTCAACTGGAAATCAATGGAATTTCAGTTCCTTGTGTTTGCAACACTGTGGCTTTATTTTTTTTAACCATTGATGAACTGGGTAAAATACTATTTTCCTAAACTCCTACCTGTCACACTCCAAGTTTCACACAGATTGAACATAGAACATAGAGTAGTACAGCACAGTACAGGCCCTTCGGCCCACCATGTTGTGTCGACCCTCAAACCCTGCCTCCCATATAAGCCCCCACCTTAAATTCCTCCATATACCTGTCTAGTAGTCTCTTAAACTTCACTAGTGTATCTGCCTCCACCACTGACTCAGGCAGTGCATTCCACGCACCAACCACTCTCTGAGTAAAAAACCTTCCTCTAATATCCCCCTTGAACTTCCCACCCCTTACCTTAAAGCCATATCCTCTTGTATTGAGCAGTGGTGCCCTGGGGAAGAAGCGCTGGCTATCCACTCTATCTATTCCTCTTATTATCTTGTACACCTCTATCATGTCTCCTCTCATCCTCCTTCTCTCCAAAGAGTAAAGCCCTTTAGATGTGCCAACTGCACATCTAAAATGCAGAATAAAACTAATCTTTGACATGAAGTCTAAAGCAAACAAGCAGTGTCAGGTGCCCTCCAATTAACTAGAGGCATTTGGAAAGAATTTAGATCAATACGCTCATTTTTAAGTGGTAGCCTTGAAAAGAGAGTTGATTTAGCAGTTAAATACCCTGCTCTAGAATCACAAACAACAGCTTGACAATTTTCAAAACTTCTGTACTCCACAGAACTGATGCTTGATTTAAATGAGATTAACAGAAGCAATACTTAGGGATCATACATGGTAGGCTATTAAATTGTGCATCAGTTTATGCCTCTGGGGCCAATTTTCATCTGCTGTTGCAAACTGGGACAAATTAGTGCTAATCTCAACAGGAATGGTGCTGTGCCAAAAGGCCTTCAATTTTGTTGAGTCAGCTATTCATATAATTATTTACAGATCCAAGTGCAGATTTTGCCAACTGTAGGTTGGATGTCCACAGTAAAATCAGGAAATTGGAAGTAAATGAAACTTGGGTTGAAATATAGAGTCGGGCACTCAGGTAACAGATTTTCTGGAAACTTTACATAGACACTAAACGTATTTGCCCCACTGACTCTAAAGGGATATTCAATCAAACTTCATGAGAAAGAAAAATAACGCATGAGACAAAGTTGCAGAGATCCAGCTCTTGTTAAATGAAAGACTAGACTGCGGATAAAGCAGAAGTTAAGGATAAACAAGAAAGTAATTTGTAGTTTTCTGATTGGTGGATTATATCTTGAGTGTGTCCACTAAGCAGGGGACTGCGCCTCAGTGTTTAAGTCTGAAGTGGTAAATAACCATCAACAGCATTGAAGAAGAGAACAATAGCCCATTTAATGCTTTCTTTACTAATTTAATGCATCCTTTAAAAGTCACATGTGAATGGCTTATGTTGATGTAAAGACTATTCTAGTTTTATGTGTAAGTGACCTTTAATCCACTACTATGCCCAGTGATTTAAGAGAAGAAGAGGGGTGACATTTCGATAACACTGTACAAGGTGTTGGTGTTTAACAATTCAAAAAGAAATAACGTTCTTTCATGGATATCGGTTCATCTAAACTAAACTAGGTTCACTTGGGTAAAGCACCAAAGACCTCACATGTTTATCAAACGGTTAAAAAAAAATTTGGCAAGCCCTTATCTGGTCAATAAAATAACAATCTGGAAGAAAAGGAGCACAATCAACTTGTATATAAACATAGGCAGGTTTAACAAAGTAATTTTGTTTTAAGTTTAGAAGCTTCATCCTTAAGATTTGTCATAGACCATCAGTTCTAGATTTGCCATAGCATTGAACCTTGGTTAGAAAGGGAACATAGTCCTTTCCCAACCTCTCTAGTCATGGGAAGCTGCAATACTAGTCAGCTATGTATTGCTAGTGTTGGCGCGTGGACAAGTGGTTAAGGCGTTCGTCTAGTGATTTGAAGGTCATTAGTTCGAGCCTTGGCTGAGGCAGTGTGTGTGTCCTTGAGCAAGGCACTTAACCACACATTGCCCTGCGACGACACCGGTGCCAAGCTGTATGGGTCCTAATGCCCTTCCCTTGGACAACATCTGTGGCATGGAGAGGGGAGACTTACAGCATGGGCAACTGCTGGTCTTCCATACAACCTTGCCTAGGCCTGCGCCCTGGAAACCTTCCAAGGCGCAAATCCATGGTCTCATGAGACTAACAGATGCCTATATATGTATTGCTACCCATAAAAGCTCATGATTTCATCATAATTTTTTTGTGAATTTGCCATATGGTCATACTGCAACTAGTTCTATCTGTAAGGGAAGCAAAAACAATAAAAGCAATGATCCAATACATAGTATATATAGACATGCTTTGAGGAAAATATTTAGCTGAAATTTGTAGATTTCTTCGTGCAGTAACTGAGTGGGGGTGATCTTTTTGAGTCCAATAGCCGCCGGGGATGGGGCAGGGGAGTTGGCTTCAAGACACAGCAGTGCAAGTTGCAACTTTCTGTCTGAATTAATCACAATTCTACCACCAATAAAATGAATGGTTGGGAAACTGTAAGCAATATACGTATGCCAAAATGTTACTAATACTTGGTCTTCAACAACTTTAGTTTTCTTTCAGATGAGATCACATTTGTTTTATCAGTTCAGTGTTCTTTTATTTGCCTGATTCAGGAGAGAATTTTCTGTCCATGCCTGAGGTTTCTGGAACGTAGTTGTACTTTAAGGCTCATTTCACTTGCAAAAAGGTAGGTTCTGTGACCCACTCCCAAGTAAATAAGGTATAGTTGGGTGCAGCAGTTATGCTACTAAACTAATGTTCCAGAGGCCTTGACTAACAATCCACAGCCTGACTTCAAATCCCCTCTCCTACAGCTGTGAAATTTAAATTCAGGGAATAACCTAGTCTCAAGAAGGAAACACTAATAATAGTGACGATACAAAACCCCATCTGGTTGTTATTAAATACCCATATGGTTCACTAATGTCCTTCAGGGAAGGAAACTGGCCACTCATAACTGGTCTGGCCTACACTTTACTCCAGAATGTGGTTAACTCTAAAATGACCAAGTACACACTTTGGGATCAATGTCAGTGAAGCAAACACCTAAATGAATTTTTAGAAAACTTGAATAGTTGCTTTTTAAGAGTAATGCTACAGTAGTAATTTGAGAGTATGGATGAGATCTGAAACTGGAGCTGAGACTTCAACACCCAGTATCAGAATCAGAAATGCTTAGCTCCATCTTCACAGTTGGCTAGACACATCCAACCTAGCTGGCTACCAACAAAGCTAATCTATTCTCCATCATCAGTAAAGTGACATAAGCTATAACCCACTAATATCCTTCTCGCTGGTGCTTAGTCTAGATTATGCTCGGACCACTTGGCACCTGCCCTCGGCACAGCCTTTATCCAAGGAGGGACCACAGAGCTGGATTCTGGAAGTGAGCAGGCAGTGGCTGCCTTCGATACTAAGGAAACACTTGATCAAGTATGGCAACTAGTTAGCCCAACTACAAAGTCCAAGGGCACCAAGCAGGGGAAAACATTTAGTTACCGGCGTCATAAATTGCACAAGAATGGCTGTGGCTGTTGGAGGTCAAAACGGGACGTCAATGTAGGATCTCCAGTATCCTGTGCCTTAAGGCAGTGTCCTATGTCTCACCATCTTTAGTTGCTGTTTCAACGACCTTCCTCCCATTATGAGGTTAGAAGTGGAGACGTTCATGATGACTGCACAATGTTTAATTCCAATCACGACTCCACAGCAAATGAAGCAGCCCATTGCTTTTGTGTAGCAAGATCTAGATAACATTCAGGCATAATATGATAACTTACAGGTAATATTCACACTAAAATGTTCCAGGTAATGGGCATATTCTATGGAAAGTGGCTAACTGCTAAAGTTGATATTCAATGGCATTAACATTATTAACTCTCCTCACATCAATATTCTTGTGGTCACCATTGACCATAAACGCAAAAAGATCAGCCATGTAAACACTATTTCTGCAAGAGTAAGTTAAAGGCTGGTTGCCTTTTATGAGGTAACACCTCCTACCACCCAACAACATGTACAAGCCTCATGGAATCCTCCTGTGTATGAATGAGTGCAGTGCTGATAACTCTCAAGAGGGTCACTAGGACAAGGACTATGCAGTGCACTTTAATAGCTGTTCGTCAACCACCATAAATATTCATCCCCTGCACCTCTGACAGTGTGTACCATTTTCACAAAGCACTGCTGTCACTCATTCAGGCTGCGCTGACAAACCTCCCAAAGGAGCTATCTCTACTAGCAAGAGGGACAAGGACACCAGGCATGTGGGGACACGTTGACCAGGGGGATCAGCTTCACTCGTCACATGTACATCGAAATTCATTGCTTGCGCCGCGACCAACTCAGTCCAAGGATGTGCTGAGGGCAGCCTGCAAGTGCCGCCATTTTTCTGACGGCAACAAAACATGCCCACAACTTACTAACCTGTACATTTTTGGAATGTGGGAGGAAACTGGAGAACCTAGAGTAAACCCACATGGTCACGGGGAAAACGTACAAATCCTTACGGGCAGCAGCGGGAACTTCTAAGCATTAACTTCTAAGCTACTGTGCTGCTCGAGAAGAGATTAGTGGCTCAAAGTGGTGACACACTAGCACTTCTCCAGGGCATATAAGGATGGGCAATAAATGTCCTTGCTACCAATGCCAAGAACACAAAAAAAGCAATACAATTGGTGCTAGTAGGAGGATCAGAGATATTTCACGGAGTCTGATCTGAACTTTTAATCAATATCTGATCCTCCCAGGATGGGGGAGAAGATGGCGGCGCGGCCACTTCGGTGGTGATGTCTGTTATCTGTCAAGTAGGGGACCGTGCACAATCCTGATTTGATGGAGACAGATGTGAGAGCACAGCGGAACATCTGGAAAACTTCTGAAATGCTGCTCCTACTGTGTGGTGTCCGGAGCAGAAGGCCCCGAGATCCTCGGCTTTGCATGTTTCAGCGGCCAGGGAGAGGTCGAAGGTGCTCGGCAGAGAATGGCGCTCAGGAGGTTGTATCGGAGAGGCTGCTCGGAAGCTTGGAGTTTTCGGACGGATGGACTCAGTGTCGGCTGTGGTCGGCTGCTTCCAAGGTATCGGCAAGTTGATGGTGCCTGGAGGTTTATGGCAGGGAGTTTCTCCCTTTTGCCGCCTGCTATCAGGGACTCGGGAGTCGATCGACTCAGGACTTTGAGACTTTTTTTACTGTGCCCATGGCCTGTTCTTTATCAAATTATGGTATTGCTTTGCACTGCTGTAACTATATGTTATAATTATGTGGTTCTGTCAGTGTTAGTCTTTGGTCTGTCCTGTTTTCTGTGATATCACTCCGGAGAAACATTGCATCATTTCTTAATGCACATATGCGTTTCTAAATGACAATAAAAGAGTGTTCTCATAATCTAAAAATGATCTGAGTGAGTCCAAATCTGATTGCTTCTGCTCTATCTGCTAGACATAAAGTTTGTGGTATCTGTTACGTTTTGTAACTCTGAAAATGAATTTAAAAAACACGGGAGCCAAAGGATGTGTGTCTGCTTCATTTCTTTACTTTAGTGAGGCGCACACTTATGATGTGATAGCGTAATGATGTACACCATTCATGTACTTCTTAAAATAACCCATAATGCATTATGTAAACAAAGAACACTTAATTAAACAATATATATGCAATATTACTCAAATATCACTGAAATATTGAATGCACTACACTCCTCCCTACTGAGCTATAAGCTCCAAGTTGATGTTAAATAGTAAATAGTAAACTCAATGTTAAATTGTCCCAGTCAGGCCTAAAGATTTAATCACTATCGAGGATTTCCTATTCTTATGGGACTTGCGGCTGTGAAACAGTCTCGTGTTCTGGGGTCTCTTCCATGGTGTTGTAGGAGTTGACTCAGGGACTGCAGAAAGTGGTCCTGACAGCTCTGGGCACCTTTCTTCTAGATGTGTTGGCATCCCGAACCGTGCTTGGCGAGCTGCCCAATCTGCTGATCTATCCTAGGCCACCAGACAAAGCTTAGAGTCAGCACTTTCATTTTTACCATGCCTAGATGACTCACCTGTAGCTCCTCCAACACCTTAGCTCTCAGCGTGGATGGCACAACAACTCTCAATCCCCACATAAGGCAACCTCCGTCAAGGGCAAGTTCATCCCAGCACTGGTAAAAATGGGGGAGCTGGGATTTCTGCTGCACATTCCAGCCATTTTGCGTGGCCATGTAGACCTGAGAATGCATGGGGTATTTTCTAGTTTCCCTTCGGATCATCGCTGCCATAATAGGAAGACTTTCAACTTGCATTAGGGAGAATATGTCAACAGGAACGTCCTCTTTTGTAAATTTTTCAGGTATTTCTTTTTCCACGGGGAAACAAGACAATCCATCAGCATTTCCTTGACTAGTTGTCCTCTTGAATTCAATCTTGTAATTGTGTTCTCCAAGAAACAGAGCCCATCTTTGCGCTTGTGGCACTGCTGTTAGTGGAACACACTTCTGTGGATTGAAAATGGACACCAGTGGTGGAGGAGGGTCAGTAATGAGGGTGATCTCTCTCCTATATGTGTACTGGTTAAAATGTTTTACACCCCAAGCCAGACTCAAGGCCTCACTGTCCACCTGGGTGTAACTTTTCTCTGCAGTGGTAAGGGAATGTGATGCAAAGGCTACTGGTGTTCACTTCCATCACTCATAACACGTGACATGAGAGCACCTATCCCATAAGGCGAGGTGTCACAGGCAAGCTTCACAGGACAATGTGGATTGTAATGTGTGAGTACAGTGTCTGACTTCACCACTTCCTTTGTTTTTTGGAAAGCCAGCTCACACTGCTTTGTCCATTGCCATTTTTTTCCCGCTCTGGAGTAATGAGTTCAAGGCATGGAATGCAGTAGCCAGGTTTGTCAGAAATCTGTTATAGTGATTGACAGATCCTAAAAAGGACCACAACTGTGACATGTCCCTTGGTCTTGGAGAATCACCACTCCTTCCATAATCTTCTAATCTTTTTGGCACTGTCTTGAGACTTTGGAGATGATCCTTGTTATCCTCACCGGTAACAATGATGTCATCCAGGTAAGCCTGTTATTGCGATAAAGCCCTTCCTGAGAACATTTTGGACTCTTCTTCCATTTCCATCTGTAGTTAGGCCTCAGCTGTCCACTTTGCTGAAGCATATTCTTTCAGAAAAGTTTGCAAAGATATCCTCTATCCTGGGCCGAGGGTATTGACCTACTTTCAGCACTGTGATGATGGTGACCTTAAAATCATCACACATCTTGACAGAACCATTCTTCCTGACCACTGGGATCACTGGCATTGCCCATGGGCTACACTCAACCTTGGAAAGAAGTCCTTCAGTCTCCATGCAATCTAGCTCACTGGATACTTTATGACAGATGCCTATAAGGAACCAAACAGGCTGTGTAATACTTGGGTGTGCTGTTTTCATTTAACACTATTTTACTTTTGATATGTTTCAGCCTTCTAATGCCATCCTTGAACACTGCTGTGGTATCATCCAGTACCTTTCCCAATTTGCTTTCAGTTGCCTCTATTGCAGGAGACATGGATAGATCTCCAATGAGCCAAAAACAACTGCACAATGTTGACTCTCCTGTTTTTACCACATACAAGATAATGTGGCTTGTTGGTTGTATTCCACTATTACAAATGTCATCCCCACAGGAGTTATCTTTTCTCCAGTATAAGTTCTTAGTTGGATATCTGCAGGCTTCAGTTCAGTAACTTTGAAATACTGTAAAACCGATTTTGTGGAATGACTGAAACAGCTGAGCCAGTGTCCAATCCCAATTTATTTAATTTGCTGTTCACTTCAGGTGCAAGCCATATTGCTTGTCTCTTGTTAGTTTTCTCTTTGTAAATCTCAAGGACACCCAATTTTATGTCACACTCATCAAGTTTTTCATCAACAGCAAGCAAATTAGTGCTCTTTTAGGAACTGCAACCTGACTTTTTTTTAATCATTTCCTCTTCCCTGTTCCTCCCCATTCCATCATGCACATCGGGAGGCAACCTTGCTGTTTCTTTAGCATTTGTCTGTTTTACGAGGCCAAGTTCCTAGCTGGACACTCAACCCTGCACAGGTGGTCTCTTCCCTGTGCAGTCCATTTATTTTTGTCTGTCCAACATGTCCCTTGTATGTATCCTAATTTGTTGTATTTTCTGCAAATTTCTCCTTTAAACCTGCATTTGTTTGGTGTATGTGAGCCCATGTCATAATGGTAACACAATTTGTTTAACCAGGCCGGTTTGCTTACGCATTGAAATTCTGGTCACGTTCACTTTCATTCCTGACTACAACTCAATTGCATCGTTGTCTGCTGTTTCCACTGATATAGGGATTTCAACTTCTCTTTTAAATGTGAGTTGTACTTCAGCTAAGAGCCATTTTTGAATGCTTGCTTGTAAGATTCTATAAGCTAATCAATCTCTCAGTGCATCATTAAACCCATCCCTGAAGTGATAATGCTCATACAATTTCTTCAAATCAGCCACATAAGCTGAAATGGACTCCCCTTTCGTTTGATTCTGCTTATGAAATTAAAAGCATCTTTCAATCAACAATGGTTTTGATTCTAAATGTTCCTACATACTATTATAATATCAGCAAAGCTCATTTTGGCTGGTTTGGTTGGAGCAGTTAAACTTTTAAGCAAACTGTATGCTCTTCACTTATTACATTCAGCAACCTTGTACTCGGTTTTCATAGGCTATTTCATTTGCTTCAAAATACTGCTCACTTCATTCAGTATACAACACCAGTTTTTTTGTGGAATCAAACGTATCTATGTATCTGATGTAGCCAGCCATTTCTGCTTTTTTTTTGTGGGTTCATGAACTCACTGTTGAACCCATGAATTTCGTCCATTTTCTGCCTTTGTTTTAACTTAACCATCTCTGTCTCCTTTCAATGAAGCTCGTGCTGAGCTTTTTTTTTAAAACCTCGAATGTCTTTCTCCCCTTACTACAAAAATATGTGCTACACTTGAACAGTAGTCAGTTGTCTCAGGTACATTTAAAACTTACTCATCGCCACTGTTATTTTCTAACTCTAAAAACTAATCATAAGAAAAAACACAGGAGCCAAGAGATGCATGTCTACTTTGTTTTTACTTTAGAAGACATGGTGGCATAATAATGTATGCCATTTACGTACTTTTTCATATAACCTGTAATGAATTGAGTAACCAACAAAGAATGTTTAATCAAATAATATATTTAAGATATTACTCAAATATTACTCAAATATTAAACACTCAACAGTATAGAGCTCATTGAAAATAAAATAATGAATTTTCAATATATAGAAATATCTTAACAGTTCTATTAAAAATGAAGTATGGAGCATGGTTGATTTAAGACTCTGGGTACAGTGAGTAACAATGGTAAACAGAGACTTGAATTTCAGTCCTGTGCTTCTTTCTCATATTTGGAAACATTGTATGAACTTTTGAAAGAAGCTGCTGCTGTGACATGTTGTGGCACTAATCACGTGATGCAGAGAAATTCTCTAGCTTCCGGCAAATTCTGCAGCACTCTACACGCCCACAGAACTATGAGACACTAAATGTTCTGACTGCAGTAAAACTGATGAAACAGTTCATAGTTTTCTTGCTGATATTCAAGGCAATTTGGAGAACATAAAACCTTTAAACTATTTTTCACATTAAAGTTAAGTTTTACAGTGCAGACCTTCGCTGGAAAATCTCAACTGTCGAACAAAGTTACTTCATTTATCAAGTTCTGTGGTTGCAAATGGCAGACTACAAATATCCTGCAGATTTAGAGTTGGGGAAGTCCCTAGTAGCACAGCGCCACAGAAGCAGTGTGGCATATTATAAATACAGTATGTTTTCAAGAAGACTTGAGAGTGAGAACTGCTGCCAAAAATAGAGTATCACACTGTATAATTGCAATCCTTCCATATATAATAACATAACACTTTCTTTGTTGGAAAACAAAAGCTAAGATGTTGCCAAATGGCTGCCTTTTCAAGCTCATCTGCAGAAGCAGTTTAAATTCCTCTCTTTAATGTATCTATTTACATTTACAAGGTGGCTGAGTTTCTATCCAGATCCCTGATCTGCAATTCCATTCAAACTGTGGGTTTTCACAGCGATGAGCTCCCACTCTTGGCGCTTACTGACTGGCTGTTTTCCGACATTCTCCAGGCCCAGAAGACGCCAGGGTGCAGCCTCGCACAGCCCTGTGGACGTCTGATTCCGGACGTCGCGGGAGAAGGGACATCAGGATTTCACGGCGGAGATTTGTGGACGGAGGTCTCTGTAGTTGAGCGATTCCCCTCTCTCTCCTTCTCTCAATGGCGGGGAGAGTTTGCTGCTGATTCTCGAGTCGGAGCATCTCAGCATAAAATAGGCGATGCAGCAGTCTATAATATAACAGTGAGGACTGCTGGTCTCCCCCTTCACTGTGAAATAGATGACATCTCTCTGTCCCTTGCTAGTGAAAGAGAGAACCTGTGGCATGTCAAACTGTTGGGTAAACAACAGTTGTTGCTGACAGCAGATCATGGTCTCTTTTTGGGGACTTTGCTGTTGCTTAGTGGGTGGGTGGGCTCTGACATTTTCTACCGAAGTGAATGGGGGGGCAGGTTGACACTTTGCTGTTGCTTGTGCGGGGTGAAGGGGAGAAGAGGCTTTGGGGCCCTAACATTTTCCCCTTATTCATTCTTTTGGGGCTCTTCTGTTTTTGTGGATTTCTGGAAGGAGTAAAAGTTTCAGTTTGTATACTCCATACCTTCTCTGATAATAAATGGAACCATTTGAACCATTTGAAATGCAATCCGGTCATAGATCTTATCTGCAGGTTCAGTGTCATGTGTTGCATTTGTAGGTCGGTTACTGACTTATCTCTAACTAAGAGATCTTTAGCGATCTAAGTTGAATCAGACTACCTTTTAAATATTTTCTTCTTTCCTGTTCTCCTTATTACAATTATATAGTGTTTCTGTGAAAGTGTGCCTATGAAAAATACAGCTGCCATAAAGGAGGTCTGAGGAAGTTTCACTGAGTTGAGAGGCTTGCTGATTCAGTAGAGGTTGAGCAGACCAGACCTGAATTCCCTGGAGTTTTGAAGAATGAGAGGTGGTCTCATTGAAACCTACAAATTATGAAAGAACACCAGGGGTTCCCAGCCTGGGGTCCACTGACCCCTCAGTTTATGATGAGGGTAGCATGACATAAAAAAAAGATTGGGAACCCCTGGACTAGGCAGACCGGATGCATCCACACTCCTGACTGGGGAGTCCAGAACCAGGGGGAAAAGTCTCAGAATATGGGCTGGGTGAGAGATTTCCTCACATAGTCGGTGTAAATCTTTATGGAGGGCCATGGAGACAGTCATTGCGTTCAATTAAAAATTTCATGATATTAAAGCAACCAAGCAGGAAAATTGTGTTGAAGCCAGAGACTGGCCAAGATACTAATAAATGGCAGAGTAGACCCTAAGGGCTGGCCCAGACCAGCTCCTATTTCTTAAGACCATAGGACCATAAGATACAGGAGCAGAATTAGGCCATTTGGCCTATTGAGTCTCCTCGCCATTTCATCATGTTTGATCCATCTCCCTCTTGGCCTCAATCTCCTGCCTTCTCCCCATAACCTTTCAAACCCTAACTAATCAAGAACCTTTTAACCTCTGTTTTAAATATACCCAATGACTTGGCCTTCACAGCTATCTGTGGCAATGAATTCCATAGATTCACCACTCTCTGAGTAAAGAAATTCCTCCTCATCTCCATTCTAAATGGACGTCCCTCTATTCTGAGGCTGTGCCTCCTGGTCCTAGACTCCCCCACCATAAGAAACATTTTCTCCGCATCCACTCTGTCGAGGCCTTTCAACATTCAAGAGGCTTCAATGAGATTCCTCCTCATTCTTCTGAATTCCAGTGAGTACAGGTCCAGAGCCATCAAATGCTCCTCAAATGATATGCCTTTCGATCCTGCAATCAGATTCATAAACCTCCTTTGAACTCTCTCTAATGTCAGCTCATCCTTTCTTAGATAAAGGGTCCAAATCTGCTCATAATACTCAAATGAGGCCACCCCAATGTCTTAAACAGCCTCAATATTACATCCTTGCTTTTATATTCTCATCCTCTTGAAATTAATGCTAACATTGCATTTGCTTTTCTTACTACTGACTCAACCTGCAAATTAACCTTTAGAGAATCAAAGACTCCCAAGCTCGTTTGCACCTCAGCTTTTTGATTTTTTTCACCATTTGGAAAATAGTCTATGCTTTTGTTTCTTCTACAAAAGTGCATGACCATACACTTCCTGACACTGTATTCCATCTACCATTTCTTTACCCATTCTTCTAATCTGTCTAAGTCCTTCTGCAGCCTTCTGGCTTCCTCAGCACAGCCTGCCTCTCCACCTCTAAGTTCCATATGCTTATATAAAACTGTTCAAAAGATAGACTCAGTTTAATTTTCTGGACTGATAAGACGGAGTTTTGCACCATTAACTGGAGACATGAGAACAAATCCCATCAATGTAGCTGCAAAATTAAACATAAGCTTTAAACTTATAATAAACAAAAGCTTATCTAAAAAACTGATCATGAAACTACTAGATCTGATTCACCAGTGCCCCTCAGAGAAACAAATCCATTGTCCTTATCTCCAGACACCGTTATCATTTAAGGGGCCATTAGGGAAGGACAGTAGAAACCAGCATTGCCAGTGATTGCACCATCCTGTGAAAGCATAAGTAACAAATAGACCAAATGTGAACCATTAAGTTACATTATTCCACAGTAAGGTGACGTTTGCAACAGCCTGAATAAAGGGCATCTCTATGGACTATCTAGCAAAAACAGGGAAAGTACCTCACATCCCATTTTAGAAGATTATCTTAACTTTTTCAAAATGATTTCTAACAATACTTAGGCCAGTGATTTTAGACTCACTCCCCTGTGGTTGTCCTTAAACGCTATCGGAAATGAGCTAGCAAACTTCTCAGTTGTAAACGCTGCAGCCAAGAGTCTAAATGCTGGAGCTCTCTGCCTGAGCACTCTTTCACCAGAAGGACTGCAGCTATTCAAGAAGATGGCTCATCATCATCTTCACAAGAAAACCCTAAGACCTTAGGATCATAAGACATAGGAGCAGAATTAAACTTTTTCCTTCCCTTCTCAGCCCCATTTTCCAGCCTTCTCCCCATAACCTTTGATGCCATGGCCAGTCAAGAACCTATCAATCTCTGCTTTAAGTACACCCAATGACCTGGCCTCCACAGCTGCCTGTGATAATAAATTCCACAAATTCACTACACTCTGGCTAAAGAAATTTCTCCACATCTCTGTTTTAAATAGACACCCCTCTATGCTGAGGCTGTGCCCTCTTGTCCTAGACTTCCCCACCATGGAAAACATCCTTTCCACATCTACTCTGTCTAGGTCTTTCAACGTTCAAAAGGTTTCAATGAGTTCCCCTCTCATCCTTCTTATTTCCAGTGAGTACAGACCCATATGTACCCATATGATACAACGTTCCTCATACGATAACCCTTTAATTCCTGTAATCATCTTTGTGAACCTCCCCTGAACTTTCTCCAATGCTTCTACATCTTTTCTGCGATAAGGAGTCCAAAACTGTTCACAATACTCAAGGTGAGGCCTCACCAGTGCCTTATAAAACTTCAGCATCACACCCCTGCTCTTGTAATTTAGACCTCTTGAAATACCACCAATTCAACCTGCAGTTAACCTTTAGAGTGTTCAGCATGAGGATTCCCAAGTTCCTTTGCATCTCAGATTTTTGGATCCCCCCTCCCGTTTAGAAAATAGTCTGCACATTTATTTCTATTACCAAAGTGCATGACCATGCATTTTCCAACATTATACTTCATTTGCCAGTTCCTTGCCCTTTCTTCTAATCTGTATAAGTCCCTCTGCAGCCTACCTGTTTCCTCAACACCACCAGCCCCTCCAACAATCTTTGTATCATCTGCAAACTTGGTAACAAATCCATCTATTCCATCATCTAAATCAATGGCCTTCTTAAAATCTAAATATACAACATCCACTGCATTCTCTTTATCCATCCTACTTGTAATCTCCTCAAAGAATAACAACAGGTTCGTCAGGCAACATTTGCTCTTAAGGAAACCATGCTGACTTTGTCCTATCTTGTCCTGAGTCACCAAGTACTCCATAACCTCATCTTTAACAATTGACTCCAACATCTTCCTAACCACTGAGGCCAGGCTAACTGATCTATAATTTCCTTTCTGATGCTTCCCTCCCTTCTTAAAGAGTGGAGTGAGATTTGCAACCAAGGAAGGACTATAAATGCTGGCCGTGTAAGCAATGCATGGATACTGAAAATGTATTTTGAAAGAAGTATGTAAATTTTCATCTGTGTGTCTGCCAAATATCTACTATTTCAAATTTACAATTTACTTTCATATTTAAATATGCCTTTTGCATAATTTTTCAGGTGTCAGAACAAGAATATGATCCTGTCTTAAATCACAATGAAAACTAGCGGTGCTATCAAACAGCATATTCTAACAATTTATTACAGAGTGATAAATAAAGTTTCTATCAGCATAGTGGAAAAACTTTTAAGTAAAGTTTACAATCATCAGGTCAGAGAGGCACTGCCAATACAGTGTTAATCAGACATTAATAGAGATATGAAATTCACAGTAGAGTGGCACTAATGTAACAAGCACACTGGAATAATGTTGCACTTCATAAGCTTGAATCTTTTTTTTTATCCCATTTGAACTGAATTCTAACTTTGGGGTTTTACTTTTTCAGTATCATCCGTAGCAATTTTTGTCATCCACATTTGCTCTTGAGAAGATGGTGGCAGAAGAGCTGCCTTGTTGAACTGTTGTCCCTCTTGGTGAAGGTACTGCTGGACTACCTTCCTAGTGAAGGTCTTCTTGGAGAAAGAAACCTGGGATTTACATTTAACAACTGGTCAAGTCGGAACAATGACCTGGAGAGGAATGTACAAGTGGTGGTGTTCTCAGATGCCAGGTGCCTTTGTCCTTCTTGATGGTAGAATTTGCAGGTTAGGAAGGTATCAGAGCAGACAGGATGAGAAATGGAGTGCATTTTGAAGATGCAGCCACTGAGGAGGGAATGAGTATTCAGGGTAATCGATGAGCTGCCAGTTTCTTCTGAGCATGCTTCTGATGCCCATAACACAATGGTGGGAGTTTCAGTGTGAAGACAAGGCTTTACCTTCACAGAAACAAAATACTGGCAACTTCTACCAATACTATCATAGTGGATGGGGAAGATGAGCTCAAGTTATTTGCAATATGTTGGCCATGCAATAATTCAGCATCAGGTTTGTTCATGTCAAGGCAATAATGTTCAGTTTTACCTTTATTGCCAAAGTCTATGCTTTCATGAGCTGGGTGGGAGCACTCAGCCTCAGCCTCAGCCCTTGTAGTCCTTCTGACTGGAGTCCCCTGTGAACAATTGGCACTGTGCCCACCACTTGATTTTGATGGAGGGAAATGATGAGAAACACGATCAAGAAAATTTAGTTCTGCAATTACTCAGCAATATACACACGAGTGAAGAAAAAAGGAAATCGTCCATTGTTCTGTAAAAACAGGCACTACTTCATTATGAAACAAAAATAAAAGAGTTTTCAAACATTGCTGGATTTCATTTTCACATCAGATTTGTTTTGTATCAAATGTGGGTTTGGATTTGATTGGTGTTCTCTTAAACTGAAATAATAAAGGGACCTTGAAGGTGAGATTAGTTTGATTCTAAAAATCACCATGTTCTTATTCATTATTTTGTCATGATAACGATTAGAGCACAGAAACAAAGAGTTTAGGAAATCTTTGATGCTGAGTCAGGAAATAAATTCTGCCTCTGTTCTCTGTGTTCTGTTTCTGGGAATTATGGATACCATCACAGGAAATACAAGCAGCACAACAACCCCCTGCACTGGTGCTAAAGCTGGCATTTTATAGACAGTATATACCTGCTGGCACCAGGTATCAGTTGTTCTAAGATATCGAGCTTCAGGATGGACAGCCTCTGACCACCTCTCGTAGCCACACTGTTTAGTGACTAGTCATAGGCTGGGAGGTTCCAGGTGAAAAACCAGTAAGAGGAAAGATAAAGGGGTGGAGGAGGGGAAGCAGGGAGGTGATAGGCAGGAAAGGTGAAGAAAGAATAGGGGAAAACACAATGGTTAGTAGAAGGAGGTGGAACCATGAGGGAGGTAGTAGGCAGCTGGGGGAGGGGGCAAAGTGAAACTGGAATAGGGGAAGGGAGGGGGAGGGAATTACCAGAAGTTGGAGGGTTCAATGTTCATACCAAGGGGCTGGAGACTACCCAGACAGTATATGAGGTGTTGCTCCTCCAACCTGAGTTTAGCCTTATCATGGCAGTAGAGGAGGCCATGTATGGACATATCTGCATGGGAATGTAAAGCAGAGTTGAAGTGGTTTACAACTGGGAGATCCTGTCTGTTGTTGCGGACGGAGCCGATGTGCTTCGATGAAGCGGTCCCCCAATCTACGTCGGGTTTCGCCAGTGTAGAGGAGGCCGCACTGGGAGCACCGGATGCAATAACCACGAAGGCCATTGTTCTGAGCTGCACTTTTAATTCAATTTGCAATCCACATTCAAATCTGAAGACTGGTTGCTGTAGAAATTAATATTTGTACATTTCATAACTCTAGACTATGCCCTAATAGGAAGTTCAGATTGAAGCAGGGACAAGTTAAAAACCTTTGCAAATACCTCTGCCAGCTGATCTGAGTAGGATCTATGCTGACATGTTCATCTAGACTGACCACTTTGTACTAAAATATACTTTGTTTTTTTTTGGTTCTACTTGTAAACATTGTGTATAACTTAACTCAGTGCCACATTATTACGTACACCTGTATACCAGCTTGTTAATATAAATATCTAATTAGCCAATTTTGTGGCAGCAACTCGGTGCATAAAAGCATGCAGAAATGGTCAAGAGGTTCAGTTGGTGTTCAGACCAAACATCAGAACGGGGAAGAAATCTGAGCTAAATGACTTTGACTGTTGGTGCCAGACGGGGTGGTTTCAATATCTCAGAAACTGCTGATCTCCAGGGATTTTCATGCACAACAGTCCTAGAGTTTACAGAGAAAAGAGTGAAAAACGAAGAAGACCTAGTGAGCAGCAGTTCTGTGGAGGAAAGCACCTTGTTAATGAGCGAGGTCAGGGGAGAATGGCCAGACTGGTTCAAGCTGCCAGGAAGGCAACAGTAACTCAAATAACCATGCATTTCTGCAGTGAAGGGCAGAAGAACATCTCTGAACACACAATGTGTTGAACCTTGATATGGATGGGCTACAGCAGCAAAAGACCATGAACTACACTCAGCGGCCACTTCATTAGGCACAGGAGGTATCTAATAAAGTGGCCACTAAGTGTGTATTTAATCTACATTTTCCTCTTGAATGCTTCTCATATGATACTATGTGTCTGTGTTGAAGTCGCAAGTGAATTTCGCATTGCACGTGTATACATGTACTTTGTGCAAATGACAGTTACCTCTACTTTGATGTTACTGACAATGACAGGAAGAGAACAGTTTCAGTGACTGAGGGATTGATAACCAAAATGCAGAGGTTTAATATGAGTTGCAGAACAACCAGAGGTAATATGAGGAGGAACATTTCGATCCAATAAATGGCTCAGATTTACAGTGCACTGTCTGAAAAAATGTTGGAAGTAGATTTAGTGGGAGCTTTCCAAAAGGAAATGTTTGCATTCTTGAAGAAGAACAAAAATGCAAGGAAACGTTGAAAGAATGAAGTTGTACTGACTGAGTTGTCCTTTGAAAGGGATGGCTCATATTTGATGAGTTAAACTTCTGTCTTCTGTGATGATCTACTCTGTGATTACATGGAGGACTGCAAATTAACCTTAAATTGATCAGATAGATATTATCTTTCCTTTGGCTACACCCTACAATGGATACAAAATAGTCATAAACATTAAATGCAACCTCCAGAGATACCAGGGGTGATTCATAAGTTCATGGCCTAAAGTAGAAGGAGTCAATTTTAGAAAACTTAGCTCATTTATTTTTCCTACATTTACACATTTAGTCCAGCGGTCGTGGAGCATAAGAATCCCTTCTTTGTAGAAGTCGGCATCTTGGACCTCCAGAACATCGTCCACAGCAGGGGTGATTGATAAGTTTGTGGCCTAAGGTAGAAGGAGATGAGTTATTAACTTCAAACTTTCTGCATTTTCACTCAAAGAGTTGAACTGCACATGCATGTAACGAGAGCTATATAACTCATCTTCTTCTACCTTAGGCCACGAACTTATCAATTACCCCTGCTTTGGACCACCTGGAGGTCCAAGACGCTCTTGTGACTTGCCTGGTGAGGAGGGTGGCAGGACGAAAAACAAGACCTGTCAAAGGGCGGACGAACCCTCTCGTAGGGTCAACAGCCATCTAGCAAGCACGTGCCGTGAAGCGCGGAAAGGGCATCCCTTGCATCGAAGCCTGGTCTGGCCATTCACTGCAACAGAACTTCCCCCAGCCGTCTTGGACTCCACCATGCGCTGGATCTGGGAGGGAATGTTGAGAGGGTGGGTCTGGACCTGTGCAACCCCCTACTCACCTAAATCCATTCATGCACACGCTGTTCCTTTCTGAGGAGTGGGGTATTCTAAACCCCACTAACTGACTGAAAGGAACCATCATCATCCTAAGGGATGGATAGCCAGAGAGAGAGAGGTGAGAAGTGGTGCTATACAGTGGAGCCAGGTGAGGTAGGGTAGGTAGGTGATACTGGGGCTGGTAGTCACTCACATAGACAAGTTTCTAAGGAGTTGCACCTTTCTGAATGGAAATATACATGAAACCAAAGGAAGCTATATCTGTAAAGCAGAGGCAATGAGGAGTACGAGTACATAGTTCCCTGGAAGTGGTGTCACAGGGAAACAGGGTGATAAAGAAGGCATGTGGAATGCTGGCCTTTAATTATCAGGGCACTGAATATAGGAGTTGCAGATTAAGTTGAATTTGTACAAAATATTGCTGAGACCACATCTGAAGTATTGAAGAAGGGTCTTGGCCCGAAATGTTGCACGTTCATTCTTCTCCATAGATGCTGCCTGACCCGTTGAGTTCCTTCAGCATTTTGTGTGTGCTGCTTTGGATTTAAAACATCTGCAGACTTTCTTGTGTTTCTGGAGTATTGTGTACACCTTTGGTTACAAAGATTTCATCGAGGTGGAAAGAGGGGAAAGGTAGATTTACGAGAATGTAAAGACTTGACGGCTTGAACTCTAGTTGGAGCCTGGCAGGCTAGGACTTCTTTCATTAGAGGAAACGATATTGAGGAATGCCATTACAGCCATGAAGAAAATAGCAGAAAGGTGAATGCATAAGGTCATTTCCACAGGGAATGGGAATCAAAAACTAGATGTTTAAGATAAGAGGGGAAAGATTTAAAAGGGACCCTAGGGGCAATGTTTTCATGCAGAGAATGAAACGTATATGGAACAAGATGCCAGACGACCTGGTAAATAGATTGGAAAGGTTTAAAGGGATGTGGGCCAAAACAAAACAAATGAGATTAGCTTTGATATGCATTTGGTTGGCATGGATGTGATGGGCTGAAGGGCCTTTTCCATGTTCTGTGATTCTATATTTAAGTTAAGGGTAGTTACCACACCCCTAATCCTTTGTTGCAGCAAGTTTTTAAAAATATACTTGATGTTGCTTGCAAGAGAGCCCGGGAGACATTTCTGAAACACCGAGCGGAGAAAACCTCCCTCAGGCAACAGAACAGATTCACAGTGTGATGGAAAATGATTACTCCTTTTCTAAGGATGGAAGATCAGCACCCAGCGAATGTAGAAGCAAACAAGCAATTGAAATTCATGAAATAATTATATCCAAGGACTGGCCAGACAAATGAGAAAG
The DNA here is from genome assembly GCF_030028105.1 of Mobula birostris. Classification (NCBI taxonomy): domain Eukaryota; kingdom Metazoa; phylum Chordata; class Chondrichthyes; order Myliobatiformes; family Myliobatidae; genus Mobula; species Mobula birostris. The sequence goes on along the minus strand of NC_092392.1, from coordinate 16,828,332 downwards.
GAAAAAGTAATACAGAACAGAAATGTATCTGTTTGAGAGCAAGAGAGATGATATGCTGTCAGCTGATGAAAAGGGTCACGCAGACAAGTGTGAGGTGTTCCACTTCGGGAGGACCAACCAGGGTAGGTCTTACATGGGGAGCGGTAGGGCACTGAGGAGCGTGGTAGAACAAGGGGATCTGGGAATACAGATCCATAATTCCTTGAAAGTGGCATCACAAGTAGATAGGGTTGTAAAAGGGCCACCTGGCACATTGGCCTCCATAAACTCATAAATCAAAGTATTGAGTACACAAGTTGGAGTGTTACGTTGAGTTCTACATTCAAGATATTGGCGAGGACTAACTTGGATATTGTGTGCAATTCTGGTAATTTCCCTACAGAAATCAATAAGATTGAAAATGTGCGAAGAAAATTATCAAGGGTGTTACTGGGATGAATAAATTCTTCTTGGGCTTCCAGCCAGATACAAGTATCAATTATAACCGATGGTTCGATGACAAACTCTGCCAGCTTCATCAGAGATGATACCTGGGCATGTCTAGTCCGGTGGTATTTATACCCCTGTAGTCCGTCCCTCCTGATTGGTTAGTCCTCATCCAATCAGGTTTCCACTTTCCCACCTTGTTTACCATTGGATTCCTGTTCTTAGAGCGAGTCCTTCGGCGAAATCGGCAGTAGCAGAACATTGCATTCGCAGTGGCCCTAGGATTGCCTGTGCTGCTCCAATGGCTTTTGGGACCCTCTGGTAAAGGAAGCCATTGAAATAAAACTAGAGGAAAATAATTTTAACAAAGACGAAGGTCTCACTCTAAGAACCGGAATTCGATTGTAAACAAGGTGGGAGACTGGAAATCTGATAACCAATCAGGAAGGAGGGACCATGGGGGTATAAATACCACCGGACTAGATATGCCCTGGCATCATACCTGATGCAGATGGCAGAGTTGGTCATTGAAATATCAGTTATAATCAATACCTGTACCCAGCCGGAAGCCTGAGAAGAGTTTATTCGTCACATACGCCAAGAAAGCACTAGATCCTTTTTCAGGTTACTACGACTTGATGACCTATGTTGTAGGAAAAGGTTAAAGAGGTTAGGAGAATGAAGAATATAAAAATGACATATATAGATAGGATAAATACAAGCAGTTTTTTCCACTGAAGTTGGGGAGACTAGAACTGAAGGTCATGGGTTAAGAGTGAAAGGTGAAATGTTTAAGGGGAACATGAGGAGGAGTTTCTTCACACCGAGGAAGGTGATAAAGTAGAACAAGCTGCCAGCGCAAGTGGTAGATTTGGGCTTGCTTTCAACAGTTAAGGGAAATTTAGGTCGGTACATGGATGGGAGGGTTACAGGGGGCATTGCTTGTCAATGGGACGAGGCAGATTAATAGTTTGGCACAGACTAGACAGGCTGAAGGGCCGATTCTCTTCTGTAGTGATCTATGATTCTACTGATGAGAAGAGAATATAAACCCACATGCAACATACATCAGCAGTAAAAAGTAATCACTCACTAGAAAGCCCTGGGAGAAGGTAGAACATGAAATGGTGTATATTATGATCATTATCATAAGTAAAGCATGAATAAAACAGAGAAAGTGATTTTGGTTGGAGCTGGAGCTCTACTCACATAGTTTGGTGGTTTCAGTGTTATTACACTAGGTGGGGGCATGCCATTTGACATATCCAGGGTCGACTGGAAAAGTGAAGGTAGCTGTTAAAGTTATAATGTTACCCTTAGAAAAATTACACACAGTCACACAAAATTTCATCCCATTTTCAGCCTATCTTTAGTGCAAAATAAGTTGCATGTTCAGCTATTTGAGGCAGAATCCTATACAATCACACCGTTTGGTTTATGTAGGGAAATTTTCCATGGTTTCTACTCTTGCCTATAGAACAACTGCCAAGTTCCCACCTACCTCAGAACCATGTTCCAACAGTGACCACTGCTGCTGTGTCCACGCGTCTTGTTTTTCTACATGTAATACACAAGTCATGGGTTAAAATGGAGAAAAGAAGATACAACTATGGTTAGAATCAGCTAAAGGTGGCAATGGGAGGGAGTTTTTAAATTCCAAAGCACATTTAAGCAATTATATGTAAGTTTTTATAGCTGTAAAACCTCGGTGGAATAGATGTTCCCATAACGCGAACCTCCATAAATAGCATAAGTATATATTCTATTTCAGTACACCAAAAACCAGAGAGAGAACAGAATTAACTTGAGCATTCTTGGTAGAATGTTTTCCCTGTTTGTTCAAATATGCCTTGCCTTCTCTTTTTCAAATGTTTCTCCTAGATGAATGCATTTAAGATTAACTCTTAAGTTTAAAACGGATTTGTTGTAGGTACAATATCTGTGAATATACAAGTGGACAGGATGAAAAAATACCTCTTTACTCAATTTCTTTGTTGAATCATACTTCTCAGCAAAGAAACTAATGTTATTGCATTGATGTAGCTTGTAGGGATCTGTGATTAATATTAACCTGTATCTTGAACAAAGAAGCACTGAAAGTTTTGGAAGTCAACCTATTGCTGAAACCAAAGTAATTCAGCTATCCAAATACAAGGTTCAAGCCATCAGAATCTAAACTAGCTGCATTAATGAACTGATGGGTCATAGAAAGCCTGGGCTAGAACTTTTAAACAAACTATCCAAATTTCTCATCAACTCTTCTGTCCATTACCCATATCTCTGCATACTTCTAAGTATTTTAAGTATTTATCCATTCACTTTTCAAAACTTTTTGCCTAATTTACTCCCAACTTTTTGCAGACTGCGTTTCAGGTCAGGGTTGTGTAAAATATTCTCATCTTACTCTGATTCTTTTGCTAATTGCCATAATATTTCTTTTCATCTCTGTTCATTCTGCCACTAGAAACATATACTCTATCATACTTTTCATGATCTTCCACGTCTGTAATAGATCTCTCCATAAATCAAACGTTCTCTGTCTTAATGGAAAGAATGCTGATATCTCCAAACTCGTGACATGATTCAATGCTACAGCCCAGGTACCACGTGCTTTCTTTAATAATGTTGTCAACTTGCACAGCTATCTTGACCGATAGCTAGGTCTCTCTCCATTGTACTCACACTTCCCCCCTTCATAATTGCACCATTTAAAATATATCCCTTTTTTAAAAAATACTTTATTTTCAAAATTTTCAAGAAAAAACAATGAAAGCAACAAGAACATACCAGCTCAGACATGTATAAAAATGAAATAAGCAAAAAAAAAGGGACATAACATTAGAGGGATGCCTATTGTACAAAGTGCTCAAAAATGCCAAACATTAAATCTCAAATAAGGGCCGTGAGAAATCAGCTGGGGTGAAATTGCTCATCCTCCCCCGGCCTTGTCCAAGTAGGCAAGAAATGGATCCTAGATAGCCAAAAATTTTTTAATTGAATTGGTTCTCAAGAACCTAAGTTTCTCCATCTGTATGACTGAGATCATATCAGCCATCCATCTCTGAAAGGAAGGGGGAGAAGGTGATTTGCATTCCCTCAAGATAAGACTTTTGGCAACAATCATCCCCGACATCAGAGACCGTTGTATAGCTGCAGGGAAACAAATAGTAGATTGCGAGCAGCCAAAGTTGGCGAGACCAGCTTCCAAGAGGAAGGATCTTTTATCGGCCTTTGAGTACCATTCGAATATTTTGGACCAAAATCCAGTCAGTAATGGGCAAAACCAAAAGGTGTGTGACAACGTGGCTTCCATCCCTTGGCATCTATCACACATTGGCGAGACAGGTCCTGTGCAATCTAAGTTTAGGGTAGTGGAGACTGTGAACAACTTTAAACTGGAATAGTTGGTGACTGCTGTTAACAGAGCAAGCCTGTAGTCTTTGGAGTCCAACTCTGTTGTCAATTCCTCCTTGCCAGCCATGCTGTTCTCTCAGTTAGAAAATCCTGGGACTTCAAAAAGTTTGAATTTCCTCTTTTTTTATGCTTCACTGTTTCTCTATCTTTTCCTTTGTTGTGACAATGGTAGTGTTCTCTTCTTTAGCAAAGATGCAAAGTACATACTTAGTATGTCAGTCATGCACTCTGCCTGCATAAACTCTATTTTCAGTCTTTGATAGGACCGACACCTTAATTATCCTTGTGTTTTATAAGCTTTAAAACACACCTGATTTCCCCATTATGCTCCCCGTAGAGTCAGAGAATTCTTACAGCACACTTATCCATTTGGTCCATCAAGTCTATGGAACTCCTTGTAGTCCAGTTCTGCCAGTTCTATTCCCATGCTTTTACTCCACAATTATGCAAATTATTCTCTCTTTCTCATGCCTCTCCAAGTCCTGCTGGAGGTGCTAGTTGGCCCTTGCCAGCAGTGAATTTCCGATCATCAATTAAAACATTTTTTTCTCACATCCTCTTTGCATCTTGTGTGCAGAACTTTATATCTGTGTATCCTGCTCCTTAAACTTTCCATCATTGGAGACCACCCTATCTAAACATGACCAGCCTCCCTCAAATTTCTCTGCTGTGAAAACTACCCATTATCTTAGATCTATTCTCATGTGCCTCCATTTCCCCTTTTAGTTTTCTAATTTCTACATTCAGTTTGACGCCTATTTGAAATAAGGGATTGACAGTTACTGTCAACTTCCTTTTTTGCAAATATTTAATCTTTAGCCACCCAGTGAGGCAACTTGAGGATTTTGTGTCCCCATCCGGAGAAACCTCGTTACATTGCAGTGCTACTCATTGTGAAAAGTACACACCAGAGTGCCACTTACAGCAATTTAATGTGGTGGATTGATGTGCTTCAAGCTGATATCCTATCTCCTGTGTGCTGCTGAAGTTGTATTTATTTAGGCAACTAGGGGTAAAATAGCACCGCCTTACCTTTAGGTGGGTAGACGGCAGCGCATGCGGCCACTTCGGTGGTGACGTCTGTAATCTGTCAAGTAGGGGACCGGGCACAATTCTGATCTGATGGAGACGGACGTGAGAGTACGGAGGAACATCAGGATACTTCTGAAATGCCCGCTTCGCTGCCGCTGCTACTGTGTGGTAACTGGAATCTCCAGAGCAGAAGGCCCCGAAATCCTCAGCTTTGCGTGTTTCAGCGGCCGGGGCGAGGTCGAAGGCTCTCAGGAGGCTGTATCGGAGAAGCTGGTCGGAAGCTCGAAGTTTTCGGACGGATGGACTCAGTGTCGGCTGTGGTCGGCTGCTTCCAAGGCATCGGCAAGTTGACAGTGCCTGGAGGTTTATGGCAGGGAATTTCTCCCTTTTGCTGCCTGTATCGGGGTCTCGGGAGTCGATCGACTTGGGGACTTTTGAGACTTTATTTACCGTGCCCATGGGTTGTTCTTCAACAAATTATGGTATTGCTTTGCACTGCTGTAAATATATGTTGTAATTATGTGGTTCTGTCAGTGTTAGTCTTTGGTTTGTCCTGTTTTCTGTGTTATCACTCTGGAGAAACATTGTATCATTTCTTAATGTATGTATGCATTTCTAAATGACCATAAAAGAGGACTGAGCGTTCTTATAATCTAATCTAGTAAGAAGGATGGGGGATAAATATGTGAACTGCGCCCTGTCATTGCTGACCCAACAAAACTTACGGCAAATGATGAGGGCCAGTCAAGGATTTAACATTGATGACGTTAGCGAATAACAAGAGGTAGTTAAATTTCTTCTGCAGGAGATGGTTTGGAGAAGGTGTCTATGTTGCCTACTATACTGTATATCAGTCTATACCTGAATATTGCCTATTTCTTGCTCTATGTGAGAACAGGTTTTCAGTGAGAAACAGAATAAGACATCAGCAGTTCATTGGGGCGGCACAATAGTGTAGCGGTAAGCAAAATGCTTTACAGTCCCATCAACGGGGGTTCAATTCCTGTAAGGAGTTTGTACGTTCCCCCGTGACCATGTGGGATTCCTCCCAAGTGCTCTGGTTTCCTCCTAAATTACAAAAGCCTATGGAATAGTAGGCTGATTGGTCACATGGATGTAATTGGGCTGCACAAGCTCATTGGCTGGAAGGGGTTGTTACTTTGCTGCACCTCTAAATAAATAAATATCTTCCTGACTGAATGGATTAAGCAGTTGAAAATGAATGGAACTGGAACATGTCCTGAATAACTCAATTAACTGCATCATGAGGCTGAGAGAAATGTCTTCTCTTCAGCTTGGTATGTCTACAGACCGTGGAGTTCTCTCTTTTTTTACCCTGACTTTGACTGAACTTAAACTGCCTGATGCCAGATTCAGTCAACAGTATGCATATGCGTTTCACTTTTTGAGTTAATGATTTGCGATTTTAAATGGTTAAATTTAATATAGGAGAATATATACAGTATACAACCAGAAATTCTTAGTCTTCACAGACATCCATGAAACAAGAAACCCCAAAGAATGGATGATCAAAACATCAGAACCCCAAAGCCCCCCCATCTTCCCTCCCATGCACAAACAGCAGTAGGAACACCTATCCCCAACCCCACCATGCAAGCAATATCAAAAACCCCCCAAAGAGACCTTTATCTAGAGCCCATCAAAACCCACAGCCCATAACCCAGCACTTTGGTATCTCAGACAGGCTCTCTCTCTCTCCATTGAGGGACAGGTCACTCTCCTGCTACATCAAGAGTGGAGACCAGCAACTCACCGTTCCGATGTTTGGAGCAGAAAGTTGTGGTGAAATCCAAATGGATGATTACTGAGCAGGTTATTGGTGAGTAGATGCCTTTGGACAGTGTAGTCGACAGCACCTTCCACCACTCCTGATTGACCGTAGACTACATTGCCTGCAATCATCCAGATTGGATGCATTCTTTCTCTGGATAGAGCACATCTCAGCGATGTCCATTTTGGAAAGGAATTTTTTTTTAGTGTTAGATTCTTTTCACTGCCGTTTACTTTTGGCCAATTTTGATTTAATTTAAGAAGACGCAATTTTTTTTGTGACAGATTTTCTGTGATTCAATATGTAAACTGAAGCAACCGCTCCAGGGTTATTTCTATGGAAATCTGAAGGTTACTATCTGCAGCACTCTGCAGTGATTTAACAAATCATTGATTTTCCTGCTATGAATTATTTTGCTGGTGGCATTCATCATTTTATAGATTCCACCCTTAGACCTGAAGGGAATGATAATGAGTTTATACTATGAACTGACAGATATACAGTATGTTCAGGAGGCCCTTGTGTATAACTGTTAAAAAAAAAGTAGAGCTGTATTTGCATTGTGAGTGAATGAGAAGATTTGTTATTCATGTCTTTTGTAACAAATAGGGTTTGACATGCAAGACCAGGGATTTAGATTTAGAAATACTACTGAGATTTTTTTTTTGCTGGATTAAATTTTCTACTCTCAGTATTGACCTGGAACAGAAATCGACTCCACACTGAATCTGCACACTTCTCAGACTGCTCGCCTACTGCCCTTGAACTTCAGTATCAGACTGTTCTTTAGGCCCATTGACAACTAGAACTAACTTTACCCTGCATTAGCCTGCTATCTCTGGTACTCATGGCCCGTGGGTGTTATTCCACTGAGGCACGCAGCCTTCTTGAGCTACAATCTCCTCCGGAACTAAGGCTTCAGGCACCCCGATGACCATAAGGGACCAACATTCCATGTTCTTTTTTACCATACGTGGTATTTTCTTCTGTGATTTGTAATGAAACAAATGAGATTCCTGTACAAACTCTTGGTGAATTTCAAGGATAGAATGTGAATGTGAGAGGAGTGGAGCGGAAGGAAGTTTTTGTGGACTACAATTCCCAAGGATACATTGGATTGTATAGAGGGAGTTTAAAAGAAGCGAGCAGGGGTGGGAGGGTGGGGGGGTGGTGGTCAGCGCATGCACCACATTTCCTGAGGAGACATTGGATTGCGTTGACAGAGAGAGAGCTTAAAAGAAGCGAGCGGGACAGTCGACACATTTTGCACGCACAGTTCCTGAGGAGACATTGAATTGCAAATAATTAGACACTTGACAAGGTCCAATAAAAAGAAGTTAAGTTTAAGTGTAGCAACATTGTGGGAGTGGCCATTGTGAGAGGGGGGCCAGTGTTAGAGTGGGAGTTGAGGCTTTGGCTCATCGAGGCTTCAGTGAGGAGAGGCATAGGCCACATGTAGATTTTTGTTTTTGTTATTTATTCTTTCTTTCTTTCTTATTGTAGATTTCAGAGCCGTGGCGATGCTGGGCAGGATAGTGGAATGCTCCACTTGTGGGTTGTGGGAAGGTAGGGAGACCTCCAATGTCCCTGACAACTACACCTGCAAGAAGTACATCCAGCTGCAGCTTCCAACAAACCATGTTAAGGAGTTGGAAGTGGAAACAGATGAACACTGGATCATTCAGGAAACTGAGGGGTTGATAGATAGGACATACATGGAGGTAGTTACACCCAAGGTGCAGGACACAGATAACTAGGTGATCATCAGGAAGGGGTAAGGGGATAGGCAGCCAATGGAGAATGCCCCTGTTAGAGTTATACAAAATTATGAGGGGTATAGATAGGGTATATGCAAGCAGGCTTTTTCCACTAAGGTTGGGTGAGATTAAAACTAGAGATTATAGATTAAGGATGAAAGATGAACTGCATAAGGGGAACATGGGGGGTGGTGGTATCTTCACTCGGAGGGTGTTGAGAGTGTGATATGAGTTGCCAACGCAAGTAGTGGATGTGGGGGCAATTTCAACATTTAAGAGAAATTTGGATAGGTATTTGGATGGGAGGGGTATGAAGAGCTATGGACCAGGTGCAGATCAATAGAACTAGGCAAATTAATGGTTTGGCACACACGAGATGAGCGGAAGGGCCTTTTTTTTTGTACTGTAGCTTTCTATGACTCTAAGTCAACAGCAAAGTAGATTACTTTTGTGATGACACCACCCTGTGGGCCTGCTGATTTAAATGACACCTATGGGTTTTCAAATAACTTGATACAAGCAAGCCAATGGATTATAAAAGAAAACATAGTTTCAGAGAAAAAAAAAATGCAATTGCAGTAAAACTGTGACGATGTGCTGTTCCATTGTTGAGAAATCCTAATGGTTCAGTCTCTGACTCACTGGGTCATCCTTCCCATTCTCCTTATAAATGTTTCCTTTAAACCCATCAGGGTCCCGTTCCTAAGATCCAGTTAAATGCACTTGCACATTGCAAAGTACATTACAATACCATGTAACATCTAAAAAACTTTAAATGAGAAGTGTGTTATTGCAGCGGTCCCCAACCACGGGGCCGTGGATCGGTACCGGGCCGCAAAGCATATGCTACCGGGCCGCGAGGAAACGATATGATTTGGCGATAGGAGTCAGTTGCACCTCTCCTCATTCCCTGTCACGCCCACTGTTGAGCTTGAACACACACAAGGTCATTACGCATGTGTCATCCATGTCAGCGCAGGAAGGAGATCAACTCCTCGAGCTTACAACTGTCGGCAGGCTGAAAAGTATGTTTGATATAACATCTCTGCCGGCATTCTGGATCAAAGTCAGGGCTAAATACCCTGAGATAGCCACGAAAGCACTGAAAACGTTGCTTCCATTTCCAACATTTTTCTGCGAAGCGGAGTTTTCTGCAATGAATGCAACGAAAACCAAATTGCAGAATAGACTGGACATAAGAAACTCCCTTCGAGTATCGCTGTCTCCCATCACCCTTCGGTAGGACCGTCTTGTTGCAGGAAAACAAGCCCAGGGCTCCCACTGATTCAGCAATATTGGCGTGTTGCAATGATTTTATATGTACATATGGGAAAAATATCCGCTGTGTGTTTAATATCCAAACATTACTTAAAATGCTATGATGCTATTGACTTACTTATATTACCATATAACAATTACAGCACGGAAACATGCGATCTCTACCCTTCTAGTCCGTGCCGAACGTTACTCTCACCTAGTCCCACCGACCTGCACTCAGCCCATAACACTCCATTCCTTTCCTGTCCATATACCTATCCAATTTTTCTTTAAATGATAATATCGAACCTGCCTCTACCACTGCTACTGGAAGTTCATTCAACACTTACTTCAAGCTCCCCTGTCCTCCCCTGATAATTGACTTATCGCTATATTCACGCGAGGAAATATGCGCTGTGTGTTTAATATTAAATTTGTTAGTTAAATCATTTGAGGAACGAAATTGAGTGTATTAGCCACTTATTCCCTGTAATCCAGTCGTGATTAACCCCTCCCCCCCGATGGAATCGCCAAAACCTATTTGCAGAGAAAAAAAATCAGCTGGTACACACATGTGCAGGTCACGCATGCGCACTGGTGCCCGCGCAAGGCTTGATGGTCATTGTAGTCTTGGCAGGTTAAACACGATGTATTTGACTGCTACTTTTGTCCGTTGGCAACCCTACCCCGCCTCCCCCCCCACCCCCGCCAGGTCGGCCGGTCCGCAAGAATATTGTCAATATTAAACTGGTCCGCAGTGCAAAAAAGGTTGGGGTCCCCTGTGTTATTGCACTAATAGAATTTATGAGCAAATCCTGAAATTCCACTAGTCCAGCACCATCAAAGTCATGAAGTTCCTGAATGATTAGAATTTTACTTCAACCCTTTACTGGGTTCCATTTCTCTTTACATCCACTTTGTGTAAGGAGTTTAAGGCACATTCTGAGCCATTCTAATAGGCAGAAATAGCATTTGTAGCAATTTGAATGAATTCAAGCTTTATTTGCATATTTAAATAAAGCTTTTGCAGATGAAGTACAAAAGCATTACGAAGGGAAATGTTTCTGTAATGGGATGGCAATAGGAACTTGCTGGGATTTTATTCTGAGCATCAGTCATGGCACACTGCACATGGGGAAAGACACCCAGAAGATCTTCTCAGAATCCCTCCAAAGCACTGTGCTATACTGTTGAATATAGGTGTAGAACTCTATTGTAGTTATTTCAGCCCTCCTAGCATCAGTGGAAGATTCCTCCTCTGACCTTCTGGCAGGATTTTTATTGGCCTTAGAAACTTTTCTCCACATGCAACTTGCTCCAATTATGCTGACAATAGTGGAGTGCCTAAACTTCCTCTCAGTATGAGAGCCTTCAGTCTTACTGGAATGATAAATGACAGTTGAAAGATGATAAATGAAAGGTGAAAAGTTTAAGGGGAACACGAGGGGAAACTTCTTCACTCAGAGCGCTGGGAGAATGTGGAACGAGCTGCCAGCACAAGTGGTGCATGTAAGCTTGATTTCAACCTTTAAGAGAAGTTTGGATAGTACATGGATGGTAGGGAATTAGAATTAGAATTTTATTTCTTACATCCAGCAATGAGGGAGTAAAAATCTTTATGTGTATCTCTGTTGCTATGTACAAGCAATAAGGAAAGGAAATGTGGGAGGATATTGGCCAAACACTAAGATTGTATACATCATTGTTTCATATACACGCATGTACAGTCAGATATGCAATCAGATCAATGTGTATTGATCAATCTGATGGCCTGGTGAATGAAGCTGTCCCGTAGCCTGTTGGTCCTGGCCTTAAAGCTGTGGTACCATCTGCCAGATGGAAGCAGCTGGAACAGTTTGTGGTTGGGCTGGCTTGAGTCCCTGATGATCCCTCGGGCCTTTTTTCCGCACCTGTCGCTGTAAATGACCTGAATGGAGGAAAGTTCACATCAAAAAATGTGCTGGGCCATACGCACCACTCTCTGCAGTGCCCTGCAACTGAGGCTAGTACAGTTCCTGTACCAGGTGGTGACACAGGCAGTCAGGATGCTCTCGATGGTGCTCCTGTAGAAAGTCCTGACGATTTGGGAACTCACGTCAGATTTCGTAAAAAAATAGAGAGCTTTGTGGTCGGGAAACTCTAGGCAGTTTCTAGAGTAGGTTACATGGTGGGCACAACTTTGTGGGCTGAAGGGCCTGTAATAAGCTGTAGATTTTTATGTTTCGATGTCTCTTCAGTCATCTGAGGTGAAAGAGGCTTTTTCACCAACAGCCGGTGTGTAGAGTCCAGGTGAGATCCTCGGTGATGTGTACAGCAGGGAATTTGAAATCACTCACCGTACAGAGGGCTGCGGTCCTGGAGCAGGTGGCTGGGAGTGGGAAGTTGAAATAGTTCGGCATGGACCAAACAGCCTGTTTCTCTGCTGTATTTTTCTATGATTCTTTGACTCAGAACAACCAGCAGTTTAAAGTGCAAACAATCAAATGGCAATTTTTGCCAGTCTGCAATAAAAATATAAAATGCTGAAAGCAGAACTGATTAAGAGCCTCTGACCTGAAATGGTAACTATTGTATTTTTTTTCTTTTCAGAGATTCTGCCTGGACAGTTGAGTATTTCCAACAGTAACATAAAAACTGCATGAATGGGGGTAAATAAATGATGGTGATAAATCAGAGCAGGTTAGAATGCAGACATTTGATCGGAGTTCCAGTGAGGATAAAGAAATGGTTGAGTAGGAATAGAGAAGGGTGAAAAATAAGCAAAGGAGGTAAATCAGACTGTAATTGCAAACGGAGCGAGCAAGTGGGAGTGTATTAGTTGCAAATAAGTGAACAATTGAAGGGGAATGGCTGAAAACAAATAAACAAGTATATAAAATTTTTTTATAGAGAGAGTGAGACAGCCGTTTAAAATACTAAGTATATTTTTGTGAAGATGGTCCCAGAGGCATAGCAAGTGCTTTCTCAATTGGAGCTATTGTGATGTCCTTGTGAGCTGCTATTTATTTAGAACACTACAAACATACTCAACTCGGGCTTCAGCTTGGCAATAATAAGTTCCAGAGGTTTGCCTGTTGACTCTCTGCAATACCAAACCAATGTTATTGTCAGAAGAGACAGCAGTACTGTTCCCTTTGCTGCTGGTATCACTATCTAAGGGAAGGTAGAAGCCAAATCATTCTGGTGGGTTTAGAAAGAATTCAGCAATGTGTGGAGAAATGAAACCAATTGCCAATGGTTAGGAAGCACACACAAAGTGCTAGAGGAACTCAGCAAGTCAGGCAGTATTTATGAAGGGGAATAAGCAGTCGATGATCCAGGCTGACCCCCTTCATCAGAGTCCCGATGAAACTTTGCATCCCAGAACTCGACTATTTCCTTCCACAGATGCTGCCTGACTTGCTGAATTTTTCCAGCATTTTACATGTGTTGTTCAAGATTTCCAACATCTGCAGAATCTCATGCGTTTGCCACTGGTTAAGGTTGATAATGCTACGACAATGCTAAGAGTAATGTGGGCTGCCTTAATGACTATCAGCCGGCAGCACTCACATTGACAGTGATGAAATGCTTTGAGAGGTTAATCATGAGTAGACTAAACTCCTGCCTCAGCAAGGACTTGGACCCACTGCAATTTGTGTATCACCACAATAGGTCAATGGCAGACACAATCTCAATGGCTCTCCACACGGCCTTAGACCTCCTGGACAACACAAACACCTACGTCAGAATGCTGTTCATCGACTATAGCTCAGCATTTAATACCATCATTCCCACAATCCTGACTGAGAAGCTGCAGAACCTGGGCCTCTGTAACTCCCTCTGCAATTGGATCCTCAACTTCCTAACCGGAAGACCAGAATCTGTGCGAATTGGTGATAAAATTTCCTCCTCGCTGATGATCAACACTGGTGCACCTCAGGGGTGTGTGCTTAGCCCACTGCTCTACTCTCTATATACACATGATTGTGTGGCTAGGCATAGCTCAAATGCCATCGATAAATTTGCTGATGATACAACCATTGTTGGTAGAATCTCAGGTGGTGACAAGAGGGTGTACAGGAGTGAGATATGCCAACTAGTGGAATGGTACCGCAGCAACAACCTGCACTCAACGTCAGTAAGACGAAAGAGCTGATTGTGGACTTCAGGAAGGGTAAGACGAAGGAACACATACCAATCCTCATAGAGAGATCAGAAGTGGAGAGAGTGAGCAGCTTGAAGTTCCTGGGTGTCAAGATCTCAGAGGATCTAACCTGGTCCCAATATATCGATGTAGTTCTAAAGAAGGTAAGACAGCGGCTATACTTTATTAGGAGTTTGAAGAGATTTGGCATGTCAACAAATATACTCAAAAACTTCTATAGTTGTACTGTGAGAGCATTCTGACAGGCTGCATCACTGTCTGGTATGGAGGGGCTACTGCACAGGACCGAAAGAAGCTGCAGAAGGTTGTAGATCTAGTCAGTTCCATCTTGGGTACTAGCCTACAAAATACCCAGGAGGTCTTTAGGGAGCAGTGTCTCAGAAAGGCAGCATCCATTATTAAGGACCTCCAGCACCCAGGGCATGCCCTTTTCTCACTGTTACCATCAGGTAGGAGGTACAGAAGCCTGAAGGCACACACTCAGCGATTCAGGAACAGCTTCTTCCTCTCTGTCCATCCTAAATGGACATTAAATCTTTGGACACTACCTCACCTTTTAAAATATACAGTATTTCTGTTTGTGCATGTTTTTAAAAGATCTATTCAATATATGTAATTGATTTACTTGTTTATTTATTTTTTTCTCTCTCTCTGCTGGATTATGTATTGCATTGAACTGCTGCTGCTAAGCTGACAAATTTCACATCACATACCAGTGATAATAAACCTGATTCTGATTCTGATATCAGGAAGGGTGACAAGTTTTCTAAAATTACCATACCCCTGGTAAAATCAGAGTGGAACTTTGTAATCTTTTGCATTCCTCCTCACTGGTTCCTCATGGCAACAATAAATAATGGCCAACTGCTAGACTTTGTAGTGCTTCAATACATCAAGTTTGATTTAAATATTCCCACTTCAAACATTTAGCCATATGCTTGATGTGGGTCAGCACTCCAATCTCAGCACTTCCACTGATTTCTACAAGTAGACCCACTGAATGTTAGGTCTGCAAAGCTTTGTGTAAACTCTCGTTTCTCTCAATATTAAGAATAGACAGGTGCATACATTGTAAGATGGGACCAAGACTTGCATCATCACACAACCTTGTAAAACTGACAGGAAGCTTTCCCTATATAAACACCATCTCACTGAAACTAATGACAAAGACCTCAATCACTGATGCAAGCTCAATAAACCTTGACACAGTTTTCAGTTCAGCATTCAGTAGCTCAGAAAATATACCGCTGTCTTCATATTGCATGAGAGAAACTCACACAAAATTTCCACTGCTGAAGGATAGCAAATATATTTTTCCAAAGATTGAAAAGCCCCTCTGTGTACAGTGGAGAATTCTTTATCTGGATAAATTTAATGTTGCTGATAAAGTTCAATATATCATCTGGACAAAAATTAAATATGAATAATCAAATTTCCTTATGCAAAGAAATTTTCTGCACGCTTGTTATATATGAAAATTGTTCCACTTTTTGCAGTGAAATCCTCACTACTATACTCTTTACAGAAAGGTTAACTTATTCTGTGAAGGCTGATTGATTCATCTCTAACACCCTATTCTAAGAATGAATCTGAAAAGCTGAGTTTGAATAACTTGAATATTTTAAACACTAACATAATGTCAGTGGAATAGAAACTGGTCAATGCCATGTTACACGTAAAATGATTGCCCAAGTGTCAGGAGTGGTAGGAGGCCAACATACAGATTCTGTGCTGGCGAGGGAAACATAGGAGGCATCCAGCACCTCACATGGAGATAAGAGTTCCTTCACGTCCATTTTCTGAAAATGGTCCAACTTCAATATGGCTGAATATTTAAATACGGTAAATATAGTGTCAATGAATATTTCCCAATGAAGGACAATGAAACAATCAGATTTGATTGTTTGGTGTGCTGTAACTCAGCAGGTTTCTGCAGAAGAACACTGACGACCACGTCACCTAAGCCTTGGACCAGGTGGTTCTAACACAGCCATTGTCCCCCCGTCCATATTGTACTCAGCTGTGCAGTTTCAAAGGCGCTGTGTCATTTGAATATACGTATGACAGACAGCATTCATGCATAATATGTTTACATCCAACCACCAGTGAAGTCAAGGCCCTAATTTGCATTGTAATATTTATAATGCATGAGTGAGAAAGAGCCTGGAGTGGCCTCCCAAAGTGGTAATGAGGAGACGTGTTAAATCAAGGTGTGTCAAATGGCTTTAAAACACAGTAAATGAATTGCAACTGTGACAATGTAAAGAATGCAGCGAGCAAAATGAACACAGTCAACTCCCAAACACAATAATATGATGACAACTAATGATTTATTTTTTATTATTGGTTGTAGTGGGCTTCTGATCTGTGACCCAGAACATCAGAGGTCCACAAGCATACTGGTAGGTGTTACCATACATTAAACCTTTCAATTGCTCATCTCTGGATAATCTAAATTAATGCTCTGAAAACATAAAGCTATCATTATTTCAATGTTTGATCAGATTTATTCTATGGCTCCTTCTTTAAAGCTGGTGTAATGTCAATGAGTGAAGGTGAAAGTATACACCATTATTATCCAGTGTAAGACTATTTCACTTTTTTCCTGCTGGGGAAAAAAACAAAGCACTTCAGCAATGTGTGGAGAACTAAAATCGCTCACCTGTGGTTCGGCAACACCCACACAGTGCTGGAAGAACTCACCAAGTCAGGCACCTTCTATGGAGGGGAATAAGCAGTTTATGCATCAGGTCGAGACCCTTCATCAGAGTTCCGATGAAGCTTTGCAGCCTAAAACTTCCCTTCCACAGATGCTGCCTGACTTATTGAGTTCTTCCAGCATTTTACATCTATTGCTGAACAAAACAATTGTTTTTTTTTTCTCCCTCTGGTTCATATAGTGAAATCATTCCTCACTTAGTTCCACACATTATTGGCTTAAATAAACAGAACAGCACAGATCAAGAACAGGCCCTCTAGCCCACCACATCTGTGCAGCACACCATACCAAAGGAAAGTATATGTAAAGGAGTTGGGTGCTTACTGTTCTGGTTAACAACAGATGCTGCAATCCAGGTCATATTACAATCGAGGAACATGTTTGTAGACCGGATATTGAACTTCAGCCATATTCCACCGAGATACAACACTGGGTGGCACGGGAGGTCGTTCCTGCCTGTGGCCATCGAGCTTACAGCTCCTCCCATGAAGGGTCAGACACCCTGAGCCAAAAGACTGGTCCTGGACTTATTTTCCATCTGGCATAGTTTGCATTTTGTTGTTTGATCGTTTGTGGTTTTTGTATTGCTATATTTATGCTCTATTCTTGGTTGGTGCGGCTGTAACGAAACCCAATTTCCCTCGGGATCAATAAAGTATATCTATCTATCTATTCTGCCTGCACATGGTCCATATGCCTCCAGTCCCTGCATATTCCTGTGTCTATATAAAGGCATCAAATCCCTTTGCACTACCATCCCTGGCAGCCAATTTCTGCACCCACCACTACCTGTGTAGAAAAGCTTACCCTGCATGTCTTCCTTATACTTTATCTGAAATGCATACAAGAGCACTCACGTCAGTGAGTGGTTGAAAAGGTTTTTGAGTGCGTGTAAGAAATGGCACTATATGATGTGGAGAAATTTCTTTAGCCAGTGGTTAGTGAATCTGTGGAATTCATTGCCACTGACGACTGTGGAAGGCAATCTTTGGATATGTTTAAAGCAGAGGTTGATAGTTCTTGATTAGTAAGGACAGCAAAGGTTACAGGGAAAACAGGATTAAGAGGGATAATAAATTAGCCGGGATGGAATGTTAGAACAGACTCGATTGTCCAAATAGCCAAATGCTGCATCTATGTCTTATCATCTTATGTAGATTCAGTTTGCTGGTTTTAGAAGGCAATCTAGCAAAGGGGCCAAGGATCTGCTTTGCTTCTCTAAGCAGAAGTTTTCTGATTAACCGGCCTCAGATCACAGTGCCAGAAAGTAGAAACACATACAGAACGCTGGAGGAGGTCAGGAGTCCTGATGACTGTTCTCTGCCTAAAACATCGACTTTTCATATCCCTCCGTAGAGGTTCCTCCAACATTCTGTGTACCCAAATTCCTCCAGCAGTTGGGTGTGAGCTCGAGTTCCTCCAGCGTTCCCAGTGTACCCGAGCTCCCCGGCGCTCTGTGTGTGTGTTTAATTTCTAATTTCTTGTGTTGCCAGAGAGTAGAAATTCAGCTTTGTTAATCCTTTCTAAATGAATTAGATAAATGATAAGTCTGGATAAAAAAAACTATTTTTACTCTAATAAGACATATGCTAATCTACTTCATTTACATATTGATGATCATATCGTATATGTCAGAGAAATCATTCAATTCTCTTTTTTCCCTTAGTTCTTCATGAGCACCAACAATTCTTAGGATTTGTTGTATTTAATGTATTAACTGTAAGAGAACAGTTACAGAAAGAGTAAAGAGGCAGGCATAGAGTGATGGGGTTGGATCTAAAATCTATGTTTTTCAAAGTAGAAACATTTCAGAAGGAAAACATAATAGCTGGCTGTGACAGGCTAGAACTAACATACTTATAGGGCTGCACCTTATTCTTGTTTGCTTAATTGAGTGGACGTGATTCCTGTCTATTCTGGGAACAAATTCAACTTGAACTCCAAATATGGAAACACTGGCCCTCTGATGCTCTACTATCCAGCTCCATAAAAATTATGACTTCAGCTTTTCTTAATTCTATTACTCTGGAAAAAAATGGATTATTCTCTTATTCTATTATTTGTAAAGGAGTATTTATTATTTAAACTAGGCATAATAAGCCTTCTGAAAATCATAGTAAGTTTATAATACCAAGGAGACTATTCAGCCCATTGGGATCAATGCTTGTTTAAAAAATCTCTAACCCCATTTGTCCATTATGCCCCCGTGCACTGATCTGGAAAGATTTATATGAAAGTGCTCTTGAAGAACCCAGTGATTAGGTTTCACTTGAGTAAAAACAGCTTTCGAAGCTTGGTACCAGAGTGAGGCCTCAGAATAAATGCAAGTACAGAACAACAGAAGAGTTTTAATGGAAATCCACAGTTAATTTTTAGGCAAAGCTTAAAATCAGGAGAAGTAAATGACTGATTATGCTGAGAGGCATGTTTTGGCTGAAAATTTGTACCAGCAGTTAGATTGATTCACAAGAGTAATGTTGCATTGGAAAACTAAGTTCGAGAAAAGGCACGCAATCACAGAATTATAGAATGTTATCAAAACAGGATAGCACACTTCAGTTCACTTGTTCGTACTGATTACCCAGCTTAATCTGAGCTCCAAGAACCTTGTCCACAGCCAGTGCTTGGGAATCATTACTCTTTAAGCACACATACAAGTACTTTTTTAAAATGTGATGAGGGTTTTTACCTCTATTACCATTCCAACTAGTGAGTTTAAGTCTCTATCACCCCTTGGCCCAAAGAAAACACCACCTTCCTTCTAATTTTCTACCAGTTAACTTAAATCAATGCCTCCTGGTTTTTTGGTCCTCGGCTAGGGGAACATGGCCTGACCTGTTTACTGTATCAAAATGCCTGATAATATTATACACTTCAACTAAATCTCCTCTCAACATCACCCGTTCCCAGGAAAATAACTCTAGTTTATCTGACCTTGTATCTATTTTTTTTCTTTATAGCAATATCTTTGTGAATCCCCTCTATACCATAAGACCATAAGATATAGGAGCAGAATTATGCCATTTGGCCCATTAATCTGCTCTGCCATTTCATCATGGCTGATCCAATTTTCCTCTCAGCCCCAGTCTCCTGCCTTGATTGAGTGTACTCGGCCTTATTTCCTTGGAGTGACGGAGGATGAGAGGCATTGATCGTGTGGATAGTCAGAGGCTTTTTCCCAGGGCAGAAATGGCTAGCACAAGAGGGCACAGTTTTAAGGTGTTTGGAAGTAGGTACAGAGGAGGTGACAGGGGTAAGTTATTTTACACAGAGAGTGGTGAGTGCGTGGATTGGGCTACCGGCGATGGTGGTGAAGGGAGATACGATAGGGTCATTTGAGAGATTCCTGGACAGGTACATGGAGCTCAGAAAAATAGAGGGCTATGGGTAATCCTAGGTAATTTCTAAGCTAAGGACATGTTCGGCGCAGCTTTATGGGCAAAAGGGCCTGTATTGTGCTGTAGGTTTTCTATGATCTTCTCCCCATATCCCTTCATACCCTGACCAATCAAGAATCTAACAACCTCTGCCTCAAATATACATAAAGACTTGGCCTCCATAGCTGCCCGTGGCAAAGAATTCCACAGATTCACCACTCTCTGGCTGAAGAAATTCATCCTCATCTCCATTCTAAAAGGACGCCCCTCTATTTTGAGGCTGTGCCCTATGGTCGTAGACTCTCCCACCACAGGAAACATCCTCTTCACATTCATTCTATCAAGGCCTTTCACCATCTGACAGGTTTCAATCAGATTTCCTCCTCATTCTTTTGAATGTGCCATCCAGAGCTATCAAATGCTCTTCATATGACAAGACATTCAATCCTGGAATCATTTTTGTGAATCTCCTTTGAACCTTCTCTAGTTTCAGCACATCCTTTCTAAGAGATCCATACGAGCTCACAGTATTCCAAGTGAGGCCTCACTAGTGCTTTATAAAGTTTCAACATCACATTCTTGCTTTTATATTCTAGGCCTCTTGAAATGAACGCTAACACTGCATTTGCCTTCCTCACCACAGACTCAACCTGCAAATTAACCTTTAGGGAATCCTCCACAAGGTCTCCCAAGTCACTTTGCACCTCAGTTTTTTTTTGTATTTTATCTCTATTTAGAAAACAGTCAACTCTTTCATTTCTTCTACCAAACTGCATGGCCATACACTTCCCAACACTGTATTCCATCTGTCATTTCTTTGCCCATTCTCCATTTCTCCCATTACCAAATCCAGTTCATCTCATTTTCCCCAGGGCATAGTAACCAAATCCCAAACTGTATCAGTTAATGTCCTCTACAGTTCTAGCATAACCTAGCAGCTCTTACATTCTGTGCCTCAGCTAGTACAAGAAAAGAATATCTTTTAAACTATCTTACTGACCTGCTCATTTAGGATATGTGGATAGCTATTCTCTCTGTTCCACCAATCCACTGAAACTGTTAAGTTTATTCTATATTGCTTCACCTTGCCACATCTCCCTAAATACATTAACTCACACGTCTCCGGAATAACTTGAGGGCCGGTAAAGTTCTCTGCATGTCTATTGCTTCCCCCTCTCCCACTGTTCCCTTTCTGTCCACCACACAGACAATTATTTCTTTCATCTCCAATCTCTTAATAATAATCCCAATGTTTAGTTCCAAGTTAACTTCCACTGACTAATCTGTGCTTTTTTAAATGAAGGCTCAGTCTGTGCTGTAGAATGGATTTCAATCATTTGCCCACTAGTGGACTCTAGTTATTCTGTTTACTCCTTTTTCTCTGAACAACAATACACATGAACAATCCTCGAATCATCTGGTGTAAATCTGTAGACATGGTGCATTAAAAAGTTGCAGTAGAGCCTCTACAGTCTACATTTATTTAATTTGGTCCAGATGATTTTTCCATTTCAAATTTGCTAAATCTTGTAATTTTTTTCTCTATCTTTATCCTATCTACCATTTCACACTTTCTGCCATAACTACAGCATGCCATAATGCCTCCTTACTTAGTAAAGAGAGTCATAAAATATTCAGTAAGAACAACACCCGTATGTTCCATTTTCACATGCAGATAACCTTTTGGTCCCTAATGAGGCATATTCTTTCCTTAGTCCTTGTTCTTCCTTTTGTTCTTTACATCCAAAAACAAATTTAGGAACATCAGTCAAAATCAGTTTTGTTCTTCCAAGTATGTCATTCATTACTGGGGTTAACCTGTGCCTGTAGCTTGTACTTATCTGATACATACTCATACAGTGTATAACTTGGAAAATCTACCCTATAGTGTTTTTAATATGTACAACCAATAATAGAATTAATGGAATTATTATGAAATATAGGCCTTTGTAAAGTCATTTTAACTGGGTTAATTTGTTCCCAGGAATTTGTAGTCTCCATGTATGTCTTTAACTCCTCAGAGATTATTAACTAAATATTTGATGGAACTCCTGACATTCATTTTAATAAATGATGCCAAAGAAATCAAGTCATGAGCAAGTTTCAAAGCATTTGTCCACTTCTCATTGAGAAAAGATCATCACTAACAGAAGCATGTGTCTGTTGGGTTGATCTCCTAAAAGGTACATTTTATAACTTAATTCTTGCAGTAACTAGATATCAAACCCAATATAAAATGTTCCAGGTTCCCTTACCATTTAAACAATGAAATCAGACATTATCCAGAAGAGAAATATTTACATGAAACAAGATGTGCAATGCGTGGTGGAAAACAGACACAAAGCAGAGAAGAGCAAAGTATAAACAACTAAATTCCTAGGAATCTGAGAAGTTGCTCACACAACTGCCCACCTTCTTCTCCTCTCCAAATACATCACCGTAAGTAACTTATCCAGTGATAATGAAAACCTTTAGTATTTAAAACCGATGCAAGTGCATTTCCTATCATGATGGATGAAAGCTTCGGGATGAAGACCTTCAATGTACTTTGAACTTTGACTCTACACCCTGACTTGGCTCTGTTAAGTGCTGCTAGTTATTTGACATGAAACTACCTTCCATCTCTGAGATACTTAAAACCACTCTCTTGAATGCGATACAAAGCAAAACACTATTTAACCCCACATTCACTCATTATTTAATTACATATAACTTTAACAATAACTCAAATGTTAAATTTGAAAGCAACGACTGTTTCCCAATAACACATTACGAGATTCTCCAATCTTTTATCACAATGGCTACATAGATACGTATTGTGAGGCTCTGATGGGAAGGCATGAAACCACACTCCATTTCCATTCATTTGGAGTTTCTGTCACTAAGACAAAACTAATTTAGCATTTATCTAACAATGAAGTGATATCACCAAGAACTATTTTTTAACAATTCAGCACATAAGACATGTGATCTGAAATAGATTTCGGCCAACAGAGTTCTAAAGGCTAGCTTGTCAGGGCTTGACATGTGACTTGATGGTCAATTTATTGGATTAATAGCCATTGAGATCTGGACCATTGATCAGAGACATAGGGTTGAATCTCACCATAGTCGGTTGTCAGATGAATTACATTCAAGTAATAAAACAAAAGAATCAGAGGGAAAATAAATACAAAAAAATCCAGCCAGAGTTTGGTTACAATAAAGTTACTGGTTTGTTTCAAAAATCCATCAGGTGAGGAGATTAGCCTGCCTTCCTCAATGTGCTGTTTACCTGAGTTCAGACCCACTTCACTAGTTCACTTTTAACAGAACAAACAGGAATGGAGAAAATAAATGCCAATATTACCAATGATCTCCACACCCTGTGAATAAATCAATAAAAGAAAACATGCATGAACTGGGTGCCCTTAAAGGTGGCCAGGTACAGTATAATATGGCATCCAGACCACTAAACACCTTAAGCAGTTTGGAACATTCACTGAACAGAATGTATCCTCACACGAATGAGTGACTTTCACCTCTTTGTTAACAATAAAATCTGAGCTCATAGAGCGTAGTTGCCAGAGGACCAAGACTGGATCTCAAAAGGATGCAGTGAGGTGTAATGTATAGAGCTTACCTCTGGGGCTAAGCCCATTCCAACATGGGTTCAACCCTCTCCACCATCAAGGACATCTTCAAGAAATGGTGGCTCAAATCAGCACCCATCATTAAGAAATCTCACTAACTGGGACATATCCTGATCCTATCGGGGAGGAGGCACAGGAGCCTGAAGACCCACGCTCAATGTTTCAGGAACAACTTCTTCCCCTCCACCACCAGATTTCTAAATGGTCCATGAACGCTACCTCACTGTTCTTCTACACTTTTTTTTTGGTAACTCATAGTAATTTTTACGTCTTGCACATACCACTGCCATAAAACAACAAATTTCATGACATGTTAGTGAAATAAACTTGATTCTGATTCTGCATTCCTTTAAATATCCTGTCAACGGAATCATACTTTGTCCCATATGTTTCACTTTAGGTGATTTATTTCTTTAAATAATTATCTCACATTCTCATTCAAGTATAATGGGAAAAATTGTCCTTCTATTCATTCTGTTTCAGAGATAAATAATAGACTTTAACTTTGCTCCAGTGATGATTCATTGCCTGTGACTAGGTCAGGAACAAAGTAAAAACAGAAACACAAAGTGCTGGAAAAATTCTGACAATTGTTGTGGAGAAAGAGGTTAACTTTTCAAGGACTTCCTTCCTTTGAATTTTTTCCCTCTCTCCACGGAATTTTCCAGAACGGCTGAATATTTGCAGCAGCTTCTCATTTTGGTCTATTTCTGCAGCCTTTTGGATTTCTTTTTCAATTAACTGTGTGGAGACACAACTGACAATCAGACAGTGAGGGGTCATTAAACTTACCAACAGGCAGCTCTTTAGAATTATTCGACAGTAGTGCACCATAGTATTCACAAATTACTTGATGAGCATTAGATTTCTCCATACGCTCTAAGCTCGTGTGTAGCCTGGAACCTATGTTCCTATCTTACCGAATCCTCAGACTTGAGTATATTGACTAGTTGTATCACAGCCTGATATGGAACACCAACGCTCTTGTATGGAAAAGCCTCCAAAAATACTGGATATGGCTCAGATTATTACCTCACCGTGAGCATATCTACACGGAGCGCTAGTGCAGGAAAGCAGCATCCATCAACAAGGACCGCCACCAACCAGACCACGCTCTCTTCTCATTGCTGCCATCAGGAAAGTGGTACAGGAACCTCAGCAGCCACACCATAAGTTTCAGGAACTGTCATTATCCTTCAATCATCAGGCTCTTGAACCAGAGAACATAACTTCATTTGCCCCATCACTGAACTTGACTCACTTTCAAGGACTCTTTACCTTAAGCTCTCAATGTTAATTGTTTATTTATTTATTATTATTTTCTTTTTTTCCCTTTTTTTTGTATTTGCACAGTTTGTTGTTTACTTTTACATACTGGTTGCTGTCTGTGCTGTTGGATGTGGCTTTCCATTGATTCTGTCATGTGTTTTTTTTTTGCATTCACTGTGATTGCCGGCAACAAAATGGATCTTGGGGTTGTACATGGTATATTGCTGTTCCTCATAAGCCAATTACGTTATAAGAATGTTGTGGTCTGTGTAAGTTGCCTAATGTAAGCTCCCTCAAGAAAAATACCTTTGTTGTCCATCACTAAACCATTCCCCTTCTTACTTTGTAACAGCAAACTCATTCCAGGTAGAGATGGTTCAGTAACGGGCAGATTCTGCCTGTGGAGTGGGATGCACGCTCATTATGTTGCAAGCTGGACTACTACACAGAAATTTCCTGCTGTCAAGACAACAAAAGAGCCTAGTTTACATCACAGCACAGCACTGCCACCAGTGTCAGAGCTGTCTGAGGAAAGGAGCAAAAAGCATTTGTACATTTATTCTATTGAAAAACAGATGGTTGAGACTTTATTTTATTTGGAAGCCATTTCATATCTATACTTATTATATAAAAGCACCTCTGTCTTTCTATGAAACTCTGAGAAATACTTTGTTCAAGTTGCAATAAATCAATGTCCTTCAGTGATATTAAGCAGGAGCCTCGCAGAGTATATTCACTGGGAGCTATATATTTTAATGCGGCTGGCCTCGTTTGGATTTGATCAGGAGGTTTTTTTTAAAAGTGTAATTCATGCTGAATGATTGCCATGTACAGTATAATCTCTTCAGGCATGCAGAGGAATTTCTCAACCAATGTCTAACATGATGGACAATGTATCAGTTGCAGACCTCAGGTCTCGGCCGGATGCCAGCTTCACTTCTGATTAGTTAAAATATTATGGTGCCTCTAGTTAAGGGAATTCAGTAAGAAAATGTAAGGACAATATAAAGACACCAAGTATAAAGCTGTCCTTCTCTCAGCGTCATAGAAAGCTGCAGTTTCTTGCTCTCTGAGACAGAGATAAACTGTTGCATAATAGTAACATGAAAGGTTTGTGGACCGTGGGGCACTGAAAATCTTCTAAAAAAAACATAGCAAGAATTGCTGGAAAAACACGGCAAACTTCTCAGAACACTTAGAGGACAAGCAGATAGATGTCATTGGCCTGATCTCACAGCACACTGAAAAAAAAAACACGAGTATTTTACTGGATTTTGGATTAAAGAAAAGCAGGGGAAGAGAATTAACTGAAGGCCCCTCCAAGCACAGAGTGGACTCCTTGGTTAAACAATCTGTAAATAATTTGAAAACAAACACAGATGATTAACTAAGAATGATCATTTCAGTCAGACAATGGAAATTAAATATGTTAAATAAGATTCAGGGAGTTAAAATCCACATGCAAATAAAGCGGAGAGTATCTTCAGACAGTCTCATGGCAGTGTGCTGAATTTACTCAGTGAGGTTGCTCAAAGTTCAAGTTTAAAATAAATTTATTGTCGAAATAAGTCTATGTCACCGTACATTACCTTGAGGATCATTTTCTTTGAGGCATTTACAGGAAATTAAAGAAATACAATAGAATTTATGAAAACTATACATAACAAGGACTGACAAACATTCAATGTGTAAAAAAAATGACAAATCATTCAAATAATAAATTTTAGAAAGGGCTGAATGAATGAATTTTAAATGAAGCTTGCATTTGCTGGTGGATCTTGTAGGTTTCAGCATACACTGTTCCTTCAGCTTCCCAGGTAGATACCCACTTTACACCGAAATTCCCATCATTATTGTACTATTACCTGCTCCTGAATATGGCCAAAACCAGAGATGGTGATTGACTTTAGGAGGAAGAGGACTGTGCTGATTCCTCTATACATTTTTGGAGAAGTGGTTGCGGTTGAGGAGGAGTACAAATACTTGGGTGTTCACCCCGACAACAGACTTGACTGGAAAACCAATACCAAGGCTGTTTACAAGAAGGGGATGAGCAGACTCTATTTTCTGAGGAAGCTGAGATCCTTCAATGTGTGCAGAAGGACGTTGAAAATTTTTACTAGTTTGTTGTAGCAAGTGCAGTCTTCCTTACTGCTTTATGTCGGGGGAGCAGTATCAGTGCTGGTGATACAAAAAGACTAAATAAACTCAACAAAAAGGCTGTGTCCATCCTTGGCTTCATCCCGGACTTTTGCATTAGTGGTGGAGAGGAGATCACTAAACAAACTGTCATCCATTATGGAGAATCAGGCACAGCCTCTCCATGACCTACTGAATAAACAGCAGAGAAACCTTTCGAACAGACTCACTCAGCTGCGCTGTCACAGGGAATGTTACAGAAAATCTTTCCTACCAAATGCAATAAGCATGTACAACAGTTCATCTCTGTGCGACAGGAGAACACACATCAGAGTACAATAGTCCCGGTTTTATTATTTCATACATTATTGTACATTGGTAAATTTTTAAGGTGTATATTATTCAGCACTTTATAATGAATATTATTATTATACTTATTATTATGGCTGTGTGTTTTTAAATGCTGCTGTAACGAAATAATTTCTCACTCGGGATGAATAAAGTATTTATTATTATGCATGTGGCAGTGAAATATGTGGTATTATAAATAGGGTGAGTGATCATAAGGCCTTTGATTTAAACACAGATCAGAGGAAAGTCAATTTTAGCACCAACTCTGCTCTACTATTCTTTTTTTCCTAAATTTCACATCCAGGCATTGGCCATCCCCATGTACTTGTAACGTGCGAATGCTCTGTTCGTCCTGCAGGGAAAAGAGGACAATGAGGAAGCTTGGAGGAAGCCTGCATCCAAACCATCTCCTTAGAGAAGACAACAAGCCTTGGGGCATCTGAGAGGAAAATTGCCTTCATCAACTTTCATTCGCTGAATGACCTGCTGCACTCAGGACTGTTGGACTGACCGTATATGTCAACAACACCAGCAATGCCTATTGTTCTCAGTCACTGTGATGTTGGCTCTTTGCAAGTTGCAACAGAGATACAGATAGAACAACGTTGCTTTGTGATCACCTGCTGTTGATGATCTAGATTTCCTTCTTGGGTAGGCGTTTGATATTCAGTCAGCTTTTGAGTAGTCACAATGAGTTACCTATATAAATGCACAACTTGGACTGCTTGGTGCAGTTCCAGCACAAAGAAGGCTAAGAGCTGAGGTGCTTAGAGGAGTAAGATATAACTGTCATGGTACAGGAGGAATAGAGGCAAGTCAGTATCAAGTGCTGTGGAGCGCATTTTAGCTAGTTACATCACAGTCTGGTGTGGAGGAGCCACTGCCCAGGATTGGAAGAAGCTGTAGAAAGTTGTAAACTCAGTCAGCTCCATCCTGGGCAATAGCCTCCCCAGCTTTGAGAATACCTTCGAAAGGTGATGCCTAAAAAAGGCAGCATCCATCATTAAAGATAAGGGAGAAGTGTGGGCAAATGGGACTAGTTTGGATGGGCATCTTAGGCAGCATGGAACAATTGGAGCGAAAGGCCTGTTTCTCTGGTATATGACTCCATGGCTCTGAACAGTATTTTGCTGTCTCCGTCACAGCAGAATAAGTGAATGTATAACACCAGATGCTACAGGAATTCACATATTTGTAACTTTATCTTCTCTTTCAAAGCAGGCATTAAAGGGATTGTGCTCACCTGGGAGAGAAGCATCACAGCCATTCATGATGTTAGGTCGAAGCGCTCGGCAGAGGTGGTGCTCAGTGTCAGAGGGCTGGTCGGAGGCTTGATGTTTTCGGACAGACTCAAGAGTCGGCTGTGGTCGGGTGCTTCCAGGGTGCTACATCGGCAAGTTTGCAGCACTGGAGGTTTATGGCAGGGAGAGTTTTCTCCCTTCTAGCGTCTGCATGAGATGATGGGACTTTTGAGAATTTGAGACTTTTCTTTACCGTGCCCATGCTCTGCTTTTTTTTTTAAAATCAAATTACGGTATTGCTTTGCACTGTTGTAACTATATTCAAAAGACTCAAAAGATTCAAAAAACTTTATTGTCATTCTAACTGTACATTAGCTCTGCAGGGCAGAATTAGACAGCGTTTCCTAGGAGCAGTGCAATCATAACATAACAAACGCAGCACTAAATAATAAACATAACAATAAATAGTAAAACACAACAGCCACATGTCAGTTAAAATCAAGTTATAAGGGACTAGTGCAAGTTAAAAGTGTCCAAAGCAAAGTCAGGTAGAGCAGCTATTTAGCAGTCTGACTGCCTGTGGGAGGAAGCTGTTTAGTAGCCTTATGGTTTTAGTTTTGATGCTCCTGTAACGTTTGCCTGATGGCAGAACAACAAACAGTTCATGGAGAGGGTGTATGTTATAACTATGTGGTTTTTGTCGGATTTTCAGTCTTGGTCTGTCTTGTGTTTCTGTGATACCATACTGGAGGAACATTGTATCAGTTCTTAATGCATGCATTACTAAATGACAATAAATGAGGACTGTGTGTCCTCATAATCTAATCTAAACCTTCTGCCTGTTTAATTCACCAGGTACGCAATCTTGATGCTGATCTTCAAAATATGATTTCCTGGGATTAAATCTGGAACTTTATCTTTAAGCGGTAAGATAGAATTTTTGAAATTATTCTGTCAAATCATGATTAACTGTTCCTCTTTACCTATTTTTTCTCCTGTTATCCAATGCATGAAGCAGTCGAAGAAATCATAACACCTGATTTAGGCAGTCATATTCTTTACAGTCGTGATCCTAACTTAAAGGTCTCAAGCCAAATCCCAGTGCAGATTGGGATTAATCAACCTTTCTCTCAGTCTCCTCTCTGCAATGTAATATTCAGCTTTAACAAGGTCACTGGACAAATACAAAAACCATTCATCTCGTTACCATGAGTACAAGACCAAGAACATTCCTACTCCAGTCACCTCTCGTTGAATAAGTGCACGCTGAGAAATGGATCTCCAAGTTGTTATTTATTCCTTCAATGATTCACATACACTGATACATACTTGAGAATCAACCATATTCAAGGTATCCAGAAAATTAAAGTGCTAAACTAATCTACCCATCACAAAATGCCACCAACAATTCAGATTCTGATGAAACTCCAGAGAATAATGACAAATTTCCCCCTCTTGGTAACTACCTCATAATAAAGACAAACCCTGGTGATGTAATTCACCAAAACCTCTGGTGTACCATCAGAGCCTTAATGTGTTTGAAGATGGAAATCAGGCTCTCAGAGCCAGCACTATGCTTATGGTCAGTGGAACAGCAGCAGCCTCTGCACTTCCAGATGTTCTCTGACTACAGTATGTACCTCGAAGGAGATCTACCATCAGCATTGCCTTTGCAAATCCATCAGCAGGATCAGCAAACAAATCTCAGTGTCCTCTCCCAGGTCACAGCAAGCTTTCATCAATTCAACCAGCTCCAGTGGACAAATCACATCATCTGCTTACCTATCACCGGACTCCCAGAACCAGCATTCTAAATCAGCCTGAGTTTTATATTATAAAGGGAGTCAACACAGACCCAGTAATCGTGCATTTGTCAACAAAAGGACGTGTATGCATTCAAAGCAATCTCTGTTTATTATGCACACTTCCTCAATGGTTTTCAGTCTGTTCATGCCATTTCTGTTCTGACTGAAGCTACCTGCTTGATTAACTTATGTAACATGAGATTCATTTTGCATGAATCCAGGGAAAAACATCAGAGGATCACATTTACCTCTGCGGTGCTCATCTTGAGCCTGAACCAGTCAGAAGTTTCAGAAAGCCACAACTGCTGCATTTTATAGGGCTTACAGAAAGTAAGCTACTGAATCAAAAACAACGGGTTTAAAGTCGTAAGTTGTACAGCACAGAAATGGGCTCCTTTGTCAACTACATCTACGCTGACCATCGTAACTATACTAATACGAAGCACAAGAAAATCTGCATTTGCTGGAATTCCAAAGCAACACACACAAAGTGCTGGAGGAACTCAACAGGCCAGGCAACATCTATGGAGAAGAGTAAACTGTCGCCGTTTCAAGCCGAGACCCTTCATCAGGACTGGAAAGGAAGGGAAGAAGTCAGGACGAGAAGGTTGGGAGACAGGAAGTACAGGTGGCAGGCGATGGGTGAAGCTGGTAGAAGGGGAGGGGTGAAGTAAAGAGCTGGGAAGCTGATTGGTGAAAGAGATACAGGGCTGGAGAAGGGGGAATCTTATATGAGAGGACAGAAGGCGACGGAAGAAAGGCTAGTGGGAGAAGCACCAGAGGGAGGTGATGGGCAGGTAAGAAGAGAAGGTGTGAGAGAGAAACACAAATGGAGAATGGTGAAGGAAAGCGACTACCAGAAGTTTGGAAAATCGATGTTCATGCCATCAGGTTGGGGGCTACCCCGACAGAATATAAGGTGTTGCTCCTTCAATCTATGTGAGGCCTCATCCTAGAGTAGAGAAGGCTATGGAATGACATCAGAATAGGAATGGGAAGTCAAATTCAGGTGAGGAAACAGTTCACCTGCGAGTCTGCTAGGGTCATCTGCTGCATCCAGTGCTCCTGGTCTAGCCTCCTGTCTATCAGTGAGACCCAACGTACATTAGGAGACTGCTTCGTTGAGCGCCCTCGCCACATCCGCCAGAAAAAGTGGGATTTCCCGATGGCCACCCATTTCAATTCGACTTCCCATTCCCATTCTGACATGTCAATCCATGGTCTCCCTTACTCCAGGATGAAGCCACACTCAGGGTGGAGAAGCAACACCTCATATTCTGTCTGGATAGCCTCCAACCTGATAGCATGAACATCAATTTCTAGAACTTCCGATAATTGTACCTCCTCCTCCCCTCCTTCACCATTCCTGTTCCCGTCTCTCACCGTAACTCCTTACCTCCCCATCAACTCCCTCTGGTGCCCCTCCTTGGTCTTGAATCCTCTCAGATCAGATTCCCCCTTCTCCGGCCCTTTATCTCTTTCACCAATCAACTTCCCAGCTCTTTACTTCACCCCCTCCCCCAGTTTCACTTATCACCTGCCATCTTGTACTTGTTCCTCCCTTCCCCCCTACTTTCTTATTCCGACTTCTCCCCTTCCAGGCCTGAAGAAGGGAGTAGACCCGAAACATCAACTGTTTACTCTTTTCCACAGACGCTGCCTGACCTGCTGAGTTCCTTCAGCATTTTTTGTATGTTGTTTTGCACTAATACCATATCCATACACGACTTGTTCACTCAATGCAGAGTGCAGTGGACTCTGCCCAATACGTCACATCTCTCCCCACCACTCGGCTGCAGGTACAGAAATTTGAAGTTTCACTCTCCCTGGATCAAGTCAAGCTTCTTCCCTTCAACCATTCAGTTAATGTACCGGCTGGAATAATCTTAATTGCTAGAGATTAACAATAATATTACCACTTTGATCACTTTGCACTGAAATGCACCTTGATTTGTTTTGCTTTGTGTTCTTTTTTGAAAAATTTTTCAGTTTATGTTTCTCTCGTGAATGCTGCTTCTTGTGTTGCTGTTGCAAGTAGGTTTGTCATTGCACTAGTGCAAACATGTGACAATGAACTTGATTTCAACTTCATCCCTGTCTCCACCACCACCTCCTCAAAATGCATCATTTTGCATTCATCTGAGTGAAATTCAGTCTGCATTTTCATTGCCCACTTTGAACTTGAAGAACTTTCCTCACTTTTGGAGCCATGCACAAAGATACTAATCATGCTATCTACCTTCTCATCCAAACTCTTCATGTAAATGAGAAACAACATGAGAGCCAGCACTAAACCCTGCAGTACACCACTGGTCATAGGCCTCCAATTCGAAAAGCAAGCCTCTGCTACTACTTTCAGCCTCCTGTCACCAAGTCCCTTTTGTATTCAGCTGGCAAGCTTGCTCTGTATCCTTTGTGTTTTAACCTTCCAGACCAGCCTACCATGTGGCACCTAGTCAAATGTCTTATTAACATTTACCATCCTGCCCTCAATCCTCTTAGTCACCTCTTTAAAAACTAAGACACTTATGAGATGAACAATGCTATGTTGACTATCCCTAATCAGCCATTGCCTTTCCAAACACAAGTAAATCATGTTTCTCAGAATCTCTTCTGGTGACTTTCCCACTGAAGTAAGGCTCACAGGTCTGGAGTTCATTGTTCATTGGTTTATTACTGCTGCGCTTCTTAAATAAAGCACAACGATGGCCATTCTCCAATCTTCTGGTACTTCACTTGCTGCTAACAAAGTTTCAAAAATCTCTGCCAGGGCCCCAGCAATTTCTTCCCTTGCTTTCAAAACAATCCAAAGATAGAGCTGGACAGATCAACCTGATCAGATCCAAGCGATTTTTCTACCTTTATGCGATTCGGACGTGGAGAGAGCGAGCAATTTCAAATTCCTGGTTGTCAAAATCTCTGAGAATCTAACCTGGTCCCAACATATTGATGCAGCTATAAAGAAGGCAAGACGGTGGCTACATTTCATTGGGAGTCTGAGATTTGGTTTGTCATCTGAAACACTTGCAAACTTCTACAGATGTACCATGGAGAGCGTTCTGACAGGCTGCATCACCCTCTGGTATGGGGGGGGAGCATGGTGGTGGGGCTATTGAACAGGATCAAAAGAAGCTGCAGAAATTTGTAAAATTAGTCAGCTCCATCATGGGTACTAAACTCTGCAGCATCTTCAAGCAGCAGTGCCTCAGAAAGGTTCTGTCCATCATTAAGGACCCCCTCGCCCAGGACATGCCCTCTTCTCATTGTTACCATCAGGAAGAAGATACAGAAGCCCGAAGGCACACATTCAGTAACAGAAAAGCAGTTCCTTCCCCTCTGCCACCTGATTCCCAAATGGACATTGAACCCATGAACACTACTTCACTTTAATTATTTCTATGTTTGCACTTCTATTTTTAACTTAACTATTTACTATACATATATAACTGTAATTGATTTATTGACTTTTTATCTATATTATCATGTATTGCACGACATACGCTGGTGATAGTAAACCCGATTCTACATCTTCAACATCTCCTTCTCTGTAACATCGATACATTCCAGGGTATCACTTTTTCTGCCCTTGAACGCATTAGCTTCCAATCCCCTCTCGACAGCAAACACAGACAGGTATTCATTTCAGACCTCGGCTCTTTAATACCAACTCCGAGAACAAATTCACAAGCCAAATTGTTTATTATTAACCCAGTAAGATTCACGTTTTCCTAGTCAGAGTGCACTGTTAGTTAGCTCATAATTTTTTCCCTGAGTATCTTTGCTTTGAAGAGCTTATAATATGGTAACCACCCCTAGCACACTCTTAACAGCATTGTTGGAGTTTGCACAATTGATCAGGAAATTGCATGCTGTGTCAAACGCCCTGAATCATGAATGGCAAGTTTAAAAACTAGGAGCAAAAAGTTGTGTCAAAGCAGGATTTATTTTTTATCCAAGTAATGGTGTTATGACTTGGGAGTTATTTTTATATCTTGCACCTTAATGCTGCCACAAAACAATGAATTTCACAATGTACAGTACTGCTCAAAAGTCTCAGGCACACATACACGGCTAGGGTGCCCAAGACTTTTGCACAGTACTGTAGTTGTCAACATGGTGTGCAGAGTGAGTCTGTAAATCTGGCAGGAACAAAGGACGTTGGGAATGGCAAGGCTAAAGCACCGCAGGAGGGGTGTGGGATGGGTGGCAGAGGAGTGCTATATATATGTGCTTAAAACTATTGCACAGAACGGGATGTCAATGATTCTGATTCTTAAAACGTCAGGAAAGCACTGCTGAGGAAGAACAAATGGATTTGAGATGCCATTGAAGATGCTTCTCGGAACCAGCAGGCAGATGAAAGTGAACTGATAATTAAAAAAACAACTTTATTCAGCTTAAAAGGGAAACCTGAAGTATCTTCAGAAAGGCCTGAAAATAACATTGAACAAAAGAGGATCAGGTAAATGTTAATCTGTGCATATGGTGATAAACTACACTGAGGGAGCAAACCCTACAGGACAGGGCCTCCCACAATCACACATTTTGATCAGTCTGGACCTATTCCTCCTTAGTTACCTCTCCTAAAATCTGTTTGCAGTTTCTAGTGTAATTGGCCAAAGCTACAATTCCTGTTACTGTAATGTCTACAGATTTAGGGCAGTATACAGTTTAGTACAGCTCAGATTTGGTGAACTTACTGTTAAATGCTACTTTCAATGGCGGGGAATGGACACCAATCAGCAAGGTAAAAAAACTTATCAGCAAGGCTACTATTCTATTCCATCACAGGCAGAATATTCTGTGACAGAATAGAATCACAGCTTTACTGTGGCCCCAGTCTCCTGGGTCTCATAAAACATCACCACTCCAATCTGGGAGCAACACCAAGGATGAGGATATTACAGACTTTATGAAAGGGTAGTTTAAAACCAATACACATGCAATTATGCCTTTTATATTTGGAAGGGATGCTTTCCATTATCATTTCATTGAAGGAAAATAATCTTGAACTAATCAAACAGAACCCTGGAGGAAAACAATAATTAGAAAAACAGCACACAGTTTCTTAAGTCCCATAGCATGCTGTGCACTACAGCCAATCCCCAGCAGAGCAAAGCTACAAGAAGACTCATGGGAAGCTAATACACTAACTCAGAAAACATTTAGGGCAAAGTTTAAAGGCTGAATAATATTGCTAATGCAAATTTCCTCTTCAAATAAAATGATTAATCCATTGGTTGGATAACAATAATTTATTGTATTTTCTAAGCAAAGTACCACAAATGTTTGAAAACAATAAAAACACCTTGGAGATCAGGCAGCATCTGTGAAGAGTTGACATTTCATGTGGGTGACATGCCTATATTTTGTGTTTACCTTGTGCTGCAAAACTCCTTTTTTTAAATATGCAATGATCAATGACTTTGAGAGCAATTTTTAGGTATGAATGTGCTGAGCTTAAAACACGTGTTTTCTGCATTGGACACAAGTCTAGGCCTCCATTTATTGGTACTTAAGTCATCACAAGTGTTAGCCAGGTAGTGGGCTTGAGATAAGGAAAGCAAATTGCATTCCTTAATGATAATGGTAACTTTACAGTTGCCAATATTATAATTCACCATCTAACATTATTTTGAAATTCACTGGTTGATAATAGTATGACTATTCTGTAGCTTTGTGGATCCCAGTTTTTTTTTATTCAAAACTTATTTTATTTCAGAATTTAAATTCCTTAGCTCCTGTGGGTTGATTTCACTATTGCAGCATTTGTCTCGGTCTTTGAACGCTAGCACAGTAACAACCATTCTGTTCAAAATGAAACAGGCAGCCATGTGAATGTATCAGATAACTATTGCTCAACTGCAAATTACTTTTAAGTGAGAATGGGATTCACAGAGCTATAGATTTACAGGAGGGGCCAGGCACCAAGTCCATTTGGTTAGTACTCAGGAATAGGAAGAGTGCAATCACAATACTGCAGACCACCCAATAGACACCAGGACATTGAGGCACAGCTATGTAATCAGATTAAGGAAATGTGTAAAATTAATAGGGTTGTTCTCATGGGGGAGTTTCAACCTCCCTAATATAAATTGGGACCTTCAAGGGGTTTAGATGGGGCAGATTTTGTTAA
Organism: Mobula birostris; assembly: GCF_030028105.1. NCBI lineage: Eukaryota > Metazoa > Chordata > Chondrichthyes > Myliobatiformes > Myliobatidae > Mobula > Mobula birostris. The sequence goes on along the minus strand of NC_092392.1, from coordinate 16,791,838 downwards.
CTATATCCTGGAAAGTTTCTTAAATCAATATGTGAAAGGTCCAACGAGTGGAGGGGTCGTATCTTTACCAAATTATGAATTATATTACTAAGAGAGTGACCATGTCGCTCCTTGCAATAAATTAGTTTATACCATTATTTCTCCTTCCTGAAAGGGATTATCATTGACATAACTGAGTTGTGGTTGCCAGTTTATAACTAGGGGTGCCAGGGTAAAATATTTGGCAAGGACAACTCTTGTTTTCACAACAGTGATGCTGCCTTGCAGCTCTACTGACCTAGGTTCCATGTTAACATGAGTAGTAAATGTAAGAATCAAAATTTTACCCTTCATGTTAGCTTTGGATGTGCCCAAAGTCACAACAGACCTTCAGAATTCTGACCAATAACAGCGAATGCAATACTGGCTCAATACCAGCATCTTAGAAAATTTAAATATACAAAACAAGGACTCTTTCTGCAAACGCACCAACTGAGACATTTCCAACCAACTTTCCCATGGGCTGCAAATAGAATTTGAATGAACAGTTAGCTGGGCTCTTTCAAATCACAGTTGAGAGTAAATTACTTGCTGGGTATGGATCAGATTTCCTTTCATAAACGATATTAGTGGACCAGATAGGGTTTTTACTGATAACATACAAGTTTATGATCTCCATTACTTATGCAACTTGTTTAAAAAGCTACAGATTTAAACTTAAATTCATCATCTGCATTGATGGAACTTGTATTTTATTTCAATCAATAACAAACCTTTGGATACCAGTAACAATCTGTATCCCATACACTGTATCCCTTCTTAAAAAATTAGAAATAACTATTGAAGACTGAGAAACAATCAAATCACAATAATTTTGGGAACAGAAATAAACTGCATAGGAAGACTGTATGATTTTACCACAGTTAAGTTTATCATTTGTTGAGTGATTTTCTTAACTACAACACTTCCATGTTTTTAATCTTAAGCAACTGAAACAATCTTCCATTAGAAGAATCAATAGTTGAGTAGCCTTAAGTCTTTTAATACATGCAAGATCAAAGACTCTCAAGTGCCAGTCCAAACATGCCCTTTAAAACATGAACTATGAGGTATTTCTAATGGAGAAGCAGGCAGGAAGATTTTAAAGATGATAGAGCAATAAATTTAATAAATTAATTAGCATACATATGCTACTAGGAAAAAGACTGAAGGCCAAAATTAAACCTGAAACTTTAGTATAGTTCTAAGTTGGTGCAGTACAATCAGAAGTACTATTGTTCATTTGAGATGCTAAACCAGCTTGGATTTTTCTGGTTGATATAATCAGCCAGATGGATATTACTATTAAAAAGCAGGGTTCTAGGTGTCTCTCCTGCCAACGTTTATTTCTCAATCATCATAATAATGGATTACCCCTTTCTTGTTTTGAGAGATTGCCTTGCAAAAATAGGGAGCTGTACTTAAGAGCCTTTGGTTTCAATAGGTACATTTAATGTCAGAGAAATATATACAATATACATACTGAAATTCTTTTTTGGTGTCATTGTACAACCTTGGCAACGTGCTTAAAGTCACGTGGGGTATGTAGTTAGTGTGACATTTGAGATATATGAGCTAATGTGGAAAAAACTGAGAAACTACACGTCAGTGGCCTACTGCTCACTTGATGGTTGCAACATTAATCCCAAGTTAAAGCTGGCTCCTTTTCTTCACATCAGGCTGGGTCACAATTATTTTGGACATTGTACCATAGAGTTATATAACAACTGGAAGATCACATTTGGGAACAAGTCACACTGAAATTTGTTACCCATTAAACGTAGTAAGATGAATTTCAGGGAAGGGATGCAATCCTGAGCACAATAAAACAATAGTATAACTTAAGATTTTAATGTTTTATGTACTGAGGTATGTGTTATAGATCAAGTACTCTGATCTTGAAGCCACCAAAATTCTAATGAAAGCTGTTAGATAAAATCAAATGGTAAAACAAACAATAAAACAATCAATCATTAAGTGTCAGTTGCCACAGTTAAGTAGAAAAAGTATTGGCCTATAAAGGTGGGTGGAAACAATGGGCTAGGACAGTATAGCTGATTAGGTTTTTTTTAAAAGACCTTAAAGAAATGTACTTTCAAGTGACAAATGAAAAAAATGCTTTTCAATGTTGGATTTGTAGTTGTTACACCAGATGAAAGAGTACAAGTTTATGCTTGCTTAAAACTAGTAAAACCACAGCTAAAGGAATACCTTGAGCAATCTTACGAATGACATTTTAAAAAAAAACCTACAGCCAGAATAATGAATCTTTTTTGAGGAAGACTCGTATTACTGCCCATTCCTATCTGACCTTGAGATGGGGGTGGTGAATTATGTTCTTCAGTGTTATTTCCTTTTGGTCCCCCAGATGCTGCAAGAAATAAGGCCTTCCGGACCTTCGAGCCATGCTGCCCAGCAACCCCCAATTCAATTCTAGCCTAATCATGGGACTGACAACTTACAACAATCAATTAACCTACCAACCAGTATGTCTTCGGACTGTCAGAGGAAACTGGAACACCCGGAGAATGTACAAACACCTTACAAGCAGTAGCAGGAGTTGAACCCAAGTCACCTGTACTGCGAATTGTTGTGCTAACCACTATGCTAGCAGGCTGCCCCTAGGTTAACCCTCAAACGGGGACTAAGTACTCCCTACCCTCTTTTGTTGATTGTTGGGTGGAGAGGCCAGAATTTAGAGCAAACGATGACACACGGCATTAGATTTTTAAGTCAGGAAGGGATGCAACTTGGAAAAGAAACTCAGATGGGTGTTCCCTTGTGCTTGCTGCCTATGCTCTTCAAGTTTGACAACCATTGTATACACTCTACAAAATGCACTGCAGTTACACTGAAATTATTAGTAGGAGGAAAAGTGTGAATCATGTGGCAATCAAGTACTTTCCTTTGTTCTGGATGTTAGCTTTAACTGCTGATGGAGCTCCACTCACGAGGCCAATGGACATTATTCCATCGTACCACAACAGAAATTGGAGGCATGAGCAAGTATCATCGTGGCAGTGGCTGGGCCTGATGCAAGATCTCAACTAGAAATATTGACAATTCCTTCCTCCTTCACCTCCAGCAGCTTGTTTTTTTGTTTGGCTCTCGACTCCATATTTTACAGCCTCTTGCATCTCTATTCCATCCTATACCCGACGTGCATTACAGATGGAATGGGCATGAGATGACAGAAAGCATATCTCTTGCTATAGGATGCCAGCCTCTGACTTGCTCTGTCAACCATTGTATTTGTGACAGGCCCACAAGTTGTGCTTCTGGGCAAAAATAACCTCCAGATATGTTGATGTCAGACTGAGCAATAAGATTGTCACAGGGCTACTGCAATGATCTGTACAGCAGAGATTGACCCATTCAAAACCACTACATCTACTCTGTGCAACAGTGAAGTACAGAACAATGGAGATCAAATGCAATTTGCAACTAGGTCATTCCATTCCTGGGCTGAGCATTGAATGCACAGTGGTTTTGTCACTTACTGTGTTAAGGGGCTGGACTGCACTGTGCATCTGGCACCCTAGCACATGCTAGCCATTGCTGGCATATTATTTGATTTGGATGCTATCTCTAACATTAAGGGAAGGCTGAATTTCTCTAGTTGAAGCTGATTTAAATGTTAATTTTTAAAATAAATTGTAATCAACTTCAACTAGAGACATTCAGGGACATCTGCCATCACTTTATAGCAGGGGTTCCCAACCTTTATTATGCCAAAGACCAATACCACTAAAGGGATCTGTGGACCCCAGGTTGGGAACCCCTGCTTTGCAGATTAGAATAAGCTTGATGGTGCTGTTAGAGGAGTAGTCAGATTAACTTTGTACCATTTCATGGATTGAAATTACCCAGGCAGCTTTCCACGTTGTCAAAACACTGGAACAAGTTGCTTGTCAAGCACAAGCAATGTAGCTGCAATGTGTTCTGGTTACACAATCTTCTCAGCTGTTTCAATACACCTAGTGAACGAGAGAGACTTCGATAACGGTGGGGATATAAAAGTTTGAACTGGATCATCCAATTTATCCCTTCAGGCAGGGCACTGTAACAAATGTTTCAGCTTGGCCTCAGTACTAAGATGTTTTTGTAGATTTCTCTTTCCACAAAATGGCTAACAGAGAAAAATATAATTTGTTTTGAATAACAGAGCAAACATTCAAGTACAAGTCAAAGCAGCAAGGGTGTTTTGCGTGCATATTATTTAAGTTATTATAGCCCTTAATTGGAATTACTGTTGGAAGCAGCGAGGTGTTATAAGAATATGGGAACATGGAACTTGATTAACTACTCTCAGGTGGAGAATAGACGACTACATAAGGCAAGTGATCAATTTTTTGACAAAGACCCAGATTAAGCAATGATAAGCAAACAGCCACCAGATTGGACTTAAAATTTACAAAATGAAACTGTGCAAAAACAAGATTTGGTCTTTGTGACAAAGTAACCCATACACTCCCCATAGCTGTCTGAAATATATGTGCTCAGGAAAAGATATGAGATACTGTATATCCACTTGCACAAACGTGATATACAAAGACAAGACAGAGGCGACCGGTCATTGAAAATAAGACAGGAGTCCAGAACTCAAATTTTATTTAAGCTCTTACTGACATCCATAATGGTACAGACCAAGTTCAAAAAAGCAGTAGTAATGATCACTAATATGAGTCAGTAGCTTCTAATCATCTTCTCAAATCCTACATTTTTCCAAGAATTACACCAAATAGTTCCACAATTAAATTCCGCCTCTTTCTGTATGAGTGTAATCAATAGATTGTGGATCAAGCTGCACATATCAGAAAATGTTTATGAAATAAGATCAGGGTGATAGAAAAGTTGCTCACCAACAAGGCACAAATTATTTGGACTAACTGTAAATAATTCTTTATTGATTATTAGCTATCCAAGTCCTAATTTCCTCTTACAGATGAAGAGGATACATTTCAAAGAAAATCAACAAGGATAATGAAGCATACGTTTGTTGATCCAACGTACATGGATTAATAGTTTGGTAACTTTATAAATTGTTACATTAAAAATCAGTGACTTTAGCAAATTTTCTTTTAACGTTAACCTGCAGGTCAACAAACTAAAAATAAATTTTACATAAATTCATCTGTACAGTTAGTACATTTAACAACAATTGTAGCCTACATCACTGAAATACACAAAATAGCTCCAAAAGGTGTTAAATTTTATTTAGGTACCTGCTTTTAGTCTGCATATTCTTTAGGGTGTAGGCAACAGTTATAACAGTATAAAAGCATGTTGATAATGACTGCATTCCCACATTGCAGTATAAGAATGCATGCACTTTATGCTTATTTTGCTTTACATAACCATATCTGACCCAGCTTAAGTTAGAATTAAATGCTAAAATTGGTCAAACATATGCACAGGTGACACTAGTTTAGACAAAAATCATCTAGACACCAGCACTAAAAAAAATGTAAAGTATCTACAAAATTTACTAAATGACAGCTTTTGCCAAGATTTCATGAATACATTTTACATACTTCCATATTATGGTAGTAAAAAGAACAGATTCAAGACAATCTTAAGTTAAGCACTTAAGCAGCAAAATTCATCACCTGCACAAGGATAAAGAAAGTAATGCAGCAGATAATGGAGGAGCTGGTAGACTGTACAGCAGAAAGCATTTGAAACAGACTTCCAACTTGACCTCAAATGTGAGAGTTACAGCTTAAAAAATGTACTTCTGTAAATGTAAACTCAAAAGTACCTTTATCTCTGGTGCTGTTGATCAGAATTCTATGTTGTAAAATGTCATCCTTTCTGTAAGTGGAGTGGACATCTTTTTGGTGGAGCACATCTTCTCAAATTTAGTAGACACTGCCAGAGTGACTGCAATTTTATTAAGTGATACGTTTGGTCTTTCTACTCTCTCAAATACTCAATGAATCGTTCCAAAGGATACATGTACAAACGTTAAGTCTTGAATACAAAAATGCTTATTTTGATCAGTTAAAAGTGTATAAAATATTGGCATTACCTTTACGGCAATGTAGAACAACAATCGTTAGTACTCTGCTGTCAGCAGCAGAGAACTGATTAAAACCCTTCTTAAATGGAGCAGAACATAGCATTATGCTCCCAATCATGGTGTGGAAGCAAATAAAGGTGATGATCACAAGAAACTTGTTAGCTTGATACATTCATGCTACATTCTGCCAAGCATAGTACCCTGCACAATTAACAAGGCATGCAGAACTAACCAAAGCTAGAAAGGAAATGTGCCCTTATTGTCTTGAGTAAGCCAAAGTACAAATTTTCCTCCTCTTAGAGGTACAATTCTAAGATTTGAAGGTCTTCGGAAAATAAACTTGTAAAACATCTTACAATAAACAATGCTACAGTTACAGGCAAACAAATTGGACAAAATACTCAAAGTATACTATTCTAATTACTTATAAAATATACAAGACAAACATAAATAAAGCTGTTACAACTGGCAAATTGTACAGTACTGGTCCTCCAATCAGTATGTCTTCCCTTAACTTTAATCCAGAAGCAGACAGTTTGAACTGAAGTTATTTTCAATCTGTAATAAAATAAAACCCTCCATTTAAAAAAGCTCTCCACACTTTTTTTTTTAGAAACATTTGTGATATAGCACTACATTCAAATAATTTTAACAATTGCATTTCCAAACTGAAAAAGGCTTATATTTACATCACCAGTACAGCCAAATACACATTTTATTTAGTGACATATTTTGAGAAATTGGAAGTCACCACCGCAATATTGAATACTTATCTAACAAGGAAATCATTATTACCTATGCAAAAATCTGAACTAGTGACTTGTATTCAAAAGTTATTCTTATCCATTAAGAGCAGATTCAGATTTATTTATCATGTGTACAACCAAACATACGGTGAAATGCATCACTTGCATTAACAACCCACACAACAAGCTAAGGATGTGTTGGGGTCAGCCCAGAAGCGCTGGCACACATTCCAGCATGTTCACATTAATCAGAACACCACAAACAACAACAAAAACAAACATTTTTCGCACACTCCCACCCACTCATGAAGATGGACAGACATCTGACTACAGGACAGGCTGCCGATGGAATCCTTGGCCCTGGATTCTCAGACATCAGCCTCTAACCTCCAGCCCCTGGCCCACACTCAGATATCAGGATTCCAACTTCCAGATATTTCAACCCAGAGGCTTTGGCTCTCAGGTTTCAACCTTCAGACCCGCCAACTTCTGTCTTCAACCTTTGACCTTCAACCCTGATTTACAGGACTTTGAACTTCAGGCCTTGACCTCTGAACTTGCACAGACCTCTAACTCTGGGTCTCACCAAGCTGGGGGACAGAGAGTTGCCAGCCCTCATCCTCATGGCCTGACACCCACGAGGACGAGGGCTGAGCAACTCCAAGATTTCTGGCCTTTGTCCATGGAGCACTCCAATCAGATTGACCACTGGCTCCTGCCTGACTCTTCATTTGCTACCCTGACTCCAAACTTGCCCTCATCCTTGTCCCTAATATGATCCACCTCATTGTCTCCATGTCTGAGTGATGACCTAGATAGACGTCGCAGCCTGATGCCATCTTGAACTGGAAGCTTCAAAAGCATTAGATTTCATATTGACAACATTACCCATGATTTTTGCAGAAGTATATGAACGGCCACCCAAACAATCTAGATTTCAACTACAATGAAATCTGAATTAAGTTTTGTACATTAAAAGAACTACTCAAAAAATTGTTGTCAATAAGAGAATTAAATAAAGAAAATTAAGCTACAGGAATTATTTGTGGTATAAGATAATGGAGAGATTTTGGGGATGGGTGGGAATAAAGTAAAATTCTAAAGCTTGGTGATTTCCAACAAAGACTAGAAGATCAACTGTAAAGGCTTTCCAATGTATCATTTTACAAACAGCTCCCCACCCCCCCACACATTCCAGCTGAAAAATTCTACCTTGCCTATCAAAAGAAAAAACAAAAGGGAACTTACCAATCCCTTCAACAGCTTTAAAACAGACCGCAGTCCTTTAAATTATTCTTTATAATGACATCAGTGACAGCGTCAAACACAAACTGCACATTTTTGGTGTCTGTGGCACATGTAAAGTGGGTGTAAATTTCCTTGGTGTCCTTTCGTTTGTTCAGATCTTCAAACTGACATTGTATGTAAGCTGCAGCCTCTTCATATGTGTTTGATCCTGTATAAAAGAGTAAACAAAAGCAATGGTAAAACACCAAGCCTATTATGAAATGCTCACTTCCTGTCACAACAGCCTTTATTATATTCTTAACTGCACTATACAGACCATTCTATGGATACAAGGCCCATAAATTATATTTCAAGCCAAATAAGCAGTCTTTTGAGGCATTCTTGTCATGGGACCAAATTGATTGGTATAAGTACTTAGCAACAAAGCAAAACAAAAAACACACATCATTCCTTTAAGATGGTGCAACTTTAAGTGAATTACAAGAACAAGACACAGCACTAGGGACCAATGATTATAATCTCATACATTTGGTTTAAAGACCACATTGAACTGTGGCCTTTCTGCTTGATCAATATCCCAAAACAACCATGCTATGATAGCCAAAATAAACAAAGTAATTGTGCACACAAGAAGTCAAAGCAGTGTTCAATGTGGATTTGCCAAGACAAACACCTTACAAAGGAATTCAATTCTTCAGTTACCAGTAATTGACAAGTTTTTTTTTGACATGTTCAAGTCTACATAGCAACAACACCACCTTGGATTTTGACAGTTTACTATATAGTACAATACTGTACTGCATTCAGTAAATTACCTCATCCAAACCACGTCCTCTTCAGATTGTGCCACCTCCCAAACCACACAATCCAGGCTAATTTTGCAACCACCCAACTCCAAGGCCATAGCTGGAATACTACAACCACGTCTGATCCCTTTAAGTAAACAGCACTGAACACACACACAAAAAAAAACACAGGAGACTGCCAGACCTATCAACCCTATCTCACCATTCAGTAAGACTGTGTCTATAACGGCCTGTACACTACTACTGTGGCAGTTCCCAGAACCATCAATTGCTCAATCTTTCAAATATTATCTCCACTGTAAAGCAATTTGATGGGCTGACTCCACCACCCACAATGGGGAGGGGAGGTGGGGGAGAGGAGGATTGGAGATTAGGGAACCACAGAGAAGATTCACTACCCTCAGAAGATTCACTACCCTCAGAAGAAATAGCTATGAATCTTAGTTTTAAAACAGTGGCTTCTAGTTCTGTAGCCACGTTCCCTTGTTGGCCACTCTTCCACTCAGGAAAATATCTCTAGCTTGACATTATCAAGCTGTGTTACGATTTTGTGGTCAAACAGAGTCATCCCTCATTCTAAATTCCAAGGAATACATAGTCAACTGTGTCAGAACTGCTTCCTGTGACAGAATGCTCATCCCTAGAATTAGCCTCCTTAGGACTGCCTCCAATGCTGCTATATTTTTTTTGACGTAGCCTCACAACCACAACAAAATCTTTATATATTCAAACTGATGGGTACAAGAATAGTATCTAACAACCAAGCAGAACAAGACTCACATGTCATTCCTTTAGGGAGGTGCACACTTCAAGTGAATTACACTTAATTATAATAGAGGCCTTCATGCAGTTTACCTCTTAACTAGTTAAGATTTATGTAGCTGGATCCCTCTCAACTTCACTCAGTTGTAGTCCTTCCCTATGTAAATATAAACTAGCTTTTTGATTCCATTTACCAAAGTGCATGATCTCACACATCCCCATATTGAACTCTATTTTCCAGGTATTCTCCCAGTCACTCAATCTATATCCTGTTGCAGAATAACATTACCTGCATAAAAACATGCCCGTCACCTAGTTTCACATCCTTGTTTTCGTATCCTTCTTCTAAGGTACTTCACTAGTAATATCCCTCCAGCCTGAAAGGACCTATTTTTTCAATGACGACCGTTTTTTCTTCTTCCTCCAACACTCTGGGCTCTTCATATATACACCAGTCTCTTATGGCCCTTGCTAAATGCCTTTTGGAAACCTAGATTCATCTATAGGCTCCCTCCGTCAACATTTCCTGAGGATTTGAACAAACTTGTCAAAAAAAAATTATCTTTCTTAACTTCATGTTGACAAAGTTTGGCAATATTCAGCTTTCTTAAATGATTGGTTATTTCATCTTTGATTATTGATTCCACAATCCTGTCAATAATAGATGCAAAACTAACAGGCCTTTAGTTCCCCATTGTCATCCTCCCTTTATCAACAAGTCACATTAGCTGTTTTTCACACCTACTATGTCACATTTTTATAGACAGATCCACAGAAATTCTTGCCATTTGTTGTGACATATACACAACTTTTCTCTCAGAATCAACTTTCTCTTCTGATAAGCTTTCAGCATTTTTGCGGCTGGATCCTAAAATCTTTGCTGCTTTCTGGACTATCACCAGCTCTTAGACATCACCTTTTCAACTTAACATTATCCTTTTGTTGACCACTTTCTCATGGAATTCCTTGCTGAGAGCTGGTAATAAGCTAGCTAAAAAAGGCTGACTAGAAGCATTTTTAACATTTGAAAGGTTAATATGATACCTATCAAGTATGTCATGTCTGGTATTTTCATGCAAATATTGAAGTGTTACCTGCATACTCAGGAAAGCAAATTGTAAGAGGACTCCTCTTTATCTTCTCTTCAAACAGATCTTTCTTGTTCAAAAACAGTATGATAGATGTGTCTGTGAACCATTTGTTGTTACAGATGCTATCAAATAGCTTCATGCTCTCATGCATTCGATTCTGTGCAATAGAATTAGTATAATATTTTATGATTTGATTCAATCTGTACAAATAACCTGGCTTCAATTCAATACATCACAGTTGGACAGCTGAATTTTCAAAATTGTTGTCTTCTAGACCAGTTATTTAAAACCTGTTGTCTGCACTACTTGTGGACATATTAAATTCCCCGGGATTTTTCAAAGAACAATTTTTTCCTAAATGTTCAAACCAATATTACTCCGATAATATCTCCAAGTTTACATCTCAGTGGGCTTAACGTTACATCCAAATTATCAAGACTGACAATCTAGCACTCCCCAAGTCCAACACTGAAGTGTCAGCATGGAAGTTAGCAACAATTCTCTACTGAAACTGCAAACGAGAAAATCTGCAGATGCTGGAAATCCAAGCAACACACACAAAATGCTGGAGCAACTCAGCAGGCCAGGCAGCATGTATGGAAAACTGTACAGTTCACATTTCACACTGAGACCCTTCAGCAGGACTGGAGGAAAACAGAAGAGTAGAGTTTGGGGGTGGGGGGGGTGGAGAAAACACAAGGTGATGGGTTCACCTATCTCCCTGTGTTTCTCCCTCCCCCCCCCGCCAACTCTACTCATCTTTTTTTCCCCTCCAGTCCTGCTGAAGGGTCTCAGCCCAAAATGTCGACTATACTCGTTTTCATAGATGCTGCCAAGCCTGCTGAGTTCCTCCAGCATATTGTGCGTGTTGCTTCTATTGAAATTGATCCCATGATATTTTGTCTTCAAGTGCCTAACACAAACAAAAATAAATTTTTTTAAAGACCAATCCATGCAAATCTTTTCACCAAGTTGAAAGGCTATCAATTTCTTTTGTGAAATTAACATATATTTGCAGCTGTTAATGCCACCATCAGGGATAGCTTTACAAAAGACATACTAGAGTGATGGGTCAGAGACCAATATGTACACAAAAAAAAAAATCAACATAGTTGACTAATGAAAAATAATGACATTTTAATAATAGTTCAATTTTTAAATATTCTGTAGACGTGTCATTTGTTAAAATTGTTCTAATTACCTTTAAAGAAAAAAACAACTATGACCTGTGGTACTGAACTCTTCACTGGAAATTTGTTGCAAAATAATTCAATACTTATGATTACTTCCAGATAATATGCATTTGTAGATTCCACTCCTTCTGCTTCCATCTCTTTGCAAATGATATTTTGACCCTACAAGCCAAATGTACATAGCAATATCCAAATAGATACTGCAGTTTTCCCCACTCAACTTTTCCTG